>NC_058414.1:30046279-30258441 GCF_002201575.2 Neomonachus schauinslandi | reverse complement strand
GAATAATCCTTTTAATGTACTGTTGGATCCTATTGGCTAGTATTTTGGTGAGAATTTTTGCATCCATGTTCATCAGGGATATTGGTCTGTAATTCTCCTTTTTGATGGGGTCTTTGTCTGGTTTTGGGATCAAGGTAATGGTGGCCTCATAAAATGAGTTTGGAAGTTTTCCTTCCATTTCTATTTTTTGGAACAGTTTCAGAAGAATAGGTATTAATTCTTCTTGAAATGTTTGGTAGAATTCCCCTGGGAAGCCATCTGGCCCTGGGCTTTTGTTTTTTGGGAGATTTTTGATGACTGCTTCAATTTCCTTAGTGGTTATAGGTCTGTTCAGGTTTTCTATTTCATCCTGGTTCAGTTTTTATTTGTTCCAATATTTTAAGACCTGAGAGAGGCTAGCTCTTCATTGTTCTGAAATATTTGCTGGTTGAATGAGTGACAGTATCTGTACGTGTATTTTTAAACTTGATGCTAGGAGTAGGTGTTACAAATACTAGGATTTTATATCAAAATGCATCCTTTTACTCTTTTCATTTCATTAGCAATTTTTATGAGCTCACTTTTTCTCTATATTATATTTTGTTGTTTTAAATAATTCTTTTAAATTGCATCTGTTTTAAATCAGCACCTATCTGAAATACATATACTTGGGATGTAGGAAGTGAGGTGAACACCTGAAACAAAGATTGAAAAATAGTAGGTCCATGAATAGTGTTGGTTAAACAGATGAGTGAGAGAGGGAAAGACAAAGCCATAATATGTATTAAACATTATGAAATATTCTCTTTTTTGACCAATAATCCCATTTCTAGGAAATTATCATAAGGGAGAAGAAGAGAAAATACAGTAGGTACTACTCGACCATGAGGGTTTGTGTTCCTAAAAGATCCTGTGATTGAGTTCTAAGTTGAAGAAGTTAAGATCTATGGAGGAAAAATAAGATTGGGAAGGCCAGGGAATTGAATGAACTCATGAAAGCATTGTGTGTGTGTGTGTGAGTGTGTGTGTATTCACTTACTAGTAAAGATTATCTAGAACTTTTATTTGATCTTTTAGAGAATTTGGTCTGCCTCTCGTGATAATACTCAATGTAGCCACTTGCTCCCTCCTTTACTTGGAGAATCTCTTAGTGCAGAAATAAAATCTAATCAGGCCGAAATTAAAAATGCTTTACCTGAGATGCAGTCTAAAATGGATGCTCTAACAGCTAGGATAAATGAGGCAGAAGAGAGTCAGTGACATAGAAGACAAGATGATGGAAAGGAAGGAAGCTGAGGGAAAGAGAGAAAAACAACTAATGGACCAGGAGAGGAGGCTTTGAGAAATCAGTGATATCATAAAGCAAAACAACATTAAAATTACTGGGGTCCCAGAAGAAGAAGAAAGAGAGAGAGGGACAGAAGGTATATTTGAACAAATCATACCTGAGAACTTCCCTAATCTGGAGAAGGAAACAGGCATTCAAGTCCAGGATGTAGAGAGAACCCACCCTTCAAAATCAATAAAAATAGATCAACATCCCAACATATAATAGTGAAACTTGCAAATTTCAGAGATAAAGAGAAAATCCTGAAAGCAGCTCAAGAGAAGAACTCTTTAATTTACAGGGGTAGGGACATTAGACTGGCAGCAGACTTATCCACAGAGACTGGCAGACCAGAAAGGACTGGCATGATATATTCAGGGTACTAAATGAGAAAAACGTGCAGCCAAGAATACTTTATCCAGCATATCTCCTTCCATTCAGAATGGAAGGAGAGATAGCTTCCAGGATAAACAGAAGCTAAAAGAATTTGTGATTACTAAACCAGTCTTGCAAGAAATATTAAAGGGGATCCTGTGAGTGAAGAGAGAGCCCATAAGTAACATAGACCAGAAAGAAACAGAGACAACCTACAGAAACAGGGACTTTACAGGTAATACAGTGGCACTAAACTCATATCTTTCAATAGTTACCCTGAATGTAAATGGGCTAATGCCCCTATCAAAAGACACAGGGTATCAGGTGGATAAAAAAGCAAGACCCATCCATATGCTGTCTACAAGAGACTCATTTTAGATCTAAAGACAATTCCAGGTTGAAAGTAAGGGGGTGGAGAAACATTTATCATGCTAATGGATAAAAAAGGAAAGCTGAGGTAGCAATCCTCATATCATACAAGCAAAGACCGTAGTAAGGGATGACGAAGGACACATCATACTTAAAGGATCTATCTAACAAGAAGGTCTAAAAATTATAAATATTTATGCTCCTAACTTGGGAGCAGCCAATTGTATAAGCCAATTAATAATGATATTAAAGGAACACATTGATGATAATACAATAATAGTAGGGGACTTTAATACCCCACTCACTGCAATGGACAAATCATCTAAGTAGAAGATCAACATGGAGTATTTCTAACTTTGAACATAAACACTAATAGTCCTTTTTTTTTTTTTTTTACCATATTTAAAAAGGTTGTTGGAAATCAATAATGGGATTTTTACTGATAAAGATGCCTCATTTCATTTCTAGGTTGGGAAGTGGCTGGAGATCATATCCAGAGTGGGGCTGGAGGTTCGGATAATGATTACCTGATCTTAAACTTGCATATCCCAGGATTTAAGTAAGGAAAACCAATTCTGATTCCTTTCTGTAAGAATCCTCATGCCTGTTTCCCTATAGAAATAGATGAAGTAGGACGGCCTTCATAAAATATACTTACATTGTGATGGACTTAGCAAATAACAAGCTGTTTTAGGATAATGTATTACATTTAAGAATATCTGTAGAATTGTAACTATAACTATTAGTTGTATATTTAGATGAAGCTGAAAGTTTTTAACAATAATTCTATCCAAATGTTACAATAACCATGATTATTGGATGCTTAATGAAGAGGTCTTTGTCCAAGTTGTTGTTTGTGGGGGTATCTTTGGTTTATAAGTTTATTTTTGTCTCAGTTTTATCTGTTAAGTAGTATGTTATAACTGTTTAAATCACTTTTTGCTTTAGTTCCCCATGTTGAAGTTTCCCGATAAGGCATATTTTTCTTACTTTAGGATGGATGGTAATATTTACACAGGAGATTCAAGCATATTACCATCGTTGTGTAGACTCCTTACTGGAATGGTCTGGGCATGCAGAGATGGAGTAAGGAAGAAGTTGTGGCTGTGGGGAACCATGGATTAGGGGAAGAGAAGAGCATGGCTTTCAGCTTAATGGAAAAAGTGACTTAGTTTTGTGCCATACTCTATTTAGAATATACAATAAATATTATAATTTTAATCTGTCAAATAGGCCACCAACATCTATGACTGGAGCCATGGGTTCTGAACTGGGAAGAATAACATTTGTCTTTGAGACCCTCTGTTCGGCTGACTGTGTTCTGTATTTCATGGTGGTAAGTGAAAGAGGGGCTTTCAAAGGTGGGTTTCTAAGCTTAGCATGTTCTTTCAAGTGTCAGTTCATTCATGCAAATTGGGATAAGAATCCCATTTTTCTTCCCATTCTTAGGTCTCCTTGCAAAAAATTAAAAAATATCTAAAGAAGTCACTAAGAAATGTGCAGTGCAGCCCACAAAGAAAGCTTGTGTCCTCATGGGGAGGACTGAGCAAGGGGGCTTGGGTGACTGACGGAAGTCAGGGAATATTAATCTGGTAAAAACTCCTTCATAATGATATGCCATCAGCACAAAGAAATTCTCCTCTAATAACCATTCTGTAGTTCAAACCACTAGGAAGGAAAAACCTGTATTTATAAGTGAGGGTAGAAAATAATGGGGGTGTAGGGCATTGGGAAGAAAGGAAACTCTTCACTGTTAAATTTAATAACTATAGGCAAAGAACATTACTATGTGCATGTCATAATTTTGCTCAATTTTTTCTAGATGCCCTACACATTTCAACTCTTAGCTTGAGAAAAGTAGGAACATAAAATTTATTAAGACCTTGTGCGGGTATTAGAAGGTTGTTGGCTAAGATTTTAATACTGTAAGTAGTGACTTCCTAGACATTGTTTTTGCTTTTTCCCCAGTCTTTTAGTAGCTAGTTAGCAGTCTGTTAACAGTTTCCTCCATGATATACAAGTTAGATGAAGATTTAAATATTTATTTGTGGGGTGCCTGGGTGGCTCAGTCTTTAAGCGTCTGCCTTCAGCTCAGGTCATGATCTCAGGGTCCTGGGATCGAGCCCGGCACCGGGCTCCCTGCTCTGTGGAAGGCCTGCTTCTCCCTCTCCCACTCCCCCCTGCTCATGTTCCCTCTCTTGCTGTGTCTCTCTCTGTCAAATAAATAAATAAAATCTTTAAAAATAAATGAATAAATGAATAAATAAATACATAAATAAATAAATATTTGTGATTACTACCAGCTTCAAGGAAGGCAGACTATTTTCTTCCTGGCGGGGGGGTGGGGGGACGGGGAAGGACTTTGTTGTAGTGAAAGAAGATCATGAATAATCTTCAACACATCCATTTAATACGCCACAAATAACTAATAATTATTCAATTCCCAGCTCTGCCTTCCTATTTCTTTAATCTGTTAGCTCTTCATCCTCAGTACCATTGCTGAAGTCCAGACTCTCATTATTTCTCAGCAGCTGTCTGTATTCTCTCTCCATTCTCTCATATATGCTGCTGTCAAAATTACCTTTATAAACATAAAAACAGTAATGGCGGCCTCCACAGCAAATCTGCCTCCTTCACCTTGCTGGTTGGCTACTGCCTATGGCAGTGGCTATTAAAGTGTGGTCCCTGGACCAGCATCACCTGAGAATCTGTTAGAAACGTAGGTTTCTCGGCCATATTCTAGTCTTAATGAGAAACTCTGGTGATGCGCCCAGATATCTGTATTTTAGACAGCCATGAGGGTGGTTCTAACATCAACTAAAGTTTGAGAGCCAATCGCCTCTGAATACGCTTAAAATTTCTTAGCATGACATCATTATGGCTTTTTGTACTCTTTGCCCAGCTTCTGTTTCACAAGTCCACTGTTACTACTCACACCTCTTAGGATACCGTGAATTTGTTAGAGGAACACCCTGTACTTCAGTTCTCCTGCCTTGGCACTCTAAGCCCCAATGGCTTTCTTCCTTTGGCTCTTTTGTCTGGTGAACTCCCACTCATAATTCAAGGGCTGCTCAAACTTCACCTCTTCTGGGAAGCTTTCTCTTAATCCTTTAAGTAAAATTAGCCGCTCTCTCTAGTGTGCTCCAAAAACTCTTCAAGAAAACTCTATTTTAATTATGTGACTATATTGATGTTTTTTTTCTCTCTCACTTGACCAAGCACTCCTGAGGGTAGAGATCATAGCTATTTATTTTCATGAATCAATCTTAAGAGTTTTTAGCTCATAGCAGAATCTGTTAGTTTTCTTTCCTCTCTGTTTGATTTGGTTTTCTCACAGGATTTTTTGTGATGTCAATTAAATAGTGTATAGAAATGCTTTCAAAAGCATGCAGTGTTGTACAAAGGTAAGATGGCATTATTTATGGTAATGCAATAAATTCCACTTATTATTGGAATAAATATCTAGAAATATGATGTTTAACAGAGCACTGTCTGTGTATTCTGAGCTTCTTTTAGGAAGTGGCATGTATGGTGGTTTGGTCATTTGGTAACGTGGGGAATTCTGTAATGTGTAACCAGCACATTCTGTTATTCCTGTCTGTGGTGTGAACTCAAGACACATCTCTTTATAGCATATTTGATTACTTTATAAGGTTTGACTCCTATGTTTATAACAGAGAAAGAAACGGACATATCTTGGGCTCATGCCGTCATATTGTCAACATCCCAGATAATGTAACAGAAGCCCATCCAAATTTCTAAGTCATCTATTAGGGTTTCTGTAGGGACCACTAATTAGAAAATTCAAGGCTAGGTTTGGTTTTCACTTCAAATTAATTAGATGCGTATTGCATTATTTGGTTGACTTACTATATTTGCTTTCTAATCACATTAATGACAGCACACTGGTTGGAATGTTACACATTTGTAGAATATTCTAAATATTGAATTTAGCTAAGGAAATCAGAAATAAGATATTACACGAATTCCTTTGGAGTTCAAGTTTAAGCAGAAGAAGATTCTTTGGACTTAAAATAACATTCTGGTTAATGTACACTTGGAGAAGCCTGGAAGTTGCAAGTGTCATTCAGAGGGAACTTAGAATTCCTGTGCAAGAGCTGCCTATCAGAATCTCGCAAGGAAAAAGGCAAACATGGAAAAACCTTGCTATTCTCTGAGGAGCCTAGAAGTTTACTGTGAGAAGTTGGAGGAATTATGTTTTCCTTTCAAAGTGTATTTCCTAAGCTAGAGTCACGTGCACACAGGCACACATGCACACATACATTCTTAAATGTACTATAATTTGATACCTCTTTCAGGTTATATTGGCAATGTGGTTGAAAAATTGTAATTACTAAGCTAGTGAGTGCTTGTGTAGACTTGAAGGGAGGTTTTGAGAGTTCTAGGGTGATGTGCTCTGCAGATAAATATTCACTGACCCTACAGGGGTTATTGTAAAGACACATATTTGTAATGTATACATATGTATATTAATCCTGAATTTGTGCTTTTTTGTTTATATTTTTCTACTATATATTAGGATATTAATAGGAAAAGTACCAATGTGGTGGAATCATGGGGTGGAACCAAAGAAAAGCAAGCTTACACCCACATCATCTTCAAGAATGCAACATTTACATTTACATGGGCTTTCCAGAGAACCAATCAGGGTCAAGATGTAAGTTCCAAGCACTTTTTTTTTTTTTCAAATACAAAGATGACGCTCCCAATGGACATTCATACACAATGATCACTCAGATCTTTTGGAGGAAAAGACTTAGTTTTTTATTGATGTGGGATCAATCATTTGGTTAGGGAGTGGATTTGGATAAAAATGGTATATATATTTTTTGAGAGCAAGAATATATGAAATTGAATAACACAATGTCTCTTTGGATCGTTCTATACTAAACAGATATATTTGTTGAAAGCTTAACTATGCTAAGCAGATATATTTGTTGAAAGCTTAAGAGAAAGAAAATCTGATTTTGTAGTTATTTAAAAACATATTTTTTAAAGCTTTCTAAGACTTTGAGAAGGCTAGTGACTGTCTTCCTCTTTTTCTGAATGATCTGACATTTGTCCTGGAGCCATTAACTGGTGTTGGCTTATTATTTCATTGTAGTGATGTCTCCTTGTATAGCCTGGAGAGTGTGTATGTACACACAACTGGGTTAACACACAGAATTATTTATTTTCTTCTACTGTCCCTGCTAGAGTAGACCCTAATCCTCCCCTAAGTAAGTTCCACTGTATGTTTCAATAGTAGCAGGACTGTTACTTTTGTGGATCTCCATAGACGTGAACTTCCCAAGGTGCAAACAAGGTAAACCACTTTAAACTGTGGTGACAAATGCAGAACATTTTCTCTTGTCTCTTTGGGCTTTCCTTGGGAAACCCATTCTCAGTTGTTACTTGATGCTAATTGTTCTTGATGAGTGTTCGGGTTACCACCAGGTGGGGCATGAACGTGCTGTGGAGTGCTTCCTTGTCTTCCTGTTGTCTTTACCCCAGAGAAAAACATTAAGTAGTCTAGGGTAGCTCTGTTCTCTACTGATAAAATGGTGCCCACTGCCTGGTGAGAACTAGATCTTAATTGACCCGGTGTCACAAGAAGGAAAAGTATAGTTAGACCCAGGGATTTGCTCTCTACTGTGCATCCCTTCACTAGAAATCCATACACAGGGAAAGTACTGGAGAAAGAGAGAGAAAGGCTCAGAGGGGTGGTGTGATGGCCTCACAGTGTTGGGTGAGGAGCAGAGTCCTAGTCTTTCAAGACTAACCCCTCATCTAAGGCTTTACCACTTGCTATATGGCAAATATCCTATTGTATCATTACAGTTAGGCTGATCCCTGAATAAACTATGATGGGAGATAAAGTTGCTCCTCTGTTAAACCATACCAGTTCTTCCAGATGTAAAGCCTATAAATATGCCTGATCTTGCGGTGATTGCGGATAACCTCCTGGAACTCCATTACTATGGAAATTAGCTCCTAGTGTTAAGATTTAAGATTGTTTTTTTTAAAAGAACCAAGAAGAAATAATATTAATCCACTATCGATTATAAACTGTTAGGCTGGAACACTCTACTTAGCTATTTTGGTGATATCAATACAAAACAATCTGGTTGTACAATTAAGCCCCAAGGCAGAAGTCATTACTTTCTGCTCTCTTTCTAGAATAGACGGTTCATCAATGACATGGTGAAGATTTATTCTATCACTGCCACTAATGCCGTTGATGGGGTGGCGTCCTCATGCCGTGCCTGTGCCCTCGGTTCTGAGCAGTCGGGCTCATCGTGTGTCCCCTGCCCCCCAGGCCACTACATTGAGAAAGAAACCAACCAGTGCAAGGAGTGTCCACCTGACACCTACCTGTCCATACATCAAGTCTATGGCAAGGAGGCTTGTATTCCATGTGGGCCTGGGAGTAGAAGCACTCAGGTAAGTGAGTGTGTCTTTTGGTTCTCCCCAGGAAAGCACACTTTAATAGAGACACTCACAAGATATCCTTCATGTTTCTCCAGGAACTACGAAGTAGTTCTATTTAGAAATGGCCTTTTCATTCTTCTTCCTGTTTTCTCTCCTCTTACATTTATTAAGCACTTGAACACGTATTATATGCCATGAAAGCCCCAGTTCCTGGGGGCATAAGATATTAAGAAAAGCACCCAAATAAGAATGCTTTCCAAAAATATTAAAATTAGATTTTTGTGTATTCTGTTAAGGGAGAGCGAGTAAACTCCCCCAGTGGGTTGGCCATAGGAATATATGGAGAGCAGCAAGTATATCTTGGAATATTTTAATTATTGTTTAGAAAATCTCCATATTCATGTGATAAAATATAAGACAAAATTACCAAAAGAGTTTTTAAATGTAGAACTGTTTTTGAAACACATTTTTCATAGCAGCTAATATTTCCTTTTCTACTATATATCTATTTTTTATTTCTTAATCTTTAATCAAAGGACCACTCAGTTTGCTATAGTGACTGCTTTTTCCACCATGAAAAAGAGAATCAGAGTTTGCACTATGACTTCAGCAACCTCAGCAGCGTGGGCTCATTAATGAATGGACCCAGCTTTACCTCCAAAGGAACCAAATACTTCCACTTCTTCAATATTAGTTTATGTGGGCACGAGGTGAGTTCTGGCTGTCAGAGTGAGATGGAGCTGTATTTCAGTTCTGATTGAGTTGATATTTTCTGTGTGGATGGCCCAATAAAATCTCTACAGAAACTAACAACCAAATGTCAGAAATGGAGCTGTGATTGCTTAAATCCTGTGTTGCCTCCTAGCACATTGGCAGCTTTCTCCAGCAGGGCCAGCCTTGTCTGCATCTCCATCCATTAAAGCACTTATTCCCCAGCCCCTGGAGCCCCAGAGCTCAGAGTTAGGGTGTAGGTGCTTGAAGGATCTTTCATTTCTGTCCAACTGGTTCGGGCTTGTCAGTCCCACCTGTTTTTTAGGCAGGCAGTTTTGGTTTGAAAATGTTCTACTGTTCTTCATATTGTCGATTTTCTGTTTTAAAAAGAAAAAGACCTCCAAGAGGAAGTTTGTCTAAAAATAAAAAAGGAGGTAAACAGAGAACACATGTCAGCTGATCAGTTGGTATCTGCTAATAAATACTGGGATCTTATCTTTCTGTGGGAAGAAGCTTTAATTAATGCTGGTAATGGGAAGAGTTAGAGGATTAGATGCCCAATATTTTTATAGATCTACGAGGTTAGGGTTGGGAAGTACGTGTATGTATACACCATTAGCAAAGATGAAAATGTAATAAGGCATTTCCTCCATGTTTTTTTCCATATTAACTCCGATATCTCCAGTGGTCTTCATTATGAGATGCTGTGCCAAACTTTGTACAAAGGAAATAAAAAGAGATCTGATGACCACAGACGTTTTCAGGCAAAAAGATCTATAAATTTTACGTGGTGTGGTGTTTGTCCTGTTCTGATTTTAAAGGGAGTGATCTAACACACTCGATAGGTTGTCACTCAGTTCATTCAATGAATAAATACATATTAAATACCTGTTCTGCTAAATACTGAGTGGAACACGGTGAACGAGATTCATTACATTACGTGTTATATTTCTTTTTGTCCTTACGCCTGTGTTAGCACTGTCTTGCCTTCCCTCTATCCCCTCTTCTTTTCTGTCCTCTTTATTTTCCTTTCCTTTTTATTCTCATTCCTTTCCTTTTATTGCTGTTTTCCTCTTTCTTTCCTCAATAGCTTCTCTCTAATCTTTTCCATTGCTTTCCTCTTCTCAGCTTCAACAATTTAACAATATATTGTACCTGTACTGTGGTGAAAAAGCTTAGTGGAGGGAGAACATTTTATAAGTTTGGACTGCTAGCTACATGAAGAAAGTTAAATCTAGGTTCCTTTCTTAGTGCCCCATGTGTGCTCACCCTACATCTAAGAGCAATAAAATCATCATCTTTTTTCCCTTTATACATTCCTACATAGAAATTATAAAGCTGTAGTTGTTTGCAGTGGGACTATAGTATATTTAAACCATCCTCCAATTTTTATAAATTATATATTCCAACTGATTAAATGATTTAAAAAGTAAACTCCTGTATTCCCTTCAACTTTCTGTGTAGTTGAGTAGTTACACGTCATTGAATCTGAGTAGGTGAATAAAGACGCTTGTAGTGACCAACTAATAAGAATTTAGATGGTGTCCTAGGATTTTGCTGCAATAAGACTTCTATGCTTTCTTCTTCAGACTTCACGTTACCTTTCTGCCACAGTAGGCCAATAAAGGTGAAGGAAGAGCACGTCTTTTTCTTTGACATTAAAACCTTCACCAGGGTTATCTGGTCTCTTTGAATGCATTGTTATCCTTTGAATTGAAGGTTTCATGGGTGACTTTTAGTTCCTTAAGTTAGATGGCTTTCATCCAGCACAAATGATGCTTGCAGTTGGAAGAGCAGTGCAGTCTTGAATTTCTATATTCATTGTAATTTAAACGACTCAACCCTAGTTAAACACTGGAGTTCCTCAAGAGATTTTTTAAAAAAAATGCCAGTGCCTGGGCCCCACACCATATCAATTAAAGCAGAATCTCTGTAGTGAGGAGAGAGCCCACTGCTCTATTAGGGTCATGAGCTCTCTGAGATCTAATGTAAAGACTGACTCTTCTGTAAAACCTCTTTGTGACTTTATTTTCCTAGGGGAAGAAGATGGCTCTCTGTACCAATAATATAACAGACTTCACAGTAAAGGAAATGGTGGCAGGGTCAGATGATTACACGAATTTGGTAGGAGCATATGTATGCCAGTCAACGATTATTCCTTCTGAAAGTAAGGGTTTCCGAGCAGCCTTATCATCACAGTCCATCATTCTGGCAGATAGATTTTTAGGTAAGCTTCATTTGGTTCCTATATGCATGCATGCAGTTATTCTAAAATTACAGTACTGATAACTTGTTATTGTGTTGGTGTTTGCCATAGATGTTGAAGGCCACAGGTAATTCTAAATCATCACTTTGTAACATGGTTCAAAAGCCCCTGCAGTTGAGATCTATTGATCAATCTAAGTGAGTGCAAGCATCTGCTGAATTTATGCATTAACTCATATGTGATAGGATGTTTTTTGAGAGTCTGTGCCTTTCATCAAATTCTCTAGGAATTTAAGAAGCAGAATAAGTTTAGAAACCAAAACTATAAACAAAAGAAGAACAGTAAACAAATACTGTGTAAACCTAAATCATAATATCTACCACCAGTTTTCATAATCTTTTCTCATACCAAAAGGAAGCTGGTGACACTTAGCAAAGGTGAATGTGCTGAGCTTTATTCCCCGTCTGTCCTTTCTGTCTTTGTGGACTAGAGGGCATAGGAAAGTTTTAAGAATGACCTCTTAGTGATTTTTAGGGATCAAGTTCATTAGAACCTCTGGGATGATGATATAACATATAACAGTGTAATAATTTAACAAGCTTCTTAGGTGATTCTAATGTACAGCAAATTTGAAGACCATTGCTATTGACTCCAGAGGAATTCAGCTTTAATTTTCAGCACCAAGGTCAGTTACTGAATTTGCACTCAGTCTCCGAACTCCATGTCAGAAGGAGAGGTTGCTGTTATTGCTGGCATTTTGGCTCTGCTGTCATTTTGTCTCCAAGGGATGGGAGAAATGCCTGACTTTTAGATTAAACAAAATTTGGAGTTGCTTTCTGGAAATTATTGGGTACAAAAATTTTTGTTTTCTCAGGTGTGTCTATATTTAGTGAGAAGCTGTATTAGCAAAATAGCCAGCTTGTACAACAAAACTCATCAGAAGCCAAGAATTTTAATAATGCTAGGATGTTGAAATGTTAGAGCTGGAAGGGGCTTTAGAGATCATCTCAATTATTTCATGAATTTTACAGATTTAGGATGTAAGGCCCAGGGATGTGAAGTGACTTGAGCAAAATTACAGGGCTGTGGAGTAGATTCTTTTCTTTTTTATTCTTTAGAATTTGGAATGGTTCTTGATCTTACCATGAATGCATAAATTTAATACAATATTTCTGGTCAAATGACAGTATCAGATTAAAGCTGCTTTCAATTCAGATACACAGACTAAATAAATCTAATTTTTCCATATTGCTTAATAGCTTCTTTTTATTGTCATCTAGGAGTGACGGTTGAAACTACATTGCAAAATATTAATATAAAAGAAGAAATGTTCCCAGTAACCCCTAGCCAAATACCAGATGTGCATTTCTTTTATAAGTAAGTGAAGATGCTGCTTCCCTTGACTATTTTAATCAAAAAAATGTCTCTTCATGGTACCTAGCATAGTAGCTTATTATACTTAATAGATACTCAATGATTGGTTCTTAAATGGAAGACTTAGTGTAAAGTAGGAAAAATGAACTATTTTGAAAGTATTACATACGTTCTGATATGTATAAATATATATCTTTTCTCTGGTTATATGTATTTTATCTATATCTATTTTTTCTATACTATTTTGTCTGTTATATATATATATAACATATATATATATATAACATATATATATATATATCTTTTAAATTAGGCAAAAAGAGACTCTACTTCCTTGTCCAGGCAGTATTTGTAATTCACATACTTCAACATCAGCCCAAGTAGATACAACCTCTGTTCCCTTTAAAAATTTTTGTGATTATGACTTTGATTATAATTATGGTAACTTGACTAAACACCTTGAAGATAACTTATTACTTTACCGGAGAAGACAGTCCACTTTTCCTAGGCAGTGAAAGTAAATGAGCTCAGTTTGTGTTAAAATTCTTAATTAGTGAATCTGGACACATTTTTCTTTTTCATTGTTGCATAAAGCATGGGAGCAGTTATACACAGGATATTTATGTCTTGGTGGTCTATGTCCTGTCTGTTCTGTAAAATGCCATTCGCCCTGTAATAGGTCTTCTACAACTACAACATCTTGTGTCAATGGCCGGTCAACTGCTGTGAAAATGAGGTGCAATCCTACCAAACCAGGAGCAGGAGTGATTTCAGTCCCCAGGTATTCTTACTTCTATGTGGTTATTTCACATTTGTATTTATTGTGAGGCAGCAAACTCTCCAGATTCTTACTATTTTAAAACATATTCTCTAGGAATGCAAAGCAGAAAGAACAGAAGAATATGTAGGTTTTTGTTGTAGGGATGTGCTGAGTGTCTCTTAAGAGGAATAGGTTCTCGCCAATCTCAGTACTTCCCAGTCTCCTCAATGGCATCTTCTCACCCTGTTTGCCTAAGTGTCTAATAGTCTTGAAAATTATTTAATATATAATTATTGTGTTTGTATCCTTGTATTTATTCATAGTGTTTAGTCCCAATTTGCTTAAGAGCTGTGCTATATATAACCTAGCTTGTAGTTCTTCATCAACAGTGAACTACCTTGGTGATTCTGCCACCATTCATCAGAAAATGGAGGAGTTGGAAATGGAGCATACAAATGATCTACCCTGGCCCCTATCCTCTTACAGAGGAAGAAGCTACGATTCAGAGGGTAGATTGCTTCCATCTAGATCACCAAGGTAGAGTCTCATCTGTAGAATACATAATACAATTCATTTAACTTACTGGCATTGAGGCAACAGCTCTCCACAGTCTCAATCTGACTAATACAGTCCACTTGGGTGGGAACACTAAGAGAAAATGAACAATTTCATGCCCTCAGAACTGTCAGCTTACTTACTGCTTTCATGGTATGAGTGACACGTAAATGTCTGCTGATTTTCATTCTTTGCACTTATTCATTGTTCTGTGTGTAGATTATTCCTAATCTTTGTGCAGGATTAAGGTGCCTTTGGATCAGTTTGACTTGCAGGTTTTTCTCTATCAAGCTAGCAAAAGTGTATATTTTTAAAAAAGAAAATAATTGACTTAGTTTTGTTTTTGATAGATTCACGATAACCCTTGAGAGATTGAAGCTCTTCTGCTTATGTCACTGCAGTATTGGAAATCAGTGGTCTAAGCGTTGTGTCAACTACTTGATATCTTAAAAATATTAGCAGTGCTAACAATATTGTGGGTTTACTTTGGTTCATAAAGGTACACTAGTATTCACATCTCACCAACTGTGTTTCTCTGGTTCTCATGGATCTGGGAATTAATTTTTCTTTTCACCTTTTCAAGGTGAGAGAAGTATATGATGAGAGGAGAACAATGAAAGGTAATAGACATCAGTGAAAGAGACAGAGGGAGCCTGATGCTCAAGAGCATCATGTGGTGGAGGATCCCTGGGCCAGCATCCAAGCTGGAGTCAGGGCAGCAAACCACACTTTGTTTATGAGAAGGTGTGTTTAGAGTTGCTTTAATTATTCTCCAATATCCCACCATATAGCTTTGAGGTCACATGCTTCTTCTATTCATGGTAGCACCTATAAGGTCTTTTTTTTGGACTTAGCAACTAGCCTCTTTGAGTCTGGCCTCTTGGAGTCTCCCTTGATGGCTTCCAAAGCCTTCTCCAGGGCTCTGGCTAAAGTAGATAATATGACCAAAGATAAGGTGTGTCCTTTACAAAGTATCTCACTCTCCCAAGGTTGGTTCTGATGTTTTAAAGTAA
Source organism: Neomonachus schauinslandi (assembly GCF_002201575.2). Lineage (NCBI taxonomy): Eukaryota > Metazoa > Chordata > Mammalia > Carnivora > Phocidae > Neomonachus > Neomonachus schauinslandi. The sequence continues at coordinate 30,243,340 of NC_058414.1, read as the reverse complement.
TAAAAAAAAAAGTCTCATGATGTTAAATGATAATAGCATTTAGAAACTTGATTTTTTTTCCTTGTAAGGAGAGGAAAAGTTAGTTTTTCCTTTGACCTAGCAGTTTGTTCTATTTACGGAATTTAGCTGTCTTTGCCAGGGTTTCTTAAGATCACCTGTGACAGAATACCTTGGGGTGTCTATTTTAAAAATCAATTTCTAGATCTTTCATGAAACCAAAAGAATCTCTTGAGTGTCAAGCACAGGAATTTTTTTTTTTAAATACAAGGCAATCCTGGGTTGCCTAGCAGGCTCAGTTGGTGGAGCGTGTGACCTTTGATCTCACGGTCGTGAGTTTGAGCCCCACATTGGGGGTAGAGATTACTTAAAAATAAAATATTATAGGGGCACCTGGGTGGCTCAGTCGGTTAAGCAACTGCCTTCAGCTCAGGTCATGATCCCAGGGTCCTGGGATCGAGCCCCTCATCGGGCTCCCTGCTTTGCGGGAGGCCTGCTTCTCCCTCTCCCACTCCCCCTGCTTGTGTTCCCTCTCTTGCTGTCTCTCTCTCTGTCAAATAAATAAACAAAATCTTAAAAAATAAATAAATAAAATATTATAAAAAACACAAGGCAATTCTGATGCAGATTAAAATTTTGGAACTAATCTTAATCCACATTTTGGTATTTTGGTGATTTGGCTTGTTTTTTTTCTGAGACAAATTCTCAAACAGTTCTGCATTTTAGTTTTCTGAAAGGTTAATTTAAAATGTCTTGGTCTACAGGGTAGTTCTTCACCCATATTTGATAAAACTCTCTATATAATTATGATGCACATTGATGTTTGAGGACCAGTGCTCTAGGCAACGGCTGGAACCCCACAACCTAATGAAGGTGCTAACCTTCAGTTCTTGCTTCAATCAGTTCCCCATGAGGGCACAAGGGGGAGCTCTGGGATCAGCATATGAAAAACAGTAGCTTGTTCTGAAATAATTAGAATTTTTTTTAGCTTTGGGGCTGTATAATGATTTCCTATTAACAGTAAGGAAATGTTAACAGAGCCAGGTTTCTCAGGCTACTTTTGAAGAGGATTTACTTTGCAATTTTTGGGGGTTGGGGGGGGGAGCTTTAAGATCTCCAGAAGACGGAGGAAGGTGCTAACCAGGCACTTGCCTTGAAAAATCTCATATGCTGTGACCAAAACGTCTCAGAAAGCAGACTTTGGCAGTTTGGAAGGGATGCCACCCCCGGGAATTCTCCTCTCTTGGCCAAGAATCTTGGCAAAGCAGGCAAAGGAGACTTGAGTAGTAGTGATGTTGGTTGGGGCTCTGAAGCTTGTGACCTGAGAAAATGTCATAACACCCTTAGCCTTGGGAAAATGAGAATGTCTTAAGAGAGCGTGGATGGGCAGGAGAAAAGGGGCAATGTGTGTTCTCTATGTATCTCATAGGAAATTTAGAGGGAATTGCAAATTATTGGGGCTGCCTACTAATCTGCAATTGGAAAACAGCATCCTGTCTGTGTTTGGTCTGGCAAATGCAGTTGGTTTCTAATTCCACAAAGTGTCTGGGGAGAGGGGGTGTGAGACATTTTAGATAAAAACTTAGCAGCATGATGTCTGTGGCAGAAGAAATCTGAGAGCCAGAGTAGACTTTTGGGGATTTCCAGGTTCAGTTTGTATCTTGGCCATTGAATGAATTTCTAACAAAGTAGACTGCTGATAGCCCTCGATAGATCGCCCTCCAGCCTTGCCTCCAGTCATGATCCTAGGTGGTTAGAAAAATTGAAGGTTCTTCTTTTGGTAGAAAAAATGTAGACCTAAGCATTGTGTCCAAAGTGTTCTTTCAAATACATGAGAAATTTCAAATATATGAGGAATTTCTAAAAAAGTGTTATTAGGGGCACCTGAGTGGCTCAGTCGTTAAGTGTCTGCCTTCGGCTCAGGTCATAATCCCAGGGTCCTGGGATCGAGCCCTGCATCAGGCTCCCTGCTCCGCGGGGAGCCTGCTTCTCCCTCTCCTGCTCCCCCTGCTTGTGTTCCCTCTCTCTCTGTGTGTCTCCCTCTGTCAAATAAATAAAATCTTTAAAAGAAGTGTTATTAGAAAATGGGCAAAAGGAATCATTTTTACTCTGATGATAGAGCTGTCATAGCACATGGGAGACCTGAGTCAGACCCATTTGCTTGACACCGTGGGGAACACTGAGGACCTGGGGTGGATAGCTGTGGTAGCACAGTCAAGATGGAATGATGCCCTGACTATGCCTATTGTTCTTTTCTTCTGTCATGTTTTCATTTTGCCATTTTTTCCCTCCAGTTCTTCATAGGTAGAGATTTACAGAGAAGCACACTAAGCAAAGAGGCAAATATCACATTATCTGGGGGATAACTCAATTGATCTGCAAGTTACTGGTGCCTTGTTTAACATGAGTCATCCTTCCTCCAATGAGGTCGTCTTCAGTAATACTATGAGCTAGAGGGAAATCATCATCCTCTCTCTTTCTCTCAACTTATAGCTATATTTAACTGCTTGGGTAGTTTATAAATCAGTCTAAAACTGTTTTGTCAAAACCTCCTTCGAAATCCAAATTCATCTTTATCATAAATGTAGCCTCGGCCTCAGAGAGTCAGGCTGGTGGATGGTTCAGGGGCAAGTGGAGAGGGGCTGCTCCCCATTAAAAAAAAAAAACAAAAAAAAGCATAGCCTCTGAGAATATTGTATCTCACAAAAGGAATGCTTCAGAGGTCTGTCCTGATAGCACTGAGAGGTTGAATATGCCAGGGCTTTATTCCACAGGCTCTGATTTAGAGTTGCTCTATCAAAATCACCAGACCTGTAGGACACTAGTGTTTTCTTTGGTCTTTGGGAGAGGTCTCTTGCAGCCAAAAAGTTTATCCATTTTAAGGTGGTAAAAGCCAGAGGATAATGATTGGTTAAATGGGTTCCTTGTTTTCTTATTCCTCTGAACCATTTATGGACAGATAATAGATATCTAAATCTGTACAAGTTAAATTTAAAAGGCAACAGAATTTGAAAGATTAAAGCCAAGTGTGTTCTTAGAACAATGGAAAGTGAGGAGGCATATAAAAGCACTCTAAGCATAAGTAAAAACCCGTTATGATCAAGAAATGGAAAAATTCTAATACAGAATTGTTAAAATTATACAGTTCAAACACTAATGAGTAATCTTAGAACATGACATAAAAAGATCACAAAGCAGTCATAAAGTTTAAGGATCCATTTTGAAATAAGGATGATAAAGCTTTGAAAGATTTTGCAGAGGGACTGGGCAGTGTTGGCTAATGTAGTTTGTACAGGTCTTGATCAGATTTTGGCTTTTGGTAATTAACCCAGGGGAGATCTGCAAAAAGGGAGGTTTTTGCAGGGGACTGGTAGAATTTTATATCCCTGGATCAAAGGTATGGATCAAAAAGTCTTATGTTCAAACTCAATCATAAGTGATTTATACTCTTCAGCTTCAGGGCAAACAAAATTAGAGCAAGATCCAAAGCCATTTTATTTACCCCATACAAGAAGGCTTTCTGTCCATTGGCATTCTCAGCAGAGAAATGCTGAGCTTTCTCAGAAGCCAAAGCCAAGGGGATTTACCAGCAGCTGGTCAGAGAGCATCACCCATGCCAGAGGATGCCAGTCTCAGAACTCCAAGATTGGGAAACCCCAGGAAGCCCAAAAAAGCCTCACAAGAAAGAAGCTGAGTAACAATTGTGCTCTGACACCAAATTAGAAAAGTTCTAGCACTTAAAACTATGGCCTTTCCCCCCAGTCTCTTGAGACCAGCTACAGAAGTGTCAGAACCATACTGACAACGTACATGAATTTATTTTAACTTTGGAGTTTGAGTAAGGTTTAGGCAAAAACAAGTTTACACTGTTTTATCAACTCTCCAAACAATTAACAGTAGGTTGAGTATTGGGTTGTAATAGTTCATAAGAAAATAAGATTATTGTCCATGAATTTTTAGTATGAACCAAGGAGATCCTGCTTTAGGTAAGATGATTCATTTAAAGGAGGACACTAATAACTTGTAGCTTCATCCACTTTCCCCCCAGAATATGTATCCCATTTTAGAATCCAAGATGGAACTTCCTTGAAAAAAGATTCATCTTAATTCTAACATGTTGCTGGTGCTATCTTGATGGGTAAGGCAATCCCAGAAGCAAAATCAGGAGACTGGAAAGTCTTCCTCATTTAACAGTGAAACCACATTAGGGTACACCTGGTTGTCCTTTGAGTCGATGGTGCTTTCTCTACCTAGAACTCACAGCCATGGGGTCATCCTGTGGAACTCTGGCCTTGTATGCCCAAACTCTCCATGATTCACGTACTGCTCTTCAGATACCTACTTGCTGGATCTTGTAGACCAAAAATTATAAAAGCAGCACAATTAGTGACACCTTTGAAAAGCCAGTGTGGAGGGGATAGAGATGATGGTGACTCAGGTCATCAAAGGGAAGAGGGTTTCACATATTTGGCGATGAAGCGTTTGTCTCTTACCAACGCGCTTTTTTGTTCTTAGTAGAAGAAAATCTTTTTGTGTTTTTTCTCTTGCATCTTTTTTTTTTTTCTATTTTCGTTTTACCTATAAGCACTATTGAAATGAGTACTGCTTCCTACATCCTTGTCACTTCATAGGGAAGGCCTGATTCAAACTGTGAAACTTGGGTTTATAACAATCAAATTTGGATGTTCCACATTTTAAATTATTTGTGGGGTTGAAAGATTAAAGAATTGATTCTAAACCAAACTACTTTTCACCTAAGAGTATCTTTTAAAAAGTGAAGTCTACTAGGGAAATGCAGTGAATCATTGCAGTATTTTGACACTTAATGGCAGCTTTTTAAGTTACATCAATGTCTTGATTTTTTCCCCCGTTTCTGTAGTTTTACCTGTTCTTTAGAAAGTGATGTGCATTGTTAATAGTCTTTTAAATTTTGCAGTACTTGAAACTTTCCCAATGTTCTCTCATTTTGTCCTTTATAACCACCCTATGAAGGCAGTGAAACAGACATTTCACTTCTGCTAAATTACAAGTATGAAACAGCGGGAGGAGGGGCTGAGTCACTGGTGGAAAAAAACACAAAATCACTTGCAAGTCCAGCCGGAATTGTAACCCAAGTTTTCTCTCCAGAGGTTTTTGCATCTTTAATTAATTTTCCCCTTTTCTTTTTCATTTGTTGAGTTTTTTTTTTTCTTCTCAAACTTTACCAGACTTACTCTTTTATTTTCCCAAGATAAACAGCCCTCACTGCCCTTGAAAATGTGCCTGTGTTGGAAAGATAAAATAATTTGGGAAGGAGAGAAACAGGAAAGTATATTGGTAATTTATGCTAAATGATCAAAAAGTTAATTACCTTTAAAGTTTCAATTTGTTGTTATGCAAGTAATTATGTTCTCAAAGAACTTTTCTAACTGGTTACCGAATTTTTTTTCAAAAGTGCAATTTTGAGTTGGTTTTCCTGATGCGGAAGGTGGGAAATAGCGATAATTTTTTAAGTGGCGTGGTTTTCATCTATTGTACTTACCTTTTTTTTTTTTTTTTTAAATCTCTTTTTGTTTCTTTGCCTGAATATACTTTACTGCTTTTTACAAACAGAAATCAAGGCAGGTAAGAGTTAAGCCATTTTTCCAAAGAGTCCCCATTCATCGCTGTTCTTAGCTCTAACAGTAGTGAACCTCTATTTCTGAAGCACATTACACAGAGCTGTGCTTTTATTTACATCCCACCCATGATTACTTAGTTTACAGCATGCAGACATTTGGAAGGATACTCTTAATAATATGTAGTCAATTTGGGGGCTCCTGGGTGGCTCAGTTGGTTAAGCGACTGCCTTCAGCTCAGGTCATGATCCTGGAATCCCAGGATCAAGTCCCGCATCGGGCTCCCTGCTCAGTGGGGAGTCTGCTTCTCCCTCTGACCCTCTCCCCTCTCATGCTCTGTCTCACTCTCTCTCAAATGAATAAATAAAATCTTAAAAAATAAATAAATAAAATGTAGTCAATTTTTAGGTGCATAGATTTTTGTTTCAGTGTTCATATTGTAGGGTGCCCTTAGAATATATACTAAGAGTATGAAATTTTACTTTGCTGATAGACCGAAAATTACAGTTTTAGACTGCATATCATCAGAAAGGCATCTGAAGTTAAAACTTAAAAAGGGGTGTTTTGGGGTTCTCCCTTTTATTGTGTGTCTATCTTTTTGCTCTAGGTGTTTCAGCAGCTCAGGTCTAAAGGAGGTTTCCAGGGCAGTGTTGTGTATGTACACAGCTTAAGGGAAGTATAGTAGACAAATGAACGGAACAGTATTCCCCTAGCTTTAATGAATATATGAACAAAACAGCGATTCCCACCAGAACCTTTCCAAATAACTTCTTGCTTCAATCAATAAGGATTCAGTACATAGTAACAGCAGTTTAATTTCTGAGCCATGCGGTGTTTATCTGTCCCTGAAATGAAACATGCAAGTTGACATAATAGACCCATGCACCACAAAGCGGCTTAGTCTCCATTCAGGCCCTGCCTGTGTGGTTGGTTCTCTGCGATCTTGCACCTGTGTCTAAGCCCCCTCCATGGTCACCGAGTGGTGATGGTCACCACCTCTTGAAAGAAGTCATCGTCAGGCTGAGGAAACCCAGGTTTGCACAGTCATTTGCATCACTGAGCTGTGTGTGGACCTGATAGTTGTTTTGTTTGTTTTTATACTTCAGGCAATTTTGTTTTCATGTTTCTCCCCCGCCCCTGCCTCCCACCCTCTCCCTCTAGACCATGGTCCCATTCATCATTCTGTTTTTTGGAACCGTTGCCTAAGTACGTTACCTTAAACAGAAATGGCACTTCCCTTCTACCACCTAGTTCCTGCCTGTATGCCTAGCACCCATTCACTGCCCTGCTCTTGAAGCTGTTGTGATAATCACTATCTTGTACTTCCCTTATAATTCATCTACCACTTCATCCCTCTAGCAGGCCTTCCCTTGCTTTCTTCCTTTCTCTCCTGGCTAACTCTTACTGAAGATTCTAGACTTGTCTTAGGCATCCCTGCCTCCAAGAAGTCTTCCTAGAGCTTTTTTTGGGTCATTATCTCTGTCTCTCCCTTAAATTTTTTAAAAAATAGCTTTCTAGAGATACGATTCTCATGCCATACACTTTGCTCACTTAAAACAGACAAGCCAGTGGTTATTAGTATATTCATAGATATATGCAATCATCAGCACAGTCATTTTTAAATTTTTTTATTGTTATGTTAATCACTATACATTACATCATTAGTTTTTGATGTAGTGTTCCATGATTCATTGTTTGTGCATGACACCCAGTGCTCCATGCAGAACGTGCCCTCTTCAATACCCATCACCAGGCTAACCCATCCTCCCACCCCCTCCCCTCTAGAACCCTCAGTTTGTTTTTCAGAGTCCATCGTCTCTCATGGTTCTTCTCCCCCTCTGATTCCCCCCCTTCATTCTTCCCCTCCTGATATCTTCTTTTTGTTTTTTCTTAACATATAATGTATTATTTGTTTCAGAGGTACAGATCTGTGATGCAACAGTCTTGCACAATTCACAGCGCTCACCATAACACATACCCTCCCCAGTGTCTATCACCTAGTCACCCCATCCCTCCCACCTCCCCACTCCAGCAACCCTCAGTTTGTTTCCTGAGATTAAGAATTCCTCATATCACTGAGGTCATATGATACATGTCTTTCTCTGATTGACTTATTTCACTCAGCATAACACCCTCCAGTTCCATCCACGTCGTTGCAAATGGCAAGATCTCATTCCTTTTGATGGCTGCATAATATTCCATTGTATATATATACCACTTCTTCTTTATCCATTCATCTGTCAGTGGACATCTTGGCTCTTTCCGCAGTTTGGCTATTGTGGACATTGCTGCTATAAACATCGGGGTGCACGTACCCCTTCGGATCCCTACATTTGTATCTTTGGGGTAAATACCCAGTAGTGCAATTGCTGGATCGTATGGTAGCTCTATCTTCAACTTTTTGAGGACCCTCCATACTGTTTTCCAGAGTGGTTGCACCAGCTTGCATTCCCACCAACAGTGTAGGAGGGTTCCCCTTTCTCTGCATCCCCGCCAACATCTGTCGTTTCCTGACTTGTTCATTTTAGCCATTCTGACTGGTGTGAGGTGGTATCTCATTGAGGTTTTGATTTGGATTTCACTGATGCCGAGCAATGTTGAGCACTTTTTCATATGTCTGTTGGCCATTTGGATGTCTTCTTTGGAAAAATGTCTGTTCATGTCGTCTGCCCATTTCTTGATTGGATTCTTTGTTCTTTGGGTGTTGAGTTTGATAAGTTCTTTATAGATTTTGGATACTAGCCCTTTATCTGATATGTCATTTGCAAATATCATCTCCCATTCTGTTGGTTGTCTTTTGGTTTTGTTGACTGTTTCTTTTGCTAGCACAGTCATTTTTAAGAGCTTTTCATCACCTTAGAAAGAAACCCTATACCCTTTAGCTATCACCGCCCTATACCTTAGCTCACTTCCAAGCCCCAAGGAACCACTAACTTACTGTTTCTATAGATTTTCTTATTCTGGACTTTCATAAGAATAGCATTTAATATATAGAATTTATGTTCTATATATTAGTAGAAGTAGAAGTTATGTTCTATATATTAGTAGAAGTTCTGTGTATTAGTAGAAGATTTATATTCTATATATTAGTAAAAGATTTATATTTTATATAAATGTATATGTATTGGGCGCCTGGGTGGCTCAGTTGGTTAAGCGACTGCTTTCGGCTCAGGTCATGATCCTGGAGTCCCGGGATCGAGTCCCGCATCAGGCTCCCTGCTCGGCAGGGAGCCTGCTTCTCCCTCTGACCCTTCCCCCCTCTCATGTGCTCTCTCTCTCTCATTCTCTCTGTCTCAAATAAATAAATAAAATCTTAAAAAAAAATAAATGTATATGTATTAGTAGAAGATTGGCTTCTTCTGCTTAGTGTATTTTCAAAGTTCATCCAAGTTGCAACATGTATCAGTTCTGCGTTCCTTTTTCTGGCCTAGTAATATTCCATCGAATGGTTATAGCACATCATATTTATCTGTTCATCTGCTGATGGGTATTGGAGTTGTTTCCACCTTTTGGCCCTTATGAGTAATGCTCCTATGGACATTCATGGACAAGTTTTTGTGTAGACATATGTTTTTATTTCTCTTGGATTTTTATCTAGAAGTAGAATTACTGGATCATGTGGTAGCTCATTTTAATGATCTGAGGAACTACCAGCTTGTTCCAAAGCAGCTGCACCTTTTTACATTCCCATTAGCAGTGTAGGAAGTTTCTAATTTCTTAACATGTTTGCAACTCTTGTTATTATCCGTCTTTTTGATTCTAGCCATCCTAGTAGGTGTGAAGTTGTAGTTTTATCTCCTTTTGATTTTTTGTTTGTTTGTTTTCTCAGTACCCACACATTGCTTTCCAGTATGCAGTGGACACTCAAATGTTGATTGGACTTGATTGAATGTGTTATAAGAGCTGTCATTTCATTTTTTATTTCAGCAAGTGCCCAGCAGGCACCTGTGATGGATGTACATTCTATTTTCTGTGGGAGAGTGCTGAAGCTTGCCCTCTGTGCACAGAGCATGACTTCCATGAGATTGAGGGAGCCTGTAAGAGAGGATTTCAGGTAAGGGGAAAATCCATCTGAGCAGAGCTATGTGATTAAAGAGAAATTGATTAGTCTGGCATCACTTAGATCACAGAAACTCAGGTTCAAAACCATGGCTAAAGCTTATAGTTAACTTGATGTTACTTAATATGCATTTAAAATCAAGTTTGGTAGGTGAACTCCCACATGCTGGGGTAGCTCAAGGTGTGCACTGGCATTGGGGAAAATAAATTGTGCAAGGAGTTGTAGGCTATGGATATTTACCTGGATTATAAAGAAATGGTATCATTAAACCAGGAGGTGATTTATATAATGCACTTGTAGGTATAATTAAGATGGGGATGGTATAAATGATTCACTAAAGCACACCTAAAGAGTAAAGCATGTATCTCAACATCAGGTCTATCCCATCCTGATGACAGTTTTCAGAAATCTCATCAGAATCTGATTCTCTGATGCCAGTTCCCCAGTAAGGTTACCACCACCAGTGATTACATTTAATGTATTTCCCTTGTCATTAAATTTTTTCGAAAACATGATTCTGTTATATATATTCTGGGATTTAATAACTCCCCTGTTGGACATTTAAGGAAAATTTAAGACGTCTTTTTGTAAATAACTCTGTAATGAACATCCTTGTTGGAAATGTGATTATTTCCTTAGATTTTATTATGAGAAAAAAGATTAATTGGATCTAAGGAGATGGACATTTTTAAGGTTCTTGAGACATGTTACTAACTTGCTTTGGCGGTATCATTTTGCCCTCCTGCTAGTCTGAGAGTGCTTAGCTCACTGTACTAGCTTTGAGGAATGCCATATGAAAAACACAAACTTTTCCTCCTTCAAGATGACTTCCTACTTCAACCTCTCTGAATTCTATTGAAATGAGAGGGAAAAAACACAAATGATAATAAGTCACTGCTAGTGGTGGTAACCTTAGTAGGGAATTGGCATCAGAGAATCAGATTCTGATGGGATTTCTGAAAACTGGGATGCAGATGGAATAGGTCTGACGTTCAGGTTGCCTGAAGTGGGGAGCATGCTAGAAGGCTTGTGGCAAGAAGGGATCAGAGAGGGAGCACTATTCTGTCTGAGAAAGTCTGGAGGAGCATGTCATTGGCAGGTCACAGGGCAGGAGTACAAGAAGAAGTCAGAATACCCTACCTCATCGCCCGCATTTAGAGTGTTAGTAGCAGTAGCCTTTATCTCTAGGAAAAAACCAGAGAACTATTCTCTACATAGGGATTTTTCAAACTTTAATGACAGTGAACCTATAGTAAGAAATACATTGTACAGCAAAGCTAGTACACAGTCACTAACTCAGACACATAGCAATATGCCTAAAAATAAAATTAAATTTCATGGAACAATACTTATTTTCATATTTTATGATAAAGTCTAAGCATAAAGGTAATATAAAATGTGTTGTCATGAAATAATTGAGTACAAAACAGGAAAAGTTCCCAAATGGACAACATGAAGACAAAAATCAGCAAAGTTTTATTTCATTCATCAAGTGTGCTTACCTCTGGATAGCTCCTTACGGTTGAGAGCACACACAGACGGTGCTGCTCATGCATCTCGTGCACTGGTGGGCCAGTTTCTTGTTAATGTTTTTAAGTGGGCCAAGGGTGAAAATTCTTGGCTTTCAAAAAAACATGGTTTCTTTTTAGTCCTCATAATAATAATGATACATGTTTTATGTCTCACAGTTGAAATTCTTTATCGTTTCTCTGAAATGATGACAGCCTTATCATTTTTTAAAGAATAAAGGAGAAACGGGTGCATTCCCTTCTTTGTCCACCAAGTACAACTCAAGGGCTTTGAAAAGTCGGATGACCTTTTATGTAAACATTCTCTAATATTCAACATTTCTCTTCTGGAAGATAATGATGAGAAGGTTAAGACCATGAGGTTGCAATAATCTCTCTAATTTCATTTAAACTCTCTTTATTGAAAAAATTCTGTTCAGCATGTTACAAGAATGTTTGGAACAGATAGTTACAAGGTGATTCTTTTTAAATATTTGTTTTTGCCTTAAAAATAATCTTTAGGAACATTTTGATGTGTTTGTCATATTGAAATATATAATTTCCCTCCTATAGTCCTAAATTTGACTTAAGAAATAGTTAAGTATACATTTCTGTTATACTTAGATACTGATTTTGAAAATATTTGCCAAATGAGATCTGGCTTCAATTAAAAAAAATATAAATTCCATCCCAAAGCTCATGCGCCTTGCTTAGTGTATTCCGTTGCAACAGCAAAACAAATGGGTATGACCCAGTAAGTGGGTGTTTACTTCTAGTCTCTGAATAAAATATTTTAAAAAGTATGCTCTTTAGTGAGCTTTATGTAGTGCAAATGACAGCTTTCACTGTTTTCCATTACAATTGACCTCCCCCCATCCCATGGGGGATATGTGCCAAGACCCCCAGTGAATGCCTGAAACCATGGATATACCGAACACTGTGTATACTTTGTATTTCCTTTTACATACATATACACATACCTATGATGAAGTTTAATGTCTAAATTAGGCACAGCAAGAGATTAACAACTGATAATAAAATAGAACAATTATAACAGTGTACAGTAACAAAAGTAATGTGAATGTTGTCTCTCTCTCAAAATATCTTCTTGTCCTGTGCTCACCCTTGTGATGAAATGAGCTGATAAAATGCCTACATGATGAGATCAACTGAGGCGAATGATGTAGACACGTGACAGAGAATTAGGGCACTATTGACTTTCTGATGATAAATCAGGAGGATCATCTGCTTCCTAATTGAACCCACAGAAAGTCAAACTGCAGATAAGGGGGGGCCAACGGTAGGTTCATGTGCAAGGGTAGATTTCTTTGGATGCCAAAACCTCATGAGAGAGAAAATACAGTGATTGCCAAATATCGCTCTGGGTATCATTTAATTTTTTAACAATTGCACTGTGTCTCCTGCTCTATCCTTTACAGGTTTTCTCTCTGTATTGACTACGAGTGTATTTTCCCAATTCTATAAATGTATCTAATCCAGGTGTGTATGAAGTTAAATTTACACACTACAACAAGTCCTCCACAGAGAGGATTGTAAACTGAGAGAGTGGCACAACTTGTGGGGAAAGTGCTCTTATCAAATTGGATCTTAAAAATCTATATCAGCTTCTCAGTGTGTAGTAAGCATTACTTCTAAATGACACACAGTTGTAAAGATTTGAAGAGATACTATGTTATCACTGAGAGGGATATTTTTAAGCTTATCATCAAATTTATCTCACTCTGTTCACAAAATATCTCAGCATGCTGGAAGAATACATTTTTCAGCAGCGGAGTCAGCCATTTTCTCCTTTGCCAATGACATGTGACTGGATGAAGGGATGAGCCATTCTAATCAATAGTTACGGAATGACTGACAGATTTGGCCAATGGCTTGATCTTTTTTTTTTTTTTCTTGAACAATTTGAGGAGCTTATGGAAAAGTTAAGTATCCTGGGTTTACAAGTATCTTTTTAATTTGAAGTTTTAACGTTTTGTTTATGACTGTCATTAGACATTACAGCTTTGCCATTTTCACTGGGTGTTACACATTTATGAAACCATATAAAGAATTGCACGGTCTTTTAATTTTTTTAAAATTTTTTATTGTTGTGTTAATCACCATACATTACATCATTAGTTTTTGATGTAGTATTCCATGATTCATTGTTTGTGTATAACACTCAGTGCTCCATGCAGAATGTGCCCTCTTTAATACCCATCACCAGGCTAACCCATCCCCCCACCGTCCTTCCCTCTAGAACCCTCAGTTTGTTTTTCAGAGTCCATTGTCTCTCATGGTTCGTCTCCCCCTCTGATTTCCCCCCCTTCATTCTTCCGGTCTTTTTTTTTTTTTTAAGATTTTATTTATTTATTTGACAGAGAGAGAGACAGCGAGAGAAGGAACACAAGCAGAGGGAGTGGGGGAGGGAGAAGAAGGCTTCCCATTGAGCAGGGAGCCCCATGCAGTACTTGATCCCAGGACCCTGGGATTATGACCCGAGTCGAAGGCAGATGCTTAACGACTGACCCATCCAGGCATCCCTGCATGGCCTTTTTTTTTGTTAGAACGCATTCAGATGAAGCCAACGTGTGCTGACTTAGAGTTAATGTTTTTCTATTGTCATTATTTACACTGAGAGATGTAGCATTTGTATTTGAACATGCCCCTCATTTCTCATCTCATTCTTATAAAAATAATGTGACCCATTTTAAAAGTGGTTTTTTACATTAAATTTAATGAAAATGTTACAGTTGTCATGTGGTAAAAAAAAAAATTGCAATTACTAATGTCCTTTCCAAAAAACATGATGAGAATTCTTACCCAAAACTTGGTTGAAACTTTTCCTTAAAGTAAATACCATTCTCCTGTACTTCATGTTTAACTGCAGAAATGTGTGTACCTGTACAATAAAATGACACATTATGGTGTTATCCTTCTGTTAGGATATTATTAAAATGACTATTGGATACCAGAAAATTTAATCAGACACAATGATCAAAAAATTGAGTCTTCCATTGTCATTTAATGTCACTGGATATAATCATCATACAAATTGCTACTGGGCATCGTATTTGTTGAACTATAAAAGGAAGCATGCACTGTAATTTTCATTTTTGGTTAGTGTTATTTGATCTATTTATTTGGAAAAAAATCATGGTTGATATTCAGTATATTAATTTAATTTTATTTTTTTTAAATTTTTAAAAAAGACTTTATGTATTAGAGAGAGAGCACAAGCAGGGAGAGCGGCAGGCAGAGGGAGAGGGAGAAGCAGACTTCCTGCTGAGCAGGGAGCCTAATGTAGGACTTGATCCCAGGACCCTGGGATCATGACCTGAGCTGAAGGCAGATGCTTAACCAACTGAGCCACCCAGGCACCCCGTATTTTGATTTCATTATTTCCTAGTTAGTTGCAACTTGCAGTTTGAAAAACATTGCCCTAGCAACACTGAGTCATCTGCTTTGGGAGGGTAAGAATAAGGACCTACTGTGGGCAGTGATGACCCAGAATAATGCATAGGAAATAAGTGTGTAGCCTGCCCTACCACCACTTACCCAAGCCTACCCGTCATGGTGTGCCTGCCTATCCTGGTCCAGGGTTTGCTCTTCTTCTCAGGGGAGAAGCTTGGTGGAGGAAATGGACCTACATCATCGGTAGGTGAAACCCATTCTATATTAAACAACCTAAGCTTTCAATTAAAAACATGACTAAGAAGTCAGGGATCATAAGAAATTTGAGGAAGAAAGCCCAAATGGTATGTCCAGACAGAGTCATTTTTATTCAACCTTCTCAGCATGGACCAAGCTTCCTGATCTGGCGAGCCATGTTTTTATTTGGTTTTGTTGTGTTTTCGTTCATTATTTCCTTATTCCTTCTCTTCTCTATCTCTTTCTTCTCTTTTTGGAGCTTCTTTTAGATGAATGCTGAATAATCCTCTATGTCTACTATGAATAAAGAGCAGAACTCTTCTCCTGAATCTCATTTCTCATGTCATCTGTGTGTGTGTGTGTGTGTGCTTTTTTTAAAGGAAACCTTGTATGTATGGAATGAACCTAAATGGTGCATTAAAGGAATTTCTTTGCCTGAGAAAAAGTTGTCAACCTGTGAAACAGTTGACTTTTGGCTGAAAGTGGGAGCAGGAGTGGGAGCATTCACAGCGGTTTTGCTGGTGGCTCTAACTTGCTACTTCTGGAAAAAAAATCAGAAGTAAGTAATCTCATTGGAGTGACCATGTAAAAACTGAAGGATCTCTTTTTTTGTGAAAATTTTAGACCTAATTATTATTACATCCTATAGTTTTTCTCAGAGACAAGAAACTGTTCCTATGAAGGAGTTAGAGGAAAGACCTTTAAGAAAGGAAACAGAAATGATTATTATTCTGCTAATAGATGATAGAATGTTAGAGGTGATTGCATTAGACCCATTTGTTACAAAATAGAGAAAAATGGAGGCTCTGGGTACAGAGGTGAATGGGAGCAGAGCTGAGATCAGAGGTCAGGTTTTCTCTCTGCATCTATTTTTCTTTTCATGACAACATTGTGTCTTCTTGCCCCAACGTTTATTTTTCAGTTTCTTGTGAAACAGACTAAGTATATAGGCAAATATGATCTTTATTTACTCAGGACCTCAGGAATCTAAGGTTGAATATTGAGTCTATTTCCTGAATATATATTGTTCTGTTATGAGATTTGATTCTTCTAAAATAATTTATATATCAGCAGAGCTCTGAAACTTCTATATTGTAATATCTCAAGGCCATTATAATATCCAAGGTGGTGAATAGGAAGGAATGAGTTATATACAGAAACAGGAAAGACCAGGTCACTTACCTATGTGGTAGTCTCATCCTTATGAACTAAACTATGGAAAATCATATAGTGCCTGAGCTTCCAAATATTTGTATATTAAGAAAATGCATTCAGACTTCAAGATTTCTCTTTGTTTTTCAAAAGTTCCTCATAATTGGACCATTTAATCAATGTAAAATAACTGATAAGAGTTAACTATACTGCCATGATTCTCTGAAATCCTGGAAAAAATTTGTGTGTAGATGGTAGATAAATGAGAACACATGGTGCTTTGGCTATAGGTCAGGGACATTGGCTAGAAGAGCAACTATACTACAAGAGCATTTAACGAGCTGATGTATGACCACCTAAAGTTAGTATTAATTTGTACTAAACAGCCACTTTATTTATTTACCACCACTTAGACTGGAGTACAAATATTCCAAATTAGTGATGACAACTAACTCAAAAGAGTGTGAACTCCCAGCTGCAGACAGTTGTGCTCTCATGGAAGGAGAAGACAATGAGGAAGAAGTTGTGTATTCCAATAAACAGTCACTACTGGGAAAACTTAAATCCTTGGCAACAAAGGTGAGAGCAGAATTTTAACCTGGTATTACTGTGCTTTTATTAACAAGGGGCCATAGTAAACTAATAGTAGCTTTCATGCAACCCTGTCATTCAGTCTGTCTCTCTCTCTCCATGGGTATTTATCCAACAGAAATACTCTTAGAAGTACACAAGGATATTGGAGAGGGTATGTGTTGTGGTGAGTGCTATGTATTGTGTAAGACTGTTGAATCACAGACCTGTACCCCTGAAACATAATACATTATATGTTAATAATAAAAAGAGAAAAAAAAAGTGCACAAGGATATAAATATAAGAATATTCACCACAGTATTGTTTCCGCCCACCCCCCTCTGGTTAACAGAGTAGAAACAACCTTACACACCATGAAGAAGGAGTAGATAAGAAATTTCCATATATCAAAGTAATGGAATCCTGTGCAACTATGCAGCTATTAGAAACGGACATATGTATGTCCATAGGTCCAAGATAAGTAAAGTAAAAACAACACACAGACTATTACATCTATTAAACATACATTTATGTCAGTCTTTGCAAAGCAGACTATGAACAATGGCTGCTTTGGGGGAGTCTTGAACCAATGGGAGTCTTTAGTTTTTGAAGTAGTACATTTTTATAATATTTGAATTTTCACAAAGATAATGTGTTGTTTTCTAATATTAAAAATTTTAGGTTAAAAAAGATCTTGGGCGCCTGGGTGGCTCAGTCATTAAAGCGTCTGCCTTCGGCTCAGGTCATGGTCCCAGGGTCCTGGGATCGAGTCCCACATCGGGCTCCCTGCTCTGCGGGAAGCCTGCTTCTCCCTCTCCCACTCCCCCTGCTTGTGTTCCTGCTCTCGCTATGTCTCTCTGTCAAAAAAATAGGTAAAATCTTTAAAAAAAAAAAAAAAAAGATCTTATTCACTCATTCTTTTTTGTTTTTTTATTTGTAACATGGTTTTTTTCATATAGAAAAAGTAAAATTATATGAGCTGTTGAGGTATTAAAGGTACCTTATCAGATGCCATCACATTTGTCAGCTTTGAAATGATTACGGTATCCAAACAGATTAACACTAAGCCTTAAATATTATTTGTAAACACATTTTATTGACATTCTTCATCACTGACTTAAAATATGAGAAATTACCAGTGTACCTACACTCAGCATTAAAAATAGAATGAAACAGAAGAATGTGTTTCAAATGATTTTCAGCAGGAGGGACAAGTGACAAAAGATTACATTTACTGAGAATGTTTTAGTAACTATTTCCTTTTGTTCTTCCAATTTAAGCACATAAATATATTATAAGGGATCATTTAAAAACAGAAGGAATAAGCCACATTCCCCTTCTAATGGTTATTTAACGGTTTTATTTTTTTTCACTGTGGTACTTTAGGAAGGATGTTTTTGTTATGGAATAACAAATGTATAGTTAGTGTCAAGAACTGAGATTTCACCCGACTTGCAAGATAACAAATGAACCTGCCACTGTTTCATGGACAATTTAGGAGACACAAGACTCCTGCTCAGAGACAAAGCACAGCTCAGTGCTCACAGCAGATGCGCTAGCCAGGGTATTAGCATTCATACCAGTTCCCCAAACCCCCCTTTCCTCAGGGTTCTGTGGACAGGAACAGATGACATTTGCACACTCAGTGGCTTGCATTACAGGAAAGGAACTCTAAGCTTTGGGAACCTGACTGTTTTAGAATGGGCAGGAATCATGCCAATGCTTTCCTCCAAAGAGAGGTATTACTGTTATTGTACTAGACAGGTAGTGTGTGTGTTCATTGCTTCACAGGGAGACACCATTTCCTGCCATTTGTTCTGGAAAAATACAATTCCTTAAGCTTCCAAGGCTGCTTTCTATACAAAAATCCTTAAAAAGATAATCTTGAACAAAGGGAAATCACTGTCTTGCTCATAAGATCTACAAAAATGCAAAGGAACCAAAGAGAATTATCTCCCCAAAATATCCAAACCTCATTTCTACACCATCTTGGCTTCTGGTGAATTTTCCCACTAGTATAGCATGCTATCCACCCCTCTTTTTGATTTGTTTGACTGAGGCTGGGTTCAAATCTGGCCAATTTACAGCATATGTCACTTAAATAAAGCTACTACCATTAGGACCCCAAACAGCAAGATGAGATGAACCTGCATTATTAACTTCAAACGACTCCCCAGGGTCCCAGATCCAACTAACTGAATAAATCCCATAAACCATAAGGGTCCACCTTAAAAAGCTAGACAGCTTTAAGTCCCAGTATTGACTTTTCTACTCAGCTTGAGACCTTTCCACTGGCACTGAGATCTTTCCTCCATAAGATTCATGTGGAAGAAGGTCAAAGATATTTTCAGATATTTGCAGAACCCAATATATCTCCCACTTTTGTCTATGTGGCCATGGTAGGGGAACTTGGTGAGCAGTATACTCAACCAGGTGGTCACTGTCTTTTGATCTAGGATGATGGCATTCCAGATACCCAAGATAGATGAGTGCCTCCACAGACTTTGTCTTGACCCTCAAGGGTGAAGTTGAGGGCAATTATATCATCCATAATGATGTTTGAACCATGAGTTGAGGTTGACCTAAATGTCATCAGAGGCTGAGGTGGTGTCATGCCATTCTCTAGCTAAAGTCAGAGACAAATTTTTCACCATTTTTTAATTGAATAACTGCCTATAGGGTGAATATGAATAACATCAGTTATCCCTTTAGAAACCTCTGAATAACCAACAGTAGTCTCATTTTGAAAATCCTTGCAGTTGTCTAAAGGTTAATGATATTTTGGGGCTGTTTCCATAAATAGTTGAATTATGACCACTTACAACTGCTCCTAGGGTACAAATATAAGCCACTATGTTTTTAGGAGAGAAGTTAATGCCTGGCTTCTACACAAGAAGTACAGTCCTGAAGGTACATAGGATGTCTTTGGAAAGAAAGTATTATAGACAATTGTTGGAGACACCAAGTGGGACCTACATTAATTAGGCAATACAGGCTGATGGTGCCTGCAACCTCCTCGTGGCTAGTAAACCTTAGGGTTCCCAATTCACGTCACATAATTGTGTCTCTTCTTTGTCTTTGAGAGACTGCTTAAGGGCACTCAGTCCAACTTTTCCTGTTGGTCCATGCTGTAAACTGGATGGTGCTTTTTCACTCCATGGAATGACTGAGCAATGGCAATGGGAATGTTGGTGTTGATGTTGTTATTTGGGGCAGAAGCTAGAGCCATTCCCTGCTGTTTATTACAGATTTCTCAGTAAGTTTAAAGGGACTTAAGGTTAGAACCTCTGGTGGGTATGGTGGACCTAGTAGTCAATTAAATTTTAGGTACTTGGCAACAGTTTGAGAGGGGAACACTAATGCATTATCCTTTATAGGTGACGGGGTGGCTCTGAAAAACAAATTATCATTAATATCCCTCCATCCTTCATATCTCTCAGGGTCTAAGGTATCTTCTCTCCAGGCACCTCATTACCAGGCTGCATTATTGATCTTCTTCCACTGCCACAAAATCAGTTTTTCCCATTGCAGCTAAAACTTCATCTTATTTCTACTTATCCCCTTACTGACACCTAGACCTATGCACCAGAACATTCAAGTGCAAGAGGGAGAAAGGCATTTAAAAAAACTTATGATGGAGACCAAATATGTCATCCTTTGGGTTGCTTTTGAGTAAAAAGGACACATCATGTCCATGAGTGGTCAGGGTAGAATCCTGGATTTTTATGTAAGTGTCTATAAGCATATATAAGTACATATAACCTTAACCTTCTTACTGATAATTATGCATGACACAGCCAAGAGGAGATGATCCCTTTCTGGGGACAACCATGTTTAGTAACTGAACGACATTATTAAATGTGTGTACCAGGAGGAGGTAGGGTGGAGATAGAGTCAGAAATCTTTTTGATTCATTTTTGAGAAGGCCCTTGTCATGCTCAATGATACCTTTCAACAGTATGAAGTATTGAAGGTCCACTGAACACCTCTACTCTCAGCCCATTTTCAGGTAGCTTTTGTGATATAAAGGGTACCATTGTTGGACTGCAAAAGATCCATAAAGTCACAAACATGGAACGCATTTTCTTCAAGGGTCATAGTGGTGTGGCTAGAGTTAGCGAATCTGACTGGAACAGCAACAGCATAACATGAACAGGTGTCAAAGGGTAAGGCACTACTGATAGCCCAAAGAAGTGATCAGAGGTGTGACCTCATCACTTTGCCATGGAAAAACTTGTCAGCTCTTGGCATGAATCCCAAGTCTTGCATGCTCGGTAACCTCTGCATCTGAAAAAGAATCCTTTACTTTGTGCCCAGTGTGTGATGGTGGATTCATTGCTATGGCAGGCAGAATGATGGGCCATGCAGCATTTATGTCAGTCTGTCTGATGCAATCTCTATTGTGTGCTTAATTCTCTTTGATCTTTTCAGACCATGGGTCCTTAATGGAAGTATCTACATAAGTGGCCCAGATTATTTGATCAGCTGAGATTTGTTTCTGGAATTTGTTGCCCCAGAGAGAAGTAACTTTGATGTGTCAGTCTATAGTTTTCCAAGTGGCAGACCAAATAGTTTGACTCCTGCCAATTCCTCAAGAGTTAGTGGTGATCTAATAAGGTTTATCAAGGCCACAGCTATGAGAATGGCTTTGGGTTCTGCCCACTAAGCCAAGCAATTTTGTAGGTTTTTAGTTATGCATACCTGGTGCTGAGATAGGACAGCTACCGCAGCTGGTGGATACCCATTGGGTTTCAACTCCACCAAACCATCAGTGAACCAGGCCCAGGCATGAGGTAGAACTTAGGTGAACCAAGGACTGGAGCCAGTGGCTTCATTTTTGGTGGTGGGGTAAGGGATAAAGTTTCCCCAAAAGGGTATTCTGCCATTTTTTCATGTGAGGTTGAGATGCTGCTGGGCAGGACCAGCTGCATTCTTGAATATATCATTTGTATTTGACAAGTGAGGCTTATTAGGTCTTTGCCACCTTGCTGACCCACCATGAATGTGACTGTCAGGCTGTAGAATCACAAGATGTGCATGGGAATGGCTTTCAGTTTTGACAAGAACTCAATAATAAGCTAATAGCTGCTTTTCAGAAGAGCCCTACCTGGTAGCCATATCAAGGTGATGAGTCTAAAATCCCAAAAGGTGCCTCTGGGAGAAGGCTCCTTCCCATTGCTGAAGTCTCTAATTGGCAGAATCATTAGTCACCGAGAATTCTATCACAAAGTGGTCATTAGGGCTGTGAGGCCACAAAGGTGGAGAGCATGATTCAACTTGCTGGACAGTTTTTAACATAGCCTGTTAGTTTGGGCCCACCTCAAAAGATACTACTTGGTAGGTTAGCTGATGTCAAAGAGCAGGTAGCATATTCAAGTGAGGCCATGCTGTCTCCAATAGCGAAGAGTCTAGTCAAGTTCTGAACTGTTTTTCCATGACTGGCAGATAGGGTTAGCATTGCAAATATGATCACATGGTCTCAAGAAACTTTACTTACTTAGCAGTTTCCTGAATTTTTGTGGGGGTTTACCAGCCATCTTTGTTGGCAGAAGTCTGACAATACAGGCAATGCTGTTGAGACTGAGGCTTTTGACTTGACACCGACATTGCATCATTTATGTTGTGACACCTTTCGGCATCGGCAGGTAGAGAAACTTGTGTGTAATCCTGACACAGACATTTGTTGCAAATGGCAGAGGAATTAGGAACCCTTGCAATGCCCTTCTAGCTCTCCTCTCCATGGGACTGCTCTTGACCGCGGGAATCTCCTCTGGTACTTAGCAGATGCGGAGGTATACACATGTACCATCAAGTCCTATGGACTTTCGGATGTAGAAGCAACAACAGCAGCATCTTGGATAGTCCTGCAGAACCCCTCACACAAGGTCACATTACCTTAGCTTCCCCACTGAGAACCTTGCTTAAACCCCATTAGTGGAATTTACACGTTCCTCTCCTATCACACGTTCTGGTAGGATGCTGACTTTGGTGCCTGCAATGAAGAGTCTTAAATGTTTGAATCCTCCCCCTCCTGAAGGCTCCCAAGCCAACTCAGGTGGTTGTGCCTGGCCTTCAGTCCCTCTTGGTGACAGGAAAACTAATCATCTTTCCCCGTAAAGCAGCCAAAGTCAAGATAGATGGGGAGGAAGAGATTAAGGGTGCAGAGAAAGACAATTTCTGTGACAGCAAGCAAACTCATTTGCTTTTGCTTTTAAGCAGCATTGCAGTTGCTCAAGCAAACTTCCAGTGTTTTCGTCCACCTAAAATCGTATGTTGAATGGCAAGGTTATCATTCCCGACATCATCTATTTCAGCTTTGGGACTCCTTCTTGTCTCAGTCCAGCCAGATTGATTTTGGGCTGAGGCTAGAAGTGTTTTGTCTTTCTGTTGATTTAGGCTTATGTTGATTTCGCATATTGGAGCCTTTTTTAAAAAAAGGGAATCCACCTTACTTCTTGCCCCATTTGCATAAATCTAAATTATTGCCTGGTTTTAAAATAAAGGATAGGGGAAGTTTCCAGGGTGGGGCTGATCATATTAACTTATTAAGATTCCTTTGGGTCAGTTTGTCATTCTGCAGTGACTTTCCACATTGCAAACCTAATCTGGGGCAGTAAGAGCCCCAGTGCTAGTCATTCCCTCACTAGGTTTTCCTGTGGGAATTCCTCAGGGAAATCTGCTAAAGAAGGCCAAAGCTCTGTTACTGCAGTCGAGACCCACTACAAAATCTTTGAGACCTTTGTGAACACACCCAAAGTTGGCGTGACAGAGTGCAAGAGGTGTTTAGCGCTAGGATGGCCCAGCTGTTGCCATTCTTAGTGATCATTGATTCCTGCCACATTATCTTCAAAGAGAATCAGCAAAAATTTTAACAGTTCACCTAGTTTTGGCCCATAAGTGGTTTTTGTTTTTTCTTTAAGGGTCATCGTCGGTGCATAGCTCTGTAACCTCTGTCTGAAAGGGGGTGAAACCTTTTCCTCTCAGGGTGCATTTTAATACTACTTGTTACCAAGGGGCACACCTGCAACTGATTGCCTGATTGGTGAGGAAGTCCTCTTGCTCAGAGGAGAATTAACATCCAGGCCACCATGCAGGCAGCTGAACGATGAACTCTTGGAACCACTTCCCAAAATCTAGCCTACAGCCACCTCCCCGGTTCCTTTCCACTTCCAGGCAGTGAAGTGGAGAACTTTAATTGCCTTGTGGATCATACAGTTTGGTCACCATGTTTGTTGCTAATTCTCATGGACTTTGCTCAAATCTTGTTAACCAGTGTGTGAGGCTGTCACCCTTATTCTTCTAGAAAGACACCTGTCTGTCAGTTTCCCATCTCATCAGCAAAACAGTGAAGAACTACGAAGGTTATGAAATTACAATATGCTTGCTAGCCACCAAATTAGCCTGCCATACTTTCATGGACATTTTGAAGAAAGGAGTCTCCTGGGTCAGAAACAAAACAAGCCTATTATTCACAGAAGTAGCAGTGGCCAAAATGACAGTGTTTCTCTTGTTTCCTCAAGCCCCACTTCCCACAGAGTGAGGTGGCCTAGGTGATGCACAGTGTGTTATGCTGTAGAACAGGAGCCCTTAGCTTGGGGCATCTGAATCTTCTCGAACAGTCAGGAAGCAAGTCTGCCGTTTGCTCCACAGGAGGAGAGAGGTTCAGGGCTGCAAGCAACCTTTGCTTGTGTTCTTCCAAGGCTTTTTGTAATATAAACAGCTTTGAGAAGATTGTGTACCATTAAGGACAATTAACGTCTTCCTTAGAAGACTTGCAGAAACACAAAGAGACCCATGGAGAATGATCCTCATCGTCAGCATATGTAGACTTCTCTTACCTGATTTGATCTTGTGATTCCCTCTTTGTAAGGGCATTGCCTTATAGTGGGGGAAGCAGTCAGGTGCCAGGGAAGATTTTGAGGAGAAAGTGACCTCTAAACTGAATGAAAAGAAAAAGTGGGAATTACAAGTTTTTTTTTTTAAGATTTTTATTTATTGGACAGAGAGAGCACAAGCAGGCGGAGTGGCAGGAAGAGGGAGAGGGAGAAGCAGGCTTCCCGCGGAGCAGGGAGCCTGATGTGGGACTCGATCCCAGGACCCCGGGATCATGACCTGAGCCAAGGCAGACGCCTAACCGACTGAGTCACCCAGACACCTCAGGAATTACAAGTATTAATAAACTTTGAAGTCTTTCTCATATTGCAGTACCTCCTTTGTTGTTATTTTATGGCCAGAGAATCAAAAGCTTGAAAGATTACTGGAAACAGTCACAGGAAACATGATGGAGGATAAAGTCTTTCTCGCCTTTTTGTTTTGAATAGCAATTTTAATTGCCATAAAGATTAAAAAAATCATTTAAATGAAAATTTAAAATACTCTGGAAAAGCAGAAGAATTGTACAACGGTACAGCCACATACCCATCACCTAAATTTTACTGTATTTGATTTATTACCTATCTGTCTAAATCTCTATCTCTCTGTTCATTTACGAATAAATCCTTTTTGATGCATTTCAAAGTAAGCTGCAGGACTCAATACATTTCACGCCTAAACATTTCAGGATATGTATAATTGATGAGAGAATTCAATATTTTCAGTTTTTTTCTAAGGGACATTGTTTACATAGAGTGAAGTGCACACGTAACAAGTATGCAACTTGATGAACCCTTGGGAAGTGCATATATTTGTGTCACCCTAAATCCTATCAAAAAATAGAATATTAAGCTCACCCCTGAAAGTAGACTCATGTCCTTTTGCATGCAATTGATCCCCACCCTCAACCCCCAGAGGAAACTACTGTAGTGATCTTTTTCAACTGTAGACTAGTTTTGTCTGTTTTAAAACTTCATATAACTGTAACTACACAGTGTATAGTATTTTGTGTAAGATTTCTTTCACTCAGAAAAATGTTTTTGAGATTTATCTACCCTGTGTTAATTAGCGGTAGATTCCTTTTTATGCAGGATTAGCATTCTGTTGTATGGATAGGTCAAAATTTGTTCAGCCATTCTCTTATTGATGAATACTTGGGCTATTTTTAATATTTAGCTATGAACGAAGCTGCTATTAATATCATTGGACAAGTCTTATTGTGTGTCCCCTTTAAGAATTTTGTTATGCCTGGCTCTGTGGAGAAAAAATGGTTGTAAGTTTCTTAACTGTTATGTCATTTAAGATTTGCTTTATCTTATATATGCTTACTCCTGTCCTAAAGGTCAGATCTTATTTGGTATTTTCCTCCCAATACACTGGACTTACCAGGTTTTATTTATGGATTTACTTTTCTTGACTTTTCTCAGCAACATTAAAAATGTATCTTCAGGGTTTTTTGTTTGTTTGTTTTCTTTGTTCGTTCTACCATCATTCATGGGATACTATCTGATAGACACTCTGCCCGGTTTTGGTGCTATGTCAAATTAGATAGAGTTTCTTATGTCAGAGACTATCTAGTTTATTAGGGCATGGCACATGCACATCATTCACAGACACTTACCATCATCCATTGTGACGAGCACAGAGAAGGGAGTGCAATAAGGTAGTGACAGGTAAAGAGAAGCTTCTGGGAAAAGTTGGCATTTGAGTAAACTCTTGAATTTAGAACTCAGAAAAATAATTTGTATGGCATCTTTATTTAATGTTTGAGTGAACTGATACCTAGAGAGGTTCCGTTATTTGTCTAAGAGAGGGTTAGGTAGGAGTTAAAAACCCATCTCCTGAGTTCCAATCCAGTGTTTTCCTTTCTGAAATGTGGCATTTCAATGCATTTGCATAAGCATTGACAGCCTACCATGTACTAGGCCTGGAGTCAAGTTTTGGGAATTTAAAAAATGAATAAGCTACAATTCTTGTCATCTGTAAGTCTCAGTTAGTGGTGCTAAGTACACACACACACAAATGTGTAAGTACATATATATCCCACCATCTCAATAATAGCAAAATCCCATGTGAACAAAGAGGACACAGCATCTAAAGCCCTATGATGCTAACATGATTTTATAAAGTGTTTTCTTTCAAATCGCACCTTGAGGATCACCAACAGGCCTCTGTCCCTTCTCCCCTCAGGAACATATTGAATCAAATCTTCTCAAGGAAAGACCATAAAAATCTCAGATTTCCTTTTTAGTTTATTGCTGGTACCCTGAAGCTCTTTCCCATAATACACTGTAAGCTCCTTGAGGACAGACATTTTGTATCCCTAAAGTCTAGTCCTGTTCCTGCAGTGCACTGGGGCTTAGTAAACATTGGAATTATCAACAGTTATTTCAATAAAGTGAGGTCTGGTCAACATGAGGCTCCAGGCAAACTTCTTCAGAGGGATCGAGTGAGAGCACTGAGGAGATGCACGGTCTGCCCTCGCGGGGGCATGTCATCTCAGCGCAGGCAAGGAAAAGTGAGATGGTGGTGTTCGTATGGTGACGTTTTTCCTATACTCCTTTCCCTGTAGCCCAAAAGCTTGTCTGAAGTCTTGGACTTCTCCATTCAAATGAGAGAAAGCACAAAAGTGGCCTTATTCTTTCTGACAGATACTCAGGGTCTGCTCACTTTTATTTTCTCATTTCACTTCTCTACTTCAGACATGCATCTGTTTGCACCTAGGATTGGTCCACCTCCTATTTATTTTAAAAATAATCCTAGTTCTCTTCATTGTTATTCTCTTTGAAAGCATAGTACCCCCCACTCCATTTCAGCAGACTCCACAGAAAGTTTTTTCTGACTTTCACAGTGAAACATTGGGAGAATTCTCTTAATTCTCTTTTTCCCCATTAAAGAAGTGCTTATTTTAATAGGCTGCATTTTGAATGTAATATGTAACAAAAGCCAGCAATGATGTATCTGAGTTAAAATTTTGATTTATTATCTAAGATGATTTGTTTTTAATATCTTTAGAAGGTATATACCCAAAAGATTTTCCTAAAACATGTCAGTGAACCCAAATGATCTTATATCTTACTGGGGTCCTCATTATTTCTGCTGTCCTTCTTCTTACTAGGTATCCTATGTTATCTTGTGAATATGTAGCTTCTGTCAGTCCTCTTTTGTCCAAAATTCTTATGGCAAGGTCATCTGTTTCAGCACCCAGGTCATATATCCTCTTAAGAAGGGTCTGGTCTCAGTGGTTTCTTCACAAAAATTTGTGAAGCTATATTTTTTGGTATCTATTGCGATCATGTGTTTGCTTCTATTTTGGATTGTCTGTCTTATCTCCTGGATGTCAAAAGCATCCTTCAAGGTAGGCATGCTATCTGTTTTATATCTGCCACTCTCCTTTAAATGTAAAATCCTAATCACACTGGCATGTATGTAGATTAAAATGATTTCCAGAACTTTCCTTCTGGATGCATAAGATCCTAAAATCTTAGTGGAATTTGAATGAGTTCATTTTGTTTCAATATTTTTTTCTTCATAGGAAAAAGAAGACCATTTTGAATCTGTTCAACTGAAATCCTCAAGATCCCCAAATATATGAAAAGACAGTGCTGTAGACTTCAGACTAATGAACAAAGAAACCTGATCTCTAGTTCTACAGGACCGTAGCTTAGATCCTGTCTTTGTATCCCGGCACATTGGTGATTTCACAGAGGAGGGCCATGCCGCTGAAAAGGGAAGGAGGTTGAAACGTTTGATTGCCTTATCACATGGTCAAGTATTTTGCCAAAAATAGGAAAGCAAATGGCTTGGGTCTCAACTGAAGATGAAGCTCAACTCAGGAAGAGATTTATCTGTAAATAGACATAACTGAAAACCAAGGTTAAGCCCCCCAGTGCACTGCTGATGCATGCCATATAATTAATGGGTAACTTTTATTCTTTATAACTTCTACATAAAAAGTGTGCTTTGGAGGGCAGATGTGAGCATATGCATTGTGATTCTATTTATGTCTTTGTTTATAGTTTGGGGGAAGATTTGAAAAATTTTAAGGTATAGTTTTTTCCCATTATTTTCCTGACGGACCTTAAAACATCTTTTCTATTAAAAAATGATGAACAAAAGAAGACAATAAATTTTTCATTTTTCCATAGGGTCTTTCTTGATTTCAGAAGCCTAAGTAAGCAGTAACTTTTCAGGAAGAATAAACATGTAAACATGTGCTTGGGTTACCTAAACTTACATTCGCCTTTGAAATTTCATCCTTGTTGGAACTGGTAAGAAGGGCTTGACTGAAAGAGTTGAAGGAGTATTAAAAAAAAAAAAAAAAGGCAAAGAGAATCCTGTCTTTCCATTAAAACAAACAAGCTCATGGTATTGTGGAAATCAAATGGCTTAACACCATTTATGTAATGCTTGAAGTATAATTTCAAATGAGTAAGAAAGCTTGTTTATCAAATCACATGCAAAATCAAGAAGAAGGAAGTGGGATGGCTTGTGTATAAGTACACGTAACTGTGCAAAGGTATTGGGATAATTTCATGGTTTGCGGAAAATGGCAGTGGGATATTGGCCCTATGTCAAGCATCAAAGTTATATGGTTATTTTTCTGCTAAGACATTGAGGATTATGACTTCCATGGAAGTTTTTCTTTTTGAGTATATAAGGCAGGAACTCAATGTTGGGAAATTGCATCTAACTGTATTCAGAATAAGAATGTGGGTGTACCATAAGTAGTTAGGAAATACGAGTTGTTCTTATCTCAAAAGTGATCCAGGTAATTGTGATACTTCCTCTCACGGATGGATTCCTAGAATTAGCACGACTTCAATATTATCTGTTGAAAGAAGTTTGAATGAAGTTGGATCTGACTAATTGTGTGTAAACCTTTATTGTTTCAGAACTGGGAAAGAGGGGAGTTTACTGACCATTGATGAACTAAGGTGCTCTGGTTTGCTTTCAATAAACAGTAATCTTTGTAGATCTTAATCTAGATTTTTTTAAAAAGACTGATGATTGCCTGAGAGGCAGGCCATAAGGGCAGGGTCTGTGAAAGTTTTGTCCCAAGTCTTTCAATGAGGTATGACTTGTAACTTTTGATTCGGCAGGTAATGTCTTTATTTTTGTGGAAAGTGGGGGAAAATAAATAATTGCAGTTATTCCACTGGTAGGTAAAACACTGAACCATCCTGTTATTGTTGAACGAATGTTCCTTTTGTGTACATCTTTGCCGTGGGATTCATGAGTATAGGTGAGGTTGCCAAGGTTTTATTGTTTGTCGTGAAATTCAGGGAGGGCATCACTTAGCATCAACTTTTTTTCACGTTCAATTTCCTAAATCTTGTTTTTTAATTAGAAATTATTACAATAAATTATTTTGGCATTGCTCACAATTATCCTGGTAACTGTGCTCTGATGAGCCTTTCCCCCTCTTGATCAAAATTTAAACAGAAGAATGACAATACATTGGAGATGCACCTCTTCAGAGGAGCCCTGGCAAAGGTGTCCAGGCTGGACAGATTCAGGAGGTTGCACATAGTCACCTGTCACCTCTCTTCATCTTCGGCTGTGTTCCACGTGTATATACCAAGCCACAGAGATAATTGGGAGTTGCTCCCAGGTGGCTTCTTTCTTCTCCTGTCACTGAACTAAAATCTCTGACATGTCAAAAAATGCCTTAAATTTTAATGAACTCTCTGAAAATGTATTTGATATTGAAGAATTTATTTTATCTCTAATTTTAGATATAAAATAGATTTTGTCAGCTCAGTCCCATCTTTGGAAAGGAGCTGCCTTTCCCCTTTCCCCAGTGATTTGTCATTTTATTCTGAGCGCTGAAGGAGTATGACAGAAAGAATATCAGGAAAATATTCAGACCAATCTTGGCTATAAAATTCACTGTAATTTTGTCTTGTCTTTGCAGAGCTTAGTGGAATGTTGAAAGGCATAAACAAATTAATCATGTTTCTGTGACTTTTAGTAGACATTTGTTGTTTCTTTCCCCTCATAAATGGTGGAAGAAGAAGTTATAGGTCATTTTTCTAAAAGGCACAGGTTTTGAAGCCTTAAATACTACATTAAGTCCATTGTTGCCTATAATATCTCCTAGTGCTCTGTCAAAACATATTTAAATCGGTTTTCCACTGGATGGGACCATGTCATCTATGGATAAATTACATCATGCCATTTAACAATGTTGAGCAATTTGATATGTGTCCACTAGATTTAAAAGACTGAATTTTATTCTTGTTGACTTTTCCCCCTTTTGGTTACTAGTAAATCAAGTCCTTTCCAGGATTAAAAATGTTTCATAGTATTTTTGTGTAGAGTTTTGTGATTATTTTCTTCCCAAGGAGAAAAGATGGTTTAATGGTTATATGGAATAATTGCTTGGGTCCAATCATTTATGAACCAGAGTGTCCAGATTCCCAGGTAATGGGTCATGATTGTGATTCTTCAAGACCAACTGGGTCAACTATCATTTGACATCTGTCAATAGAACTACTTCCTATGGCTCATGGTCATTCCTAATAGAAGGCTAATGTGCCGATCATTTCTCTCTTCCTCATGAAAGTAAATTTCCTGGAAGTTGGGGTGGGAAGATGACTTCACTGGCAAGGTTAAAGTCAGTGTATTGCTCACATTTATCTTTTTTAAACAGAAGATATATAGATTAGGTCTTCCTCTTGAGAGAAATTAAAATATCCTCACATCTCTTTTATCATAACTATGGATGTTATCTCATATTTACAGGACCAAGCCCTATATTCAGGTTGCCCTAAAGAAAAGGTCCCAATGAACCATGAGAGACTATGGACTCTGAGAAACAACCTGAGAGTTCTAGAGGGGAGAGGTGTGGGGGGATGGGTTAGCCTGGTGATGGGTATTAAAGACGGCACATTCTGCATGGAGCACTGGGTGTTATATGCAAACAATGAATCATGGAACACTACATCAAAAACTAATGATGTAATGTATGGTGATTAACATAACAATAAAAAAATTAAAAAAAAAAAGAAAAGGTCCCAAGATGAGTAAACTCAAAAAAAAAAAAAAAAGCCAACAACAAAAAAACAACACCTGTTGTATTCATTGGATGCTAAAATGGATTTCACCCTCACATTGCCTGGCCAGAGATGACACTCTTGCTGGATTTTTTTCTTTTAGCTTAAAATTTTCAGATGAGTTCATTTTAGGATCATAAATGAAGGAAGTAAAACTTGAAGATGGGGACAAGTGATTGAAAATTGATAACACTATTGAAGTGGATATTGATGCTACCATCACAATTGATATTACTATTGCAGTTGTCTAGGTCAGAGACCAGCCAACTTTTGCCGTAAAGGATCAGGTAGTAAATATTTTCAGCCTTGCAGGACATGTGGTCTCTGTTGCAACTCTGTAGCATGAAAGCAGCCACAGAGAACATGTGAACAGATGGTGTGGCTGCATTCAAATAAAACTTTATTTATGTACACAGAAATTTGAGTGTCATTTAAATTTCACATGTCATGACATATTCTTCTTTGATTCTTTTCTCAACTATTTAAAAATGTAGAAGCATTCTTGGCTCCCAGGCCTTAAAAAAACAGGTACTGGACTAGGATTTGGTCTTCAAGCTATGGTTTTGCCAACCAGTAGTTTTTTTTTTTTTAAAGATTTTTTTTATATATTTATTTATTCATGAGAGACAGAGAGAGAGAGAGAGAGAGAGAGAAGCAGAGGGAGAAGCAGGCTCCCAAGGAACAGGGAGCCCGATGCGGGACTCGATCCCAGGACCCTGGGATCATGACCTGAGCCGAAGGCAGACGCTCAACCGTCTGAGCCACCCAGGCGCCCTGCCAACCAGTAGTTTTAATCGCTGCCACCCACGAGCAAAACTATTCAGGAGAATCTGCGTACAGATTCTTGGCCTGTTAGGTGGTTACCACCTCAAAATTTTCTTAAGTCTCTAGAGATGTTCAGGAAGAAAATAACCCATCACCTTTCCTTGATGATTTAATCACCCACACAAAGGCAAAGCCAGATACTCTTCTGCATTCCTCTTGTAGTTTTGGGACTCACTTCTCGATATTGATTAGCAAATGATAAAACTAAAGTATGTGAATAGGTTCAGATTCAACCAGCAAGATTGATTTAAGCACCTTGTCTCGTTGGGATTTGTGTAATACTTATTGCTAAGGTAACTGGATTTGGAGATAATATTCAATCTCATATACAGATCAATTTAAAGGAAACATAGCATCCTCAAGTAGGGGCTCTTGATGTATAAGAGTAGTTTCATTTTTTTTTTTTTTTTAAGATTTCATTTACTTATCTGAGAAAGAGGGAACACAAGCAGGGGGAGGGAGAGAAGGAGAAGCAGGCTTCCCACTGAGCAGGGAGCCGGATGTGGGGCTCGATTCCAGGACCCTGGGATCATGACCCGAGCCGAAGGCAGATGCTTAATGACTGAGCCACTCAGGCACCCCAAGAGTAGTTTCAGCAGAGATTCTTGAGTCCCAGCACTGGAGAGGTTCACCTCATCCATTTGCCCATGTCCAGGCAGCACACACCTCCATCCACACACGTTTACCAAATCCTATTTTAAGACCTACTGAGCTACAAAAGACAGTTAGGATTCCTTTAATAATGTTGTGGCTTGAGAAATGGACCTCCAATTGGCTTTTAATTTGTTGGAATTTTCCTCATCTTATTAATGAGTCTTAGAAGAAGAGCTCTGTCTAAAACTATCTTGTGGTATTGGTAGATTTGGTGTAGAGCAGGGCAGTATTTCCTTTATCTCAGATGGCTGCTTTCAGATTACCATTGGTTGGGTTAAATAAAAGAATTAAACCAGTGGGAGTTCTGAAAACCTCAACTTTGTGTTACAAGGCAGGAGTGATCATTGCCTTCTTCACGGGTTTGGGCCTTTGTTATTAGAGTTCCGGTGGTTTGGACCCACACCGGTGTTCCATCTTCCTGGCACCTCATTCTTGGCTTCTCCAGGCTTATAGTGAAGAGCTCTGGGGCCCGAAGCTATCAAGATGGCTAAGTGAGGAAAGCAGGGGCTAGCGCAGGGAAAGTGGACGTAAGATTGTAAAGATGCACTGTCTGAATTACCTCCTTTCTCAGCTTCTCTCTTAATCTGTCCCCTGTGTGGTCTGCCAACCAGCTTGCCCCACAGCTTGAAAATGGGGCTTTTTAATTTTTTAAAGAATTTATTTATTTATTTGACAGAGAGAGAGCACACAAGCAGGGCGAGCAGCAGAGGGAAAGGGAGAAGCAGGCTCCTCACTGAGCAGGGAGCCTGACGTGGGGCTTGATCCCAGGACCCTGGGATCATGACCTGAGCCAAAGGCAGATGCTTAACTGACTGAGCCACCCAGGCACCCCAGAAAATTGGGCTTTTTTATATTACCATGATGAATCTGGGTGGGCAAGAGAATCTGTTAAGATTTAAGCTAGAGAGGACCCAGAGCATTTCAGAAACTGGAAACACTCAGAAGACCAAAAATCATCACCCAGAGCATTAGGTTATGATATGTTTAATGAGTAGGGTAGATATGCTGCTTGGGTTTCTGAAATTCAGGAAGTTTTTGAAAAGATGGATCGGCTCAACCAGTTTTATATTCTGGAAGGATGAAATGTTCTTACCAGAGTTAAAAAAAAAAAAAACCAAAAAACTTATTTGTTCGAAATGGCTTATGTAAAAATGATTTTATAGTTGCTGTTTTCCCATACATACTCTGAATGTTTTTCAAAAGATTATTTCTAGGGATCACATGTTAGGTAATGCTCTTTCCAATAGGGAACAAGGCTTGGGGCAAGGAAGGAGAAAACGACGAGAATGGTCAGTTACTTCGCTTCTGGTGTGCAGGTGGAGTGTGAAAGGTACAGTGGCCTGTAGATCAAAATCGAACTCTCCATTGCAGTGTTCTCAAGATTCACCCATGCCCTCATTGTCTTGTTTAAAAAGATCCATGATCAATTTGATTGTTTTAGGCATCAGCTGTGTCTCTGAACCATCCATCTGATATGGCCTTCTTCCCTCTGACTGTCCTATCCCATCAATGGATTATGTTTATTCTCCCTCCCATCAGCCTTGCCTCAGTCTTTATCTTGAACAGATTCTCATTTGGGGCGTACTTACCCAGCACTCCCACCACTGTCCACCACAGCAGGACACTCTTCTACCATCTCAGGTCTTGAATCTATATCCCAGTCCTCTCCACCCACTCCCCCAAATCCAGGTTCTTCTTTGAATATGAGTTCGGGGACTGGTTTGCACTGTTGTGCATTCTGGATGGATTGGTTAGGTTGCTGATCCAAATGCATTCAGAAGGGAGGAGAGAATTTCAAACACCTGACTCCTCACTGTATGTCCTTCAAGCCCAGGCCTGTTGGCTGTGTGCACCTGCTCACAATTTCTAGATGTTTTAAAAATAGCATTGGGGCGCCTGGGTGGCTCGGTTGGTTGAGCGACTGCCTTCAGCTCAGGTCATGATCCTGGAGTCCCAGGATCGAGTCCCACGTCGGGCTCCCTGCTCAGCGGGGAGTCAGCTTCTCCCTCTGACCCTCGTCCCTCTCATGCTCTCTTTCTCTCATTCTCTCTTTCTCAAATAAATAAACAAAATCTTAAAAAAAAAAATAGCATTGGTACATCCCGATGAACCAGGCCCTGGTTATTGAGCCCATGGGCCTTTCCTATCCTCCAGTCTCCTCCTCCTTCCTCTCACTATTTTCCTCAGTCACACTTCTTCCATTAGAATAATTTCCTGCCTTTATGTTCCTTAAAGCCAGGAACTACATTGAATGATCCCTCTTTCATGGGCTGAAGAGTGCCCCTCCCCCCAAAGGGTATGTCTATATCTTAACCCCTGGAACCTGGGAATGTTACTTTATTTGGAAAAAGGGCCCTTGCAGATGTGATTAATATAAGGCTCTTGCTATGAGATTATCCTGGACTATCCAGGTGGGCCCTAAATCCAATTACAAGTATTGTCATCAGAAATGCACAGAGGGGAAGCTAGACAGACACACAGAAGGTGATGTGAAGATGGAGCCAGAGACTGGAGTGATGGGTCCACAAGCCAAGGAAGCTGACAACCCCAGAAGCTACAAGAGTAATGGGATGGATTCTCCCCTAGAACTTCTGGTGGGGGACAGTGCTGCCAACACTCTGATTTCGGACTTCTGGTCTCCAGAACTGTAAGAGAATAATTTTTCTGTTGCTTTAAGTGATCCTGTTTGTGGTAAGTTGTTAACTCAGCCACAGGAAATGAGTATGTTCTCTAGTCATGGTACCTGGAATACGACCTGGCAGGAAGATGAGTTCTTAGTGAATTTTCCTACACTGATAAACGATTTGTGACTGAAGGGTTTACAAGGGGAAGTAGGAAAGTCTGGGTACAAATAAGCTGGTTTTACTTTATCCATGCTTTGCCTGTTCACTCCTGTATTGCGCTTAGTAAAATATTTAAGTTTAATGACAAACCTGTGTGCCTGAGTATTGTTACTGAGACTTTGGAAATGCACTGGAACGTAACATATCCTGCATTTTATTGCCCCATTTAGCTCTCAGTGGTGAGAGTGATTTTCCAATGGATTGACAGGATGCTTTCCCAGCCTCCTTCCTAGTAACTTCCTGGTTAGTTTAGAATAGTTCTATTAGAATAGTTTCCCATCTTTATGCTTTTGAAAATGAGAGCTATCCAGCCTTCCCCGGCAGGCCACAGTGTCTGCATGCCAAGAACCCTCTACTTACTGCATCAGAGGCCCATTTGGGCAAATTCTGGGCTGCCCTACAGATGTGGCTTAAAGAAACCTGTATGTGTATTGTCACCTGGCCACTGACACAGCCGGATAGTTGTGGTGTCGTCCAATTCTGATCTTTGTAATCTGCGAAGTCCAGATACGCTCAGAACTCTCTAGCAGGGTAACAGCTTGTGTTCAGAGCGTATGTAGGTGTAAAGAGAAGCACAGTAGACAATTACATCCAACATTAAAAATAGAAATAATCTAAAGTCAACATATTCAGATTACTTGGAGTGATTAAAAAAGAATAAGCCATTATCCACCATGCTGGAAAACCTTGAAGGTTTTATTCTCAATATTTTTACATTAATACAGATGCTTTTTATTTTGTGCTGAGAAAAACAATCTGTTACACATAATGTAACTTTAATATACAACATAGAAACTCATCCTAAATTAGTTACAACAAGGACCTACAAAAAACTTCATAGGAAAAAAAGTTACCTAATATTGCCACCATATTTTTGTTTAGACTGACCCTGTCAGACCCTGTCACTAATGCTCAGCTCTTGTAAACAATGGTTATTTCCATGTTCCAGGGAATCGTTAATAATAGGGGTGCTAAAATCAGCCTAAAAAGTTCTAGCACATCACTATATACTGTACAGTCCTCAAAAATAATTTATCGTACTGTTTCTAAAAAAAGGTACTAGGGTTCTTTTGCTCAGTTTCCATATTCTGGAGCTGCACGCGAGCACTTTTGTCTAACAGTCTAAAAACACGAGAACTGAACTGGAATTCACAATCACAGAGATGAGGTGGTGGAGTCGAGAACTTCCCGCCCATTGCACACCGTTGGGACATAGGTGCTTGCAGAAGCTGGAAAACAAAGCAGGTCAGAAAATTCAGTTCAGTCAAATAAGCCACATAGGTAATGGAATGGATAATCCCAGACACTAGGTAAAATTAAGTTCAAAAACCCATTTTTAATTTAGCTTTGGAAAAGGCTAAGTGACTTAATGCTGTAGTAGGTCAGCTTTCTAAATGTGTTCTGATCAAAATTAGCTTTGTATCCTGGCACATACTTCCACTAATGTCCCTCTTGGAGAGAGAATTTGTGAGCATCATCGTTGTTGAAAGGAGTCGCTCATGGATTTAAAATTAGCTTTGGTAAGCTATAAACTGGTTAAGATAGAATGTGCAAAGTTGAAAGCTCACTGCAATTTTCTTAAAGATTGTTAAATTAATTACGGTTTATAGTACCTCAATTACTTTTGCTCTCTCTGGGCAGGGATGCCTCTTACGTAGTCTCACGAGTCATCTGTGAACTCCACTGCTTTACAGAATGGTTTGATGCATTTTCATTGCTCAAGTGGATAACCTCTGTGAACACTCTAGCAAGGGCTGGGGTGCTGAGAACTCAGTTTCTTAACGATTTTCAGAAGGGGAGACGTTCCAAAGGGATGAGGCTCTTGTTAATGACAACAGTGACGACAGTGTCAGGGTGTGAGTATAACATGGGTATGTATATTCGTTCTTTTTACGGCATTTAGTTTTCCTCGATGCAATTCATATCTCTTGTTAATTTAAAGGTTTTGTTTTTATGAGAAATCTACATACGGCTTTGTCATTTTACTGAATGAGGACAAAAAAAGCAAGGAGCCCCAGTTTCCATGGGCTGCGCAACTATGTAGCCAAGAGAATCAGAGATGGCCTTTCATTTCCTTTTAGAGCTGTTTATGTTGCATCCCTTGGCCTGTCCATGATGATATGCTTTGCTGAGAAGGAACTGATCCTCTTGGCTACCCGGCCAAAGCCCAGATCAAGCTGACGTCAGCTTTCCCATTCTTTAAGTGCATTTCTCTTGGTTAATAATCATATAAGCTCATTTCCTGCTGAAGTATTTATGCCTGATAGTGGAAATATTCTTGCCCCATAAAATGGCATTTTCCATAGGGTTTTCTTTAAACACAAAGGAGAAACTAATTATAAACTTTGAGATGATGTGCTCAGTCACCATATTTGGGGCACTGAAGTCTTTCAGCGGGCTCACCACTAGGGAACTGGCGACTTCTCAACTTTGCATTGATTGCTCAGCTAGGTGTGTAAGAAAAGCCGTAAAGACAAGTCTCTGTGATTGAGGTTAAGCAGAGTCCTGTGACATGCTAACTCTTGGAGATATTTTTCCTTTGATCATTTGCAGGATCAG
Source organism: Neomonachus schauinslandi (assembly GCF_002201575.2). Taxonomy (NCBI): domain Eukaryota; kingdom Metazoa; phylum Chordata; class Mammalia; order Carnivora; family Phocidae; genus Neomonachus; species Neomonachus schauinslandi. The sequence continues at coordinate 30,204,994 of NC_058414.1, read as the reverse complement.
GTTCAATTTTCTTTACAATCTGATCCCACTAAAAGGCACAACTTTGGGAGAAAACATGGCATAATCTATCTTTCTATAGTGAAGAACACAGCGGGTGCGAGATAAATACTGGATGGAAAGGGATAATGATAATAATTTCAAATGTGAGGGTTTTACTTTATTCCTTGTAAAGCTTCTTCCTACTTTATGTAACCCTAGCTTCATGAAAGCTAGGTAAGGCAAGAGAAAGAACAAGGTGAGGTGACGTTCGACCACCATCAGGTGGAAACGTAGGAGGCATGCCAGGCTCTTCAGTATGTGTGCTCTGCTGGCATTCTCGAAATCAAGTGGCAAAGGGTAACTCTTGATCCCCTAACCTGTCCCCATTTAGTCTTCCTTTCTTCGGTCAATGGCCTCACTCTCCAGCCAGTGACCCGAGCCAGAAGTCTAAGGGTGACACTTCCCTCCTTCTTTGTCCTTCCTCCCACGTCAGACCAGTTGCGTGGCGCAGCCAACTCACTCTCCACATCCGCCTACCCATCTGTGCGTCCACCACCTTGGGCCGAGCCACCATCATGTGGCTGTTGGCCGCCGGGACAATTGTGCTGCTGGTGTCTGTTTCCACTCTTGCTGCCCTGCCACACATTCTCCGTAGAGCAGTGACAGTATGTTGAAATGTCCGTCACCTCCCTGTGCTCCCTTAATAATGGCCTCCTTTGTGCTCTCCTTCCTCCGGATTACACATCCCCGGGTGATTGAGACCATGCCTATCGCTCTGTAATCATTTCATTCCATGGTTTCTTTCCCCCACTTTTCCTGCATTTGTCCTCAAGCGCAGCACATCCCAGCGATGGCAGGCCTTGGCAGTAGCTGCCATCTCTGCCAGGAATGTTCTTCCCTCTCTCCATCACGTGTCAGCTTTCTTCTTGTCATCTGCATCTGAAATATCACCTCCTGGAAAAGGCTATCATCAGGCCACCTAATTTAAATAGCTGGCCAGTAATTCTCTGTCATATTACCTAATTTTAAAACTGATTTTTTTCTTGCCTATTTGTTGTTGTTGTTGTTAGTGTCTTATGTCTATTAATATTCTTGACTAGAAAATATGCTGGGCTCTGTCTTTTTCATTATTTTATCCCAAATGCTGGTCATGGAATAGAACCTCTATAAATATTCTCTGAATGACTGTATAAATGGTTGCATTTCAAAGAACTGGGAGAACCAATGGAAGTTTCGAGAAGGAAATAATATTTTCACCTGAAGAAATGACCAGGAGAGAGAAGGCGTAGGGGCAGTCTTGTCTTGGGACAGGTAGGGCTTTTTGCTTCTCCAGCCACACTGTGACAATGACTTTCCACCACCCCTGCGGAGAGAACTGGCCCAGGCTGTGTACATCCCGTGGCAGGCATGGTGCCTTTGACATTCTGACTAATCTCTTCATCTTTTCCGGATCAAGTTTTATTATTTCTGTGCAGACTTTTCATTTTCAGAGCTTGAAGAGGAATGATAGGTTATGGGGGTAAGTCTAGGAGAACCAGGGACTGGTATGCTCATGCCCCTCTGTGTCCATCTTGGATAAGTCTAATACCCTCTTCCCTTCGGCACTTTTGAAGATTGTATCAGAAACCTACTGTGATAGTCCCCATACTGTTTTGGAGCTCGGTTCTTCAGTGTGATCTTATGATTTTTCTTGCTCACTGCATTCTAAATTTCTAAAAACTCGAGTGGATCTTGACTAGGTGAGTAAGAAGGACGGGGGCTACAAAGGTGGCTGCGTGGAAAATCCTGCTATAGTTTCAAATCGTGTTCCCCTGGACCCCTGTTGATACCATTATGGAAATCTGCAGAAGAACTTGGACTCACCTGCCTGCATCACAGGGACATTAAAGGGAACGCCCTATGTTAGAGTGTTGAAACTCTTTGAGAGGAAGATACAAATTCACAGCAATGGCAGGCCTTGATAATACACATCCTACAAATTCAAGGTTTTTCTTAACAGGAATAACAGCAGCAAACCCCCTCCCCACCAGACGCTTTCTGTAGTTATTTCTTCCCTACTTTTAAGTGTATTGAAGCGGGTGGTAACTTGTGTTTTTCTGCTTCTCTTTTAGTGTTCGTCTGTAGCTTCTGCCAGCACATTTTATTTTATTATGTAAAAAATATCCTCATTTTTGTCCATGCTGCTGAATATAGTAGAGGAAATTACTGTTTTATGAGTTTACTATCTCAATTACTTTGCCTTTCATAAATATTTTACATACGCCTCCCGTCTTAGCCCATCTGTTATTCCCCAAGGTAGTGAAATCTGGGGGAGAGCAAAGTACTATCATTTCCATGCGTGTGTTTGTGATGAGCTTTTGCTATTATTCTAATGAAATTCTCCTGAGGTTTTTAATGGTGTAAGTTTAGCCCATTTTCTTAAGTGCAGTTAAGCAGATTTCTATAATCATACTTTCTGTCAGAAATAAGAGGTATGCTGGCTTATTTTTGGCTTTGTTGAGGGGGAGGGTGGGGGGTGAGCAGCAGGTGTTAGTCACTCCAGGCTAAGGTGGTGTGATGCAATGTAAAAACTGAAGATAGTGGAAAAGGACCGAATAAGTTCCACCATTGATCACAAAAGGGCCATTCACACCCATCAAAAGGCAGATTTTACTTCACACACTTAGGGGCAGCATTGGAAATCAATGCAGCCAAGAGGCTGCTTTGTCTCACACTGTGAAATCCATTTCTCTTCCACCCGTAATGCACAGGCTGGCCAGGCTGTGGGGAAAATGACCCCATTTTTTTCAGGTACTTGGGCCCTCAATCAATGCTAAACATATTTAATAGATTCTTATGGATGCCAAGTCTCTTAGTCAATTTAGTGGCTGAGACTTGGTTCCTGAGAATCAGTGTGTTACGATAACTGTGTAATATAGCAGACTCGGGGTAAAAAGTAAAACAAACATTTAAACAGAACAGACATTCCAGTTTGTTCCCATCTGTTCCGTTTCCTTGCTCCTGGTAACCCCAAATAATTTTTCCCAGCATGTCTGCTTGTTTAGATATTTTAATGCTATGGTCATGGAATTCAGTTTCTACCAGCTGTCTGTTGCTTTGTCTTCCTGCTTTGTTATTGAACCTGTTTTCTTACTCATCACCTTGATGTTACTTGGGCCCCAAGGGCGCATTCCAGATGTTCATCTGCTGATTAATACCAGTTGTCCGCGCAGATGATGACACGACTGCCACCATTTTGGTGGCCTTGCTATGTCAGACTTCACAGTGGCAGTTATTAAGGAACGAGGCTAGATGCTTTGAGTCATGGTCTTAAATTTAACAGTAGGTTTAAGAAGAAATCATATTCATGATGATGTGGGATAAAAATCTACAGACCCAAGATTTAATTTCCAAATGTGGAGTTAGAGATTATGAATGCAAAGCCTTCTTCATTCAGTGACTTATTTTTTGTGAGACAAGATTCACGGAAAGAGAAAATATGGCATGTACTGTTTTATGACCCAGAATACAGCTTAATTACCTTATCAACAGAAATTCCACTTGGTCTCTGACTAAACACCCCAGTTCACTGTTGCCATGATAAGCTGTCATGCTTGCTTTCCTTTTTTCAAAAAAAAAAAAAATATATGTATATTTATTTATCTATCTATCTATCTATTTATTTATTTTTTAAGTAGGCTCCACACCCAACATGGGGCTTGAACTCATGACCCCAAGATCAAGAGTCAAGTGCTCTACTGACTGAACCAGCCAGGCGCCCCATCATGCTTTCTTTCTAATCATGTTCTGTTACTCTCTCCTCCCCCCACCCCGCAAGGCATATGAAAGTGGATGTGCGATAAATAATGTGAAAATGGAAGGATAGTAATCTATTGTGCTATTCTAGTTTGTATCCTTTTTGCTTCCTCTTAGCTGCCCAACGTCTCTGGTTTTTCCTCTTTCTTACCCAAATGTGTTTTCAGGCAAGGATCAGAAGCTCCTTTACCCTGAGCCTCAAACAGCTACTAAAAGCTGTATGTGTTACTTTGTCTAGGGATCAAAATCAGGCCACAAGTGTTAAACTCTAATAAAATAATGTCAAGCATTCGTCCTCTCTTCTCGTGCAGCTCATCTTGTCAGCTTCACCTTCAAATTACATACAGCATCTGAACGCTTCACTCGCTTCCATTGCTGCCACCCTCTGGCGTGAACCACGGACATCTGGACTCAGCCATAGCTTCCTAAATTATGTCTCTGACTGCTGTCCGTCTCCTGTCCTGCCCACACAGCCAAAGTGATGAAGGCAATGCTTTTAAAGTCAGGTCATTCCACACCCTTGGTGCGTGTTTCCCAGTTCTTTCAGGAAAAAAAGGAAATGTCTTGACAGTGATTTCCACGGTCCTCCTGCTCTGACCCCTCTCTGTCCTCATCTCCTCCTACTTTCATCCTTAGTCATTTTCCTCTTGGCCTTTCTGCTGTTCTTCCAGCTGTGGACCTTTGCATTTCCCCAGATACAGACAGGGCTCCCTTGTTCCCTTTCCTTCATGCTCTTGGTCAAATGGCACTGTATCAGAGAGGCTTTCCTTGGCCACTGTATAAAAAACAGGAACCCTGTGTCCCCATGCAGCCGTATTTGTCCTTGCCCACATTATTTTCTCCACGTCGCTTATCAACACCTGATTTATTATGTATTCTTGGTTTGGCTGTTTTGTTCATTACCACATCCCCAGTGCCTAGAGCTGAGCCTCAGCCCAAAAGCTTCTTGAATGAATGAGTAAATTATCCATCAACTTGATCAAAATTACCTACTAAGGAGTCCCTATCCCAAAGCCTCTGACATTACTCTCGGTAGGGGAGACATTAAAAAAAAATTTCCATATATAAGCATTTTCCCATTCTAGGGATACAGATATTTCCATGTATGGATGTTCTCCAGTGAATTTCACTTAAACAAAATGAAAAGGAACTTGGAAGGAGAAATAGTACAGAATAAATTGATGTTAGACTCTTTGCTTGCTTTAAGGAATTGACCATCTGAAGTCAATGTACGGGCAGTATTTGATTATATACATATTTCCTTTTTTAATTAACATATCTGCATAGTTGTGAGCATTGTACCACGTCCCTAAAGGCGTTAATAAATTTGGAGTTACATGGAAATGCATATGACTGTTGGCATCGCTGGTTGAAGGGCTCTCTTTCAGTTACTGAGTTTACATTGTATTCAATGATAGAGGACAAAAGGGAACTGTACAATGTCATTTAATGCAAGACAGGCTTAAAAAAAACAAACGATGCTTACTTTTAAACTACTATTTAAATGAGAGAAATTTTATCGTGGACATAAACATTTAGCCAGTCACCATTAACAGTATTGTTTTGTCCTCACCAGAGCACGTTTTCTGGGCAGCTTTGTGGGTAGCCCCTCGGGAATAGCACACCTTCCCTGTGTGTAGCCCAGGTGTGGGGTCCCCGGGGTCTCCGATGGACATGGTTTATGCCATTGAACTTCTCGGAATGGGCTTTTGGGAGGAATACACGTTCGCCCCTATGCCCATAGAACAAGATGCTGCCATGTGTGGCACTGAAGAGAAGGCTTCTAATTTAAAAAAGAAATCACTGAATTTGCAGATGCTAAGATTCTCGCTGTCAGAATAATCTCTGACGTGCATTTGGTAACTGAGCTGAGGCAGAAAATCCAGAGAGGCCAGAAGAGGCACATAGCCGCTTTTGAGAGTTTTATCTGTGACTTCACTTATCGAATTCCTTAAAGTGTCTAACAGACAGGGCTCTGGTTTTCCCGTCCCGAAATATGGTTATTAGAATAAATGATCCTTAGCATTCTCTTCCAGCTCGAGTTCCTTTGGTCACTGTTATTAAAGAAGGTAGGCTATGTTTGCTTAGGGGAAAACCTAGTGACGTATTAGAGGTAAAGAGATTTAGGGGTTAAAAAAGGCAGTTGTGAGACAAATACAATGGAAATGTTACATAGAAGAAAGGGGAAGTGTGAACATCCGTTCCCCGATACATGTAGGGTCATCTATGAGAGCCAGGGTCTCTCTCTTCTCCCACCCTCAAGGAGGAAGGGGTGCAAGAGGTTGGAATGAGGTTCTCAGGCATCCTGTGACTTTCCCCTCCAAAGGGAAAATGGATTGACATCTGTCTGATGTGGATGCACTAGGTCTATTCTGCCTGGACGCAGCAGATGGCTTAGCTTGCTGAATACTCTCAGCTCCTCCCGGGTTGGCCAGCCAGGATTTATGTTTATAATATACTTATGCCTGTGGCAGAGAAGACCATCAATTCAGTCTGCATTGCCAAATAACGTGCTAATTTGCCTGGCCGGTCTAGTACATACTGTCATTATGGGACTCCCTCGACTGTCAAGTGCAGGCCTATTATGCTGATTTTCTGGACTTGCACTGTCGAGAAGAAACTTGGGCATTATATGCCTTTTTTTTCTTTTATAAAGTCATACTCGGACTTGAGCAATGGTTTGCCCCCTTTTAACTGGGGTACTTCAAAGGCTTGGCCATCGACAAATGCAAAGTCTGGTCCTCAGATGCTTGCTTTCAGTTGCTATAGCTCTGTGGAAAATGATAGCATGACTCTGAAAGACTGTTCACTTGATCTTTTTATACCACTGCTCCTTATAACGTGAAAATCCTTTGTGGTAAAGGATAATTCTATTAATGAAGCCATTCGCACTTCACCACCTAGACAAGTGACTTTCTGAATAAGGTTTTGGCAGAAGAAATCAATCTCATTATACCTGCAGCTCCTCCGGGACCCAAATCTGAGCATCATTAGTCAGCAGAAGCCTCTTGACTGTTCTTATTGGTAATGGCATACATACATCTGGATGATCACCATGAGCAAGAGAAACACACATCCCCAAAGGACCAGGTCTGGATACATAATGGCTCTGACAATGATTGGGCACACCCCATTTCTCACCTTTCTCTCCCCACTCCGGGCTGATACGAATTCATAGTAGTGTCAACAACATTCTGACCTGCATGGGGCCCGTAGGGTTTTCTGCTGCATAACCTCACGTGTACATCCAGCTTGTCTCCTTCAAGATTATGCAGCTCTACTTACACTTGCAGCTTATGTTCTTGATTGCCTGTCTTTGGCAAAGTGGGCCACGTGACCCATTTCTGTGCCAGAAATGCCTTCTCTGGAGGGTTCCAGAGAGAGCTGGGGGAATGGCAGCTGCACGGGGTTGTGGCTGTTGGCATCACGAGGCAGAGGATGGGAGTTCAGAACACCTCTCGCCCTCTGATCCCACTGCCTGCTTCCTCCTTGAGGGCCCTCTCAGAGGCTCTCCCTGTCCTGCACTGATCACAGCAGATGAAGCAGGCAGCATGGTTTAGGCCGAGGCTCTCAAAATATTTCCCTTGGGCCACTTCCATTGAACCAGCTGGAGTATCTGTTACAAACCAGATTGCTTTTGACCCAGACCATATGACTCAGCATATCTCTGGGTGAGGCCTAGGAACTCCATTTCAAAGAGGGTTTTTTTTTTTGGTTGTCTGTATGGTACACAAATATTGGAAGCCATTGGCCTACGGGTGTACTTAATAGAGAAAAATTAATGTTCCCTTCATTTGTATTATTTTGACTCCCACTGCGTATAGCTAATCAGATATAACTAAAATTGTTCTCTTTTGCACTTAGCAGGATGTAAACATTTTGCAGAACATGAGTTTTCCGAGATGTCCCTAACCACGTCCTTTCTTCCATGCCTGTTTCTAAGTTTGGTCATGTTTTTCAACTTTTTGGAGCAATGGCTCAGCTTTTAAAATCCAATCCTATTACTTTGTCTGCTATCAGCCCCCTTAGCTGCTGTCAGGTGGCTCACCCAGGCTCCTAAGTGATGTGATATTTCTGCTACTGTTGCCTGAGAATTAAGTGGGAATGAATTTGGCTGCACCTCCCAGCCTGGGTAACTTCTTGGCATTACACAAGATTGCGTGTGTCCCGTCTTTGTGATTCCTGATAAAACTGCACTATTGGAGGAAGGATTGGGTGAAAGTGGCATAATAAAAATGGCCACAAATTATTTCAGAGGTGAGGGGGTCTATGGACCTTCCCTTGAATCTCGACAGGCTTTGTCATCCTCTTTATGATTCCGTGGCAAGGCATCCTGCCAAGCTGCCAAGTGTGAGTTAGAACTACTGTAGTCTCTGGATCAGCTCAGTCTCAGCTGAAACCACAGGAGGACCCAGTCCAGGCCTCATAAGAGCAGATGAACTGCTCAGCCAAGCCCTGCCTGAATTCCGGGCCCACCGAATCGTGAGATGATAAAAGAGTTACTGTGCTTTGTTTTTAATTTTTTAAAAGGGTTATTGTTTTGAAGGCACAAAATTTTGGGGAAGTTTGCCATGTGGGAATAGCTAACTAGATATATGTGTGTGTTGGGGGGGTAACCCTGTTGCTACACTAACTTATTCTCATCAACACATGGAGTTGTTATTTTTACATCTGGAGGGATTAAATTAGAAAACCAGCAGCAATATTGGTAACAATAACTCAAAACAATAAAATGCCTGAATAATACTTACCAGAACATAAATTATGTGCCAACTAAGTAAAACATATGCTTTAGCTAATGAACTCAGGGCAATTTAAGGATATTTCTTGATTTATAAAACCATGTACTTCCTGGTATTTAGGAGGGAAATGAATATAAATTGAGCCAAATATTTAATGGAGGAAACAGGCACTGAGAAATTAAACTGGTTGCTTAAATGGTTACAACAGTAGGTCAATAACTGTTCATCTATAAACTAAATACCATAGGCCAGTGTCTTTCAAACTTCTTTGGTTGCAATTCACAGTAGTAAACATTTTACTTGGACCTTGTATATATACGTCACCTCTGGAGCAAACTTAATGAAATACTACTTACCCTTATTACATATAATGATTCTAATATATATTTTTTTCTTCTGAAAAATGCCGGCCAAACATACTGCATAAATTTCATGACCTATTAATGGGTTACACATTACAGTATGGACAAAACTGGTCCAGACACCGAGTTTCATGGGACCAGGGTGTCTGTCCTTTTCACCATTATGTACACAGGTGCTTAGAAATTTCTGTTGTATAGAGGGTACTCAAGCATTTAATGAATGAGTGAATTCAATGACTGTAGTTCTAATTTATTAAAATGGGTAAGATATTAATCACAAGTCAGGAAACCCAGTGTTGATTCTTGAATCATTGTATATCTTTGAGAAGTATGAGCCCACAAGTAAAACTATTTTGAATAAAAGATAAAGAATTACAAATAATGGGTTAATGTATTTACTTATACACTTTGAAATGCCCAGAGGTATCACATGACTACTTCTTCACCTTATTATTTTAATAACACTTCATTAATATAGATTAGAGAAAAACTATTTAAAAAATGAAGTCTTTTTTGAAGAAAAAAAATTTACCTAAAATTTCACTGAGTAACAAAATTGTTCTAAAATGTTGGGCTGGGTAGATGCTGACTTTGAATTATTAATTGGGCCACTAGCAGATTAGCATTCTGAGTGAAAGCTTTATGCAGGTCCATTGTGGTCAAAATACATTATTTTTGTGTAAATGGATATTTTTAAAATTCTGAAGAGAGACTTGGTTGGGTCAAGTGCCCTTGTTATCCCTTGAGGAATTTATTAATTCCTAGCATATATATCAGGAAATGCTGCCATTTCAAAATTACTGAGGTTTGCATGTATCCATGTGTGTGGAAGATTTAGGGACCTTGTTCAGTTGTTTGAATAACAACCAGGAACTCTGAGCTCTGAGAACAAGATGACTTTTGCTCGGAAGTAAATCTTGCTGCGAGCCTAGGGTAACTTTCCTGTTGTTCTCCCAGTAAAGCCTACCTTGGACCTAACTTCCCCAGCTTGCACGAGTCAAGTGGCTTGTTGGAGTTTGATACAGTAGTTTGATGCACTGCCTTTGAAATCAGAGAAACTGACTCTAAATTCCAGTTGGGCCACTTTCAGCATGTGGGATGCTGGTTTCTGGATGTCCGGGCATTGTGTGCATTAAATAACCTACAACACACGTGCACACGTGTGTGTAACCTTGAGCACCATGCACAGCAGATAGAGAACACTCAGTTAATGATAGTTTCTGCTCTTATTGTTGTTGTTTTGTTTTGTTATTGCCAGTTCTTTCTTGTCTGGACTCGCCAGCTGTTATAGTTGGGCTCTAGAAAAGAGATTTGTTTGCTCAAGAAATAAGCAGTTTTCTCTAAGGTCCAGGGAAAATTATTTTACAAGTTTTACCTTGTCCTGGGACTCAGCCATGGGGACACCCGGCACTTGTGGCTGGAAAGACAGTCACATTCCTATCTCCCTATCTCCACCCTATCCCTGTCTCCACAACCCTAACTCCATGTGGAGTTGTGCCGGGAACACCTGCTTTCAGCCCGAAGCCTTGCCTTTGTTTGCTGGGGGAAGGGCAGCCCTGTTATGTTTCATACTTTGTTGCAGAAACTGGGGCACTAATGTGATTGCTTGGTCTGTGATGCTGAGCTATTTTGAAGCATCCTTTCCCATCGACTCGAGGCAAAATGGTGAAGTAGTCATTTGTCTCTGTCACTCCAGTCTTCCTTCCCCCTCCTGTGGCTTCACCCCTCCTCCCTCACCACCCCCCCCCCACACCCTTGTCACAGTGAATTTCTCTTGCTTCATACCACAGAGAAGCTGAAAATGGCTTAAAACGCTGTCCCCTTTAGGTACCTTGTGCCTAATAATTAAATGAGTGATTCGCTAAGGGTAGTGTTTCAGATATTTGCAGGCCAGCAGGAGAGACCGCGTGGACTAGAGCATTCCTCTGCTGTCCTGCCCTTGACACTGCTTCTCAGCTGGCTCGTAGCTGAAAAGCATCGTGTCAGGGAAGCCCGAGGAAGATGTACTCCAGCATTTTTCAAGGGTGTTCCATGGGAACACATTAGCTGGTTTAACTGTGGTCGAATACGTTTAAGAAACAGTAAATAGAGGTTAAACAGGCTGCCTTGCGTTAGGGTTTCTTAAGACTAACACGCTCACGTTCAGGGAGGTGCTTTGAACTTCCAAGGGGGTATTTAGGATGTACCATTTTCCATCTTACTCAGTCATCTTCCCTTTTAAATTTTTCATGAAGCGCCTTCATCATCTCTGTGACATAGAACATCCTTTACAGAGCACCAGTCTGGTCCAACCCTCTAGGCTAATGAGTAAAGTAAGGCTGCGAATAGTAGAGTGAGGTGCTCAGGGTTACCCCCTGAACTGATTGCAGAGTCAGGACTAGGGAGTAGGTTCTCTGACTCCACAACGTGGCCAGACATCCTAACTGCTGCTGCGAATTTAATGTTTGTCTTCCCTGCTAGACTGCCCGCACTACCAAAACGGGAGCTTTGATTTGTCTACTCACCTCTGTATCCCTTGCATCTAGCACGGTACCTGACACATGTGGTTGAACCAGGACTTACTAAAATCAAATTGAGATTGTTCACGGGGATGGACGTTTGTTATCCTTGCCTGACTATGTCCTTGGCTTCCCCTCTGAGTGTGCTCCCTATTCGGTGCCGTTCACGGACGGGTCAGCGCCGAGTTCTGTACTTACACTGAGAATACGTGGTCCCCGTTCCGCTGACACTGAACCTATTGAGGTGCAGTCTGTGTGTGACCACATTCTTCTGGGGTTGGAACAGGATGATGTGCACCTTGGGTGCAAACAGACAGCCCAGGACCACAAAGCCACTTAGGCTAACGGAGATGCACATGGTTGTGGTCTGCACCTACAAGAAAAGGTGGCCTAGTTAAATGCCCGGCTGTAAATTCAATCATGTGGCCTACTGAAAAGAACACTGAAAAAAGACCAAAGTAAGAAAAAAAAAAAAAAACCCCAAATCATTCACAGTTCTATTGTTAGTATAACCAAACCAAAATAATAACTAAATGGGATCTTCTGAGCTTGGGATGTTTATGGAAACATCACTGAAGATTTGTAAACAAATTCATTTGTGTCGGGTGCTCCTGAAAGCTTGCCAAGACTTTACATGGATTTTCTTGTTCTGTTTGTTTTCTTCTTTATATTTGTGGAAAGATGTTTCTGCAGAACCACCTAAGTCAGAATCCTAAAGAGTAAAATATCAATATTCAGTGATGAAGTGACCAGATTGCTGATGGTTTCAGTCAATCAACTTGGCTTGTTTAAGGTTTACTATAATCATGAACAAATTGGGACCTTTTACATTTTTCTCCATCTCTCTTTTTTTTTTTTTGCTAGGAGTTCTACCTATCAGCTATTGGTTCTCCTACTCAAAATCAGGGAACACTGTCAACTTTCTTCTGGGGTACCCATCTTTAATTATTTCATTGGCACCTCTCTGGAATTTTGATACATCAGGTACTCACTGTTCAGTCATTTTGTTCTCTAGGCTTCCATACACCTGTTCTTGACAGAGGAATTTCACTTGCTTCCTCTTTGCCTCCCCTGAAAGTACACCTCAAAACTAGGTTTTAGCATGTCTTTAATTCATTCATTTGCTTTCACTCTTCATCTTCACTGATCTCATCAACTGTCCTAACTTCAGCTCCCATACATTTTCTGGAAAATCCTATATTAGCTTCTACATATTTTATTGCTTTCGGTACTGAAAAATAGAAATTAATTATTTCTTCTATCAGTTTCTACTCAGAGTAGCTATGGTAAATCCTAAGGTGATTTTAGATTTCTTTGTCCTTTTTCTCCAGGCAATGCTGTTACCAGGTAGCATAATCTCTTATGCCCTAAAGTGTCCGACCTTCTTCTCTAATCAAAGAAACCTGAAGACTGAACAATTAACTGGAGAAGCCACATAACATTAGGAGGCTGCATTCTGTTTTTGACTAAAAAAAAAATTCAGGTTATACTTATAGCATAATTCTTCAGACTCTGGGTTTACTTTATATGCTAAAAGCACAATCTGTCCTCTCTATTTTAAACCTCTTTTCCCTTTTAACTGTCCAACTTGGCCCCCGCATTGCAGGCTCCTTTCCCTTTTGCTAACTGCTCAGAAAAGAGTCCACTATCTCATTCCACAATGTAAAAGCCTTGATAAATCATAACTGTGTTATTTATAGCAAGCCCAATTTCTGGTGTAATTTGTTTTTATTTTTACATAGATAATATCAGAACTGTCTTCTTCCTTTAGAACTCTACTTCTCCATCCTCAGCTTTGACTGTGGAGCCAAGAGGAGAGATATCAGATATTATTGTGAGGGTAAGGCAAGTTCAAATGTGCCAGTTTTCAAGGAAACCTTTTCTAAAAACATGTCTATAACGTTGAAGCTGCCCACACTCGAACACATTAAAAGGAGAGGAGAGGCTTTTATGAGGAAGATATATCGGAAAGAGCCATGCTATGAGTTGTAGACCCTTCCTCTCCGAAGGAAGGTTGTGCTCATCTCCTCACCTCAGGCCTAGAGAGGAGAGCTTCACTATGACCATTCACAGAAGGTTTGAGGTTTTCCTGCAGGGGGAAGATGCCCTGGTTTGGAGCCTGATTCCTGTCTTGGAAATCTAGAAGGTGAGAAAAGACTAATTACTTTCTTGGCAGAGCTTGCTACTATACTAAGACTGTCCTTTACTGTAAGAATTTATCAAAACAAAGGATATGTGAGTGTCATGTATGGACAAGCTGGGCCACACTAGACAGAGCCATCAAGGGTAGTCTTCAGCCCATGTGGAGGAGCTTGGAGTCCTTCCTAGAAAGAGGCCAGTGGCAGGGTATACCTGGGTGCCCTGGGACTGAGGATGGAGCCACAAGGGACAACTTAGAATAGGATTTGCCAGCCGACTCACTCAAGGGCCAGCAGGAGAAAAGAAAGCAGCTGGAAATTTCTGAAGATTGCATGAAAACAACTCTTAATCACCTTCCAGGTATCCTAAGGATGTGTGTTTAACAAATACTGTGGAGATCATAAAACCATCCAGTTATGTGAGAACTGTCCTGCTTCTTCCTTATTACGTTTTAACCAGGGCTGAGAGGGAAACAGCAACTGGTGGACTGGGGAGTGTGAACAAAGGGAAAAGAAAAGTCAGGCACTGCAGGCTCTCAGCCTGAGGCAGGCCGGACTTTGGGAGAAAATGAGGATTGATGTTAAGTCAAGGTATGGCTTTGAGAATTACCCAGGACTAGACATTTTAATTTCCTAATAGAGACTATTTTTCATTGAAAATGATTGTAGGACCATATTACCTAAGAGCGCACATTCATGGGCCTACAAAGTTTGTGAGCATTTTCATTCATTGCTCTATCCCCAGCACCAGAATGGGGCCTCACATATGGTGAACACTCAGGATTTGAATGTGCCCACTGGGATTTTCATCCAGGGGTGGGGGATTATTATGCTCATAGAATACTAAAGGGGCAAGCGGCGGCAAAACTAAAGATGCATGTTGGTCATAGTTTATGCAGCATATTATTTAATATAATTGTTTTAATTTGACAACTTTTAGTCTTCTTACAAGCCCAAGTAGTAGCCTCATAAATTCAATTGTCCAGTTCCTTTAATAAGTCATACTACTGAGTCTGTATTTATCTGTAATTCTTTGTTCTGCCTCTTTGAAGCCCTTGCTGCTTTGATCTTCCTCAAACTCCTAGCACTATTTGACGTGGTTAATTACTTCCTTCTTTTTGGCTTCCTAGACATCCTTCCTTCCCTCACTGAAAGTTCCTTGTCTTAGTTTTCTTTGTTGGCTTTTTTGCTTCTCCCTGAACTTTAAGTGTTGGCGCGTCCCAGACCTCAGTTTGGATTCTCTTTTCTTCATCACCTCATCAAGTTCCTTGGCTTAAATAGGTCCTATGTTGATGTTGTTCAAATATTTATTACTAGTTCCAACCTGTCTTCTGGGCTTCCAGACATATATTCAGTTGCTATCTTGGCATATTGTCTTGGATATGTACTAGGCATATTGGGATTAATTTGTGAGCAAAACGGATCCCTTCCCCCAAATGTTTCCACTTGAGTAAGTGACATCAAATCCCACCCGATTGTGCAAGCCCAAAACCTGGGAGTCATCCTTGATTTTGCCTTTTCTCTTACACCCACACATCCAGTCCCATAGCAAGTTCTGTTTGTTCTTTTGGAAGATAATTCTCTATGGTGTCTTGTGCTTCTAAAATGTCTTTCAAGCACAAGCCCTGACTGCCTTTGTTCTGGACTTTCTTTTCAGGTATATGAGTAGAGCAAAGAGACTTAGAAGTCGGAGACAGCGCCTATTTGTGGAGCAAAGAGCCAGCATATCATCCATTATGGAAGGTTCAGGTTCCTGAAGCTCCCGGTCCCTGCCCTGTGCTGCCACCACTGTCTATGTGGTGGTCATGTGGCCCACTTCGCACAGCTCATGGGGAGTGGAGCCCAAGGGACCAGAGCCAATGCCGACCCTCTGGCTACCACTATTGCTTTGAGTCATAAAGGCTTTTTTGTCAGCCTCAACAAAACCCTGGCAAGCTAACGTGTTACCTTACAAGTAGAGTCAAGTCTCAGATGATGCAGTCTTTGACAGTTTTGGCAATGAGATCGGAATGGCTTTCTCAAAGAGGGCCGTAGGGGCTGAATTAACAAAATTTGAGAGAAGTCCATGGGAATCAGTAGCAAACATGTTGCCCAAATTCTCTGGCCAACCAGGCAGTAATAGTGCTCACATTATTCCCTACTAATGAATGAGGTGGATCTGGGGAGGGGCTAAGGGCTGAGTAACTGGGACTAGGTTCAGACAGAGCTGCTAGATCAGTACTGTAATTGTTGCTAACTCTCCTCTAGGGGGTGGGGTGGATTTCCTCCCTAATCTTTTTTTTTTTTTTTTAAAGATTTTATTTATTTATTTGTCAGAGAGAGAGGGTGCACAAGCAGGGGGAGTGGGAGAGGGAGAAGCAGGCTCCCCGCCGAGCAAGGAGCCCGATGCGGGGCTCGATCCCAGGGTGCTGGGATCATGACCTGAGCTGAAGGCAGATGCTTAACCGACTGAGCCACCCAGGTATCCCGATTTCCTTCCTAATCTGATCCAGGTCCTGAGTGGGCAGAAAGTTTGACTCCCTCTCACATCCAACTTGCAGAGACATACACCTATACTGAGCATGAAAGGAGGGACCTTCAGAGAAGGCAGACACCGGGTGAATCACCTGCACTTTGGCTGATTCTCCTGGGAGCTGAGGCCCGGGTGCATAAACCCTTGCTAAAGAAGAATGGCAGCAGCTGGGCCCTGCTAGGGCTCATGCCCCGCTGTGGTCTCTCATACTAAATTTAGATCCATTCCAAGATGACAAAGGTCTCTCCGTTTTTTGCAGCAGAACCTGGCAGCAAAAAAAGGAGCCTTGGCTGTCTCTGCAGGATTTCCCTGAGACAGAAAAATGCTCTGGAAAACCATAGATGAGGCACTGATTAGTATTTGGGCTCTTATTGACTTGGATTGGGTTTAAAATGCTGACAAAGGGGCTGTACTCAAGAATGAAAGAGTGAAAGAGACACAAGGAAATCTAAATTCTTGCAATTGGCAAGCACTGGACAACTTCCCCAGTCCTTATGTTAAAACCAGGCAAGATGCTAAGAGATGTCACAATGAGACAGCAAAGGCCCTGGATTAAGATGGACTTCTTTAAAAAAAGTCCCTGCCGTGTGAGTCAAGGCTGAGTTAGCCTAAGTGCACAAACCATGTGCCCCAGGCAGAAAGCTAGCTGGCTCTGGCTTCTGAGTCAGGGAGTTCCCAAAGTTGAAGTGACAGTAATTTTGATCTTGCCATGCAGTTTAGGGTTTGGGGGGCTCAGAAACATTGGACCTTTGTTCAGTTGAGCCAAGTAGCGGCTGCATGCTTAAAACTGAAAGCTAATGTGTCTTACTTAATGGCATGGAGTTACTCTCTCCCTCTGTGCTGCCTGATTCCTCCTTTACCCTCCACCCTGATTTTAGCTGCTTTGAGGAGAACGATACTTATGGATAGGACCAAAATCTCCCCATCCCCAAGGGTGACTGAAGTCCCATACACACCAGACCCAATACACTGGGAAACTTTGGGGAGGCAAAACCTCCAATTTTTATGCTCTGCTGGTTATAGACAACCAACTCACCATCCTACACTGACCCGCTAAGGGGAAGGCAGGGCTAGGCCTACGAGGAGGCAAGTGAGGCACTTGCTTGAGATGCAGATTTAAGGGGGCATCAAAAACTCAGTAATTAAGAGAAATAATGTTTTATCGCAGTATGTTTTAAAAATAAAAATGAATGCAAAAAACCTATGATGGGGATGCCTGGGTGACTCAGTCGGTTAAGTATCCGACTGTTGATTTTGGTTCAGGTCATGATCTCAGGGTCCTGAGATTGAGCCCTGTGTCGGGCTCCATGCTCCGCGGGGAGTCTGCTTAAGATTCTGTTCCTCTCCCTCTACCCCTCCCCCCTGCTCACATGCACTCTCTCTCTCTAAAATAAATAAATAAATCGTTAAAAAAAAAAAACCTATGATGAACACACTACCAATATTTTAAATAAGGATAGACTCAGTAACAGTGCTGTGGTAGGACAAAATCAGTCTTAAGGCAGATACTGATCCTGTATTGAGAACTGCTTATACAAGGGTCAGTTAGCCCACTTTGCACTGCCTAGTGAAAACTGGGGCCTGGGGCACTTCCATAAATGCTGCACTCTGGCTACAGTGGTGGCTGTGGGTAATAAAGTCCTTTGTCTCTGAATCGGGAGTCTCATGTCTTCTGCCAGCATCCCTAAAACCACGGCAGTCTAACCTGTTGGATTGCAAGATGGGTAAAAACCCTTGACAGTTCTTGACAGGTTCCATCTCCATTGTTAATATTCTACCATGTGATTGGAACACCCACCACAGCCACCTAACCAGTCTCCCCACTTCTGCCCTTACCTTTAAGTCTGTGTCTTCAGCAACTTGAGATATATAGTTATAGATATATAGATATATATTTTTTTGTCCAGAATGTGAGATCATAAAATGTGAGATTAAACTCCTCCACTTAAAATCTTTCAATAGTTTCTTTTTCCATATAGACTGAGATCTAAACTTTTTGCAATGGCCTATAAAGTCCTACATGATTTAGCTTCCCTGCCCACCTTGCATATAAAATCACTCTTCCATCTACTCATTAAACTACAGCCATATATACCTTTCTTTTCCAAGACTTTTTTTTTTTTTTGCCTTGGGGTGTTCATTGTTGCTGTTTCTTTTGACTAGCACATAGAATTCCCATGGCTAGCTCCTTCCCATCCTTCAACAGAGTGTTATGAAATAGACACTAGCGAGGGTGGTGCACATGTTTTGAAAGAATTTGAGATTTGATATATTTTTTTTTAAATCTTCAAAATAGTCAACAGGGGAAAATTGGAATTTCTTTGTAAGTATTTGAACCTTGTCCACATTCCAGTCACCTCCAAAGGCTCTGTCTGCTGTGAGCGAAGTGCTTCATCTGTGCCACACCCTATAAAATCCGTTGGCTTGGTACTCAGAGTACGGTCCTTTGTCTAGCAGCATCTCTACTACCTGAGAGCTTGCCAGAAACCCAGGATCTGGGGCTGCCTCTTTTCTTACTGGATCAGAATCTTTATTTTAGCCAGGCACCCAGGTGAGCTGTCTGCACACTAAAGATTGCGGAGCAGTGTAATAGCATCACCCCCTTTTCCTTCCATCACAGCCCTTGAACCACTGCATGAATTACCCTGAATTTTCGTCAGTTCATTATTTCCTCTCCACCCCTATCCTCCCCTCGCTCCCCACTAGCCTGTAAGTTATACACATTATAAGAGGTGTGTCTGTGTTGACAGCTGTATCTGCAAGGCCCATAATAAGTGCTCAAATAGTTTTGGAAGACACGAATGAACAAAACACTCAGTAATTACTATTAAATCCTTTATGGCTAACTTTCCCTCCAAATATGACCTAGTTTTTATTTGTACCGCTAAAACTATGATTGGATCCCTGATGACTCAGTGTTTGATTCTTACAATATCTTGTGATACAGAAGGAAATGGCCTGGATATTTCTCAAAGATCTTTGAATTTTTGGATTCTTACTCAAGTTCTTGCTTGCTGGGTCTTGGATGCTTGTAATAGCTTCAATTAGTTCTGCTTGTTCTAGGCTCCATTCTTTCAAACCCATCCACCATATTAAGGATAGATAAGCTTGCAGTGTAATATGAAAGGCATGGATTTGCGTCGGAAAAACTTGTCCTACTATTTCTTAACTGTGCCACCTGGGAAGTTAATTATCCCCTGAGTTTGTTTATTCATAGGGATACTAACATTTGCCTTTCAGGATGCTAATGAGGATAAGTGAACTCCCGTATGCAAAGTATCTAGCATAAGTTTGAGAGTTGATCAGTAAGAGTTAGTTCCTATTTTTCCCTCTTACTTTTCATCATGTCACTTTTTGCCTGTGCCAACAACCAACCAAAAGAAAATAAAAATTTAAAAATAGCAGGACCTCAGAGCTTTTACTCATTATTTAAATTCATTATTTAAATGAATTCCTCTGCCTGTTAAAATCTGACCAAGTGGCCAATTCCCATTAGTTTCTCACTAGACTCCTCCCCCCAACCCATTTTCTACTTGAGTAAGACCAATATTCCTGTGTTCTGCTTGGTTCATTCCTGTCTTGCCTCAAGAATATTCCCAGGTGCCTGGGTGGCTCAGATGGTTAAGCGTCTTGCCTTTGGCTCAGGTCACGATCCCAGGGTCCTGGGATCGAATCCCACGTCGGGCTCCCTGCTCAGCGGGGAGCCTGCTTCTCCCTCTGCTTCTCTCTCTCTCTCTCTGTCTCTCATGAATAAATAAATAAAATCTTAAAAAAAAAGATTTATAAAAAAAAAGAATATTCCCTATATGCCTTATATTCTCTAAGCTCTGTAACTGCACTTTCCTACCAAGGTACAGTGTGAACTCCCCCCTCTTGAAGGAGTATTCCTGGAAAGACCATTCTTACTGATCCAACTCTTTTTTTTCAAACCAGTAGGCATTTAAGAGCTTGTATCACCAATTTAATTATAAACTCTTCCGTGTTAATCTTGAATTCTTTCATGCTTGTTAATTTTTTTCCCATCTGGGATATGAGCTTTTTGAAGACAAGAATAGTGCTTTATATTTATTTATAATTCACAATGGGTGGCAAAGTACTGAGTCATATACCTTGTTGACTATTTGATGGCCAAACTCCTACTAGCTGCCTGTAGATGGCTGGGTACTTTTCTAATGCTGCTCATTCTATCTGAACCACCTGCTCTCTCTCTGGGAAATTTTAAATCTCATTCTTGTTCTGGAACTTCTAGAACAGTGGTCCCAAGTTCAAATGCTTATAGTTCATGCATATGCATAAGTGAAGGGAGCCAATTGTAAGCATTCAGGGATTGGTAGTTGTGTGCTCTGTCTAGAGGCTTAAACACTAAGGTCCAGCTCAGTGGACATGCACGAATTTGAGTCCACATGTTTTACTTTGTTAAGAGAAACCAGGAATCTGGATATTCGTATAAAATTCCTCAATTTTCTAATTTTGACAAATATTTCAAAGAATTTCCAAACAGCACATGCCAAACTAAAACCATCTGTGAGAGAGTAAGAGCACGTGATTCATTAGAGCAGGGGTTTTTAGTCTTGGCTGCAAATTAGTCACTTGGGGAGCTTTGAAAAATCCAGATGTCCAGGCCACAGCGCAGGCCAATTAAATGAGAATCTTTGGGGCTGTGCTCCAGGGACAGCCCCAAATACATATTTTTCAAAGCTACCCAGTTGATTCACTGAACAGTCGAATTTGAAAACCAATGTGTTGGAGGCTCCATTCTACCTTCTCATTTCTTTTGCAAATTTAGAATTGGCATTATTTGCAAGGAGTGAGGGCTCAGATGATTTCAGTGTGATTGGATGCCTTAATTAGCCTGGATCTGAGAATGCTCTGCCACCTCTGCCCCTTTTGCCTTATGCCGTGTGGTGAGACTTCTGGTATCGTTCGCTAATCCCACTGAATCAGCTGAGCTCCTATATTGCTATCATGTGAGGGGAAAAAAGTCGTTTTTGGTCTTCTAGAAATAAATGTTAATACACTCAATAAAATTAAATTTTCATAATGCTATTTGTTTACTCAGTATTTTCTGCTCTATTTTCTTGGTAGCTTTTTGGAGAATGAGTAGTTTCAAATCATATATCCAGGGTTAAATAATTAATATTGTAATCAGTTCACAGTCCCCATACCCTAAATCATGTCTGCTGAAGACAGCTTCCTAAGAACTTAAGTCCTTCCAGATCTGTAGGAGTGGATGTGTGCATACAGACAAAGGATGGAGATGGCAGCACTAAAATACATTAGCCCTAGTTGTCCATCTTAATCCCTACACTCTTCGGTTCTAGCTCCCTTGTGGCTCATATGATATGACCTTTGATTTTGCCGATTCAGTTCCAATGTTTTCTCTACTGACACGTTTTCAAAATTTTTTACAGGTGGTCGTAGCATGCCTGACCATTACCCCGACCCTGAACTTAAGTTCTTTATTTTCCTTGTTCTTCCTTTAGTCTGTAGTTTGAGTCACATGGTTGCAAATCATTTAAAAGTTGAGAAACAGGGGCGCCTGGATGGCTCAGTTGTTAAGCGTCTGCCTTCGGCTCAGGTCATGATCCCAGGGTCCTGGGATCGAGCCCCGCCTCGGGCTCCCTGCTCAGCGGGAAGCCTGCTTCTCCTTCTCCCTCTCCCCCTGCTTGTGTTCCCTCTCTCGCTCTGTCTCTCTCTGTCAAATAAATAAATAAAATCTTTAAAAATAAATAAATAAATAAATAAATAAAAGATGAGAAACATTGAGCTTTGCTAGTCTCTTGAGGCCACATTTTAAATAGCTTTGCCTTCTTTTTGAGCTGCAATATTAAAGATTTTGGTAATATAGGAATTGCTGTTAAACAAGATATGGGGACTGTTACAGCCTACAGAAGCACTTTACTTTGTGAAATTATGGTGTAACAAGGAAACATTTTGCCTCTGGAAAAGTTTCTGACAACTTAAGAAATATGGAGAATAAAATCAGTTGCCTCAAGAGAAAAAAATTCTCATCCTCAGTCCATGGAAGATACTAAAATCAGAAATATAAATGCAGAAATAACTGATGGATGGTTTCAACAATTTGAGAAATTATGATAGAATGATGAACTGTTTCTTTCAGAAGAGATGGTAATTATATTGATGCCCAGAAATTTGAACTATGCATTACTAAAAACCTTATGAATAATGACTTAGATTACTTGGATATATACAGTAATATTTTTAACTAATTCAAGGATTTATATATATGTGTGTGTATATATATATATATATATAGCTAGCATGTATCTACAGGAACTAAAATTGTAGAACAAGTATAACAAATTAACATTATGTTTTAATCTATTTTTTTCCTAAAGATTTTATTTATTTATTTGAGAGAGAGAGAGACAGAGACAGCAAGAGAGAACACAGGCAGGGAGGAGAGGGAGAAGCAGGCTTCCCGCTGAGCAGGGAGCCCGATGCGCGACTCGATCGCAGGACCCGGGGATCATGACCCGAGCCGAAGGCAGATGCCCAACGACTGAGCTACCCAGGCACCCCTATTTTAATCTATTTTAGAGAAGGAATGATGCTTATTTGAAGCTTGAGTGAAAGTGTTTAGATCTGATATTGGCTTAATGTTGAAAGTTTCTTTTAATTTACAGATTAATCTGTGGCAGCCAGGTCCTCTTTTGTTTTATTTGAAGTATTCTCACCTGGTTCTTAGTGGGTTTAAGTGTTACCCTCTGGGGAATCCCTTTCTAAATGTAATTAAAAGTTTTAGGTGGGTGCGTGTGTTACATTTTTCTCCTACTAGATTATAGATTGCTTGAATGACCATGTCATTTACGTTTATTTTACTTTCAGTGCCTAGTACGATGCTTTGCGCATAGTATTCACTAATTAAGTGCTTTTAAAACATTGGATTAATTTCCATATATAATAGGATGTTTCATCATGGCGTTTACAATTAACCTAATAACTGAGATGAAATAAGTCTATTTTAAATCCTACATAACAGAACATTGGCAGGATAAGGGAAGAAGGAAAAGAAGAAACCATTCAAAGACTTACTCTGTAATCACTTGATGTCACATAAAATATAGGGAGGAAGGCCAGCCAGATGATGCATGTGGTATACATGGTAAAACCAATGAACTTGGCTTCGTTGAAATTTTCTGGGCACTTCCGAGTTTTGAAGGCGTATACAGTGCATAAGATCACCAGGACCACATCGTAGGTAAGTGAGATCAACATGCTGGAATCTCTGACATTGCATTTTAAGATGACTGTTTCCCGCTTCTCCGGGAGGGTGTACCTCCTGGTGCCTGGAGCCTCCAGGATCAGCCACACAGACACCACCACGATTTGCACCAGTATCAGACCCAGGCAGATGAAAACCTGAGAACTCGGGCTGATGAATTTTGGCCTCTGAGCGCCATTCTTTACCCCATCAAAGATGCGGGCGATGCAGTTTGTCTTGGTCAGCAGGGCTGAGTAACAGACAGCAAAGGAGGTCCCCAGCCCTAGTCGGCGCAGTGCACAGATGACTGGCGATGGCTTTGCAATGAAGAAGAATGTCATGCAGTAGGACAGACTGACCCCAAACAACAAGATGTAACACAGCTCCCGGCCTGATGCTTTGACCAAGGGCGTGTTGTTGTGCTTGATAAAAACAGTCACAACTATGCAGGTACACATAAAACCCAGGCAGGCGATGGTCACTGGCCCAATGGCCCAGGCGTCTTCCCACTTGATGTAGTCCTCGGGAAGATTATAGCAGCCAGACAGGTCTGCAGTAGGCCACTGCCCAAGGCCACAGTCCATACAGGTAAACTCGTCAGCCAGGTATTCGTAGGGCTCACAGGGGATACAGATCCAGCAGCAGACATCCCCCGGTTGCATGTTCTTCATTTCATTGGGGGCACAGGGATCACTGCACTGGGATATGGGGACTGAGTTCCGGGACCAGTGGATCGAGTCAACATCCAGTGATAAGGTTTCCGACCAGTGACCAACCTTCAAGTAGGAGTACCTGCCACCCACGTACTGGAAATTGAACACGTTGTATCGTCCCATTCCGTCTCCAAAAGTGTCAAACTTGACAATGCTATCCACACCTTTATTTGGGTTGAATGGAGCTGTGACACGTGAAGTGAAAGGGGAAAAAAAAAGAACACTGTTTAGGTATCTTAGGTGAGATCAATTAATTTATGTC
The DNA here is from genome assembly GCF_002201575.2 of Neomonachus schauinslandi. Classification (NCBI taxonomy): domain Eukaryota; kingdom Metazoa; phylum Chordata; class Mammalia; order Carnivora; family Phocidae; genus Neomonachus; species Neomonachus schauinslandi. The sequence goes on along the minus strand of NC_058414.1, from coordinate 30,180,768 downwards.
CCACTCCTAGCAAAACTGAAAAAACAGCAAACAGGGATTCCAAGGCTGAAATAATTGACTACCATTGAGTTTACACATTAAAAGCTACTAGAGTACTCGTGTATTTATGAATTCATTCACTTAACATTTCTGAGTACCTCCTGTGTGCCAAGTGCTAGGGAAAATCATGAGCACACTACAGCGCCTGCCTTCAAAGGAGCTGATTATGTAACAGGGCAACTGGCAAACATAGTCATAGTCTCTGTGGTGTGTGAATATTCATTCCCTCAAAGATTTCACAGTAGGAATCAGGCAAAACTTGTGTCTCATCCTTATTACATATTTATGGTGTATAGACACCAAAATGTTAAATGTTTTCATGAAAATATAGAATTAATAGGAAGAATTTTTCTCTTTCAAAATGAAGAAAAAGTTTTTCGTTACAAATGTACGGTATGCTGCTTTTTTAAACCACTTTTAAACACTGAAGTATAATTGACATTTAATGTTATATTAGTTTCAGGTGTACAGCATGATGATGCTGCGGTTCTATATATTACTCAGTGCTCACCACCGTAAGTGTAGTTATCATCTGTTACCATACAATGTTATTATAATATTATTGACTGAATTCCCTATGCTATACTTTACATCTCCATGAATTAGTCACTTTACAATGGAAGTTTGTACTTCTTAATCCCATTCTGTACCTTTAATCCCCATCCCCTCACTCACCTCCCCTCTGCAACCACCATTTTGTTCTCTGTATTTAAGAGTCTGATTTTTGCTTTTTAGAGTCCACAGACAAGTGAAATCATACGGTATTTGTCTTTTTCTGACTTATTTCACTTAGCATAATGCCTTTGAGGTCATCCATGTTGTCACAAATGGCAAAATCTCACTTCTTTTTTTTATGGCTGAGTAATATTCCATTGCGGTATACATGGTAAAACCAATGAACCCCACACCCCACATCTTTCTTATCCATTCATCTATCAATGGACGCTTGGGTTGCTTCCATATCCTGGCTACTGTAAATAATGCCACAGTAAACATAGGAGTTCATATATCTTTTCGAATTAGTGTTTTTGTTTTCTCTGGGTAAATACCCAAGTAGTGGAATTACTGGATCATATAGTATTTCTATTTGTAATTTTTTAAGGAAGCTCCATGATGTTTTCTACAGTGACTGCACATGGTATGCTTTTAAACAGTTCAGATAATTCAGAAGGGAAAAGAATGGAAACCCACCCATAATCCTTTAACCCTAATATTTTCATGTTTTGGGATATATTCATGCTCTATGTAGCTTGCTTCTATTCGCATAAACACATGTGGCCTGGATATCTTAAAGGCACCAACAGTATATGGGAGCTAGGTGACAGTGCATTAAAGTTGGTTCCTGACTATACAGAGTCAGGAACCCTCTCCCTGTCTCACAGCTTGCTGCAAGGATTCAAGAGGAGCAGATCTCCGAGCATCTAGGTTTCCTGTCTTCCAACTGTTTGTTATCTTGTTTCTCTTGCCAATGTTTGCTGCCACTCTGATCACCCATTTTTATGCTCCCTGCTTTGGTCTGTGTGCTTAATATCTCACACTGTCCTTCTTTAAGCTTTCATTGGATGTAGAAGAAGAATGTTGCTGATATTTACTGATGCACAGACAGACTCTACTAGTTAGGATAGGCTTGCCTGTGTCAGTAAATAGACCCCAAATTGTTCAATGGCTCAAACACAATGGACGTTTACTTCTCCCTCATGAGGCCATCTGAGGTTTGGTTTGTGGGTGTCTCTCCTCCACATGGTGATTTGGGAACCCGGGTTCCTTCCGTCTTGAGGCTGTGCCAATTTCCAGGGTCTCCTCCCCATTGGTAGCCATCCAGTGGAAGGAGAGAACATGAGGCAGGTGTCCCTACTTTTTAAAAGGGTAAACCTAGAAGTGGCACATATCTCCACTCACATCTCATTCAGAGGAAATGAATTTTCCAGGGGCACACCCAGTGTCAAGAGGGGCCGAGAAATGTAGCTTAGCTAATGTGTGCAGCTACAACCCTACTGGGGAATGAGAAAATGGAATTTGGAGGACACTGCGTTCTTACTCCGCAGGGATTTTCTGTCTTTGTTGTCTTCTCCCTGAACTCCCTTCCACCTTCTCTGGGTCTCACGTTGTTCCAGCCAGTGGGGAAACATCTTACCCTTCTTGGGTGAGATGCTTTATGAAGGAGAAGGGTCCCTCATTGAGTTACTTGGGTCCTTGGTGAAAGAAAACTTGACAATTTACCAAGTAGCCCTCTCCTGCTTAGGGCTCATAGGTGCCCCTGGAGACCTGTGTTGGGTGGTTTACCGTAATGTTTCACACCACATATCAAGTCTGTTAGCAAGTGTGGCCCAGTATGCCAAATTTATTCCTCATTTATGATTTTTCTTCTCTTAATGATTTTGTTATCTCACTTGCAATTCAACTGTTTTGTTTTTTCGGTTTTTGGATTTTTTTTTTCCCTTCAGCTTTACTAACTAAACTTTACCTAGCTTTCTGCCACATTCCACGACCCCATCACATACGTCTGTGTGTGTCTGTATTCTAGCTGTGAAATGGCTTCGAGCTCATAGTGAGGCAGAGGGATGTGGTAGATGAAGGCACAGTTTGGGATTTAGATGGTTTATATGTGATTTTCATCTCTGTCCTTTAATAGTTAGCCAAATTAACCTTTCTGACTCTGTTCCTTAATCTGTAAATTATAAACAAAAATTATAAATAAAGTAATATAAAAATATAAAATGATCATTTTCCACTTATTTTTAGCACTTGCCAGATACGAAACTGTATGATAATTAACTCTATGTTACTTGTTTTTTCTCTTGATCTCTTTCCACAGTGGTACAGTCTTTTTGCCATTGATACAGCTTTTGACTATGCTTTAATATCTGTTGGAACAAGTAAAAATAGGAGTTGAAACACTTATTACTATATTTTTTAGGAGTAGGAATTAGTATCAGAATTCTTATGTTACATAAAACTAACCTTGTTTGGTCTATGCTTATAAAAATTCAATAAAGTTTTAGGGACTCCTTTTATATGTTACTCCATTCATGTTACAAATCAGTAAAATGTTGAATATTTTAACACATTTTACATCAAGTATAACAGCCTCAGATGTGTTATTAATTTGTTTACTCTCAACTATGCAACCAATCTCTACCAATGTTCTATTGATGTTAGATTATTCTGTAAAAGATTTGTAAAAGGAATATGTTTTACAGTCTTAATTTAAGTTCTTCATTATTTTCACAAATATTTTTAAGTTTCTTAAAAGTAATATATTTGATAGATGATAAAAATGATTGTTTTGTGTGTTCTGAGCTGGAAAGTTTTACCGAAAGGACTGTTGGCCTATGAGCTAACAGTATAAACACTAGAGATAGAAAACATTCCTCTTACAAATCTTTTCTGGAAATGATCTAATATCATCAACTGAATATTGGGGGAGACTCTTTGCCTAGTTGAGGTTAACAGAATTAATAACACATCTGAGATTCTTGCATTTGATGTAAAACGTGTTAAAATATTCAAGGTTTCACTTATTTGTGATATATGAAAGGAGTCTCTAAAATTTTTAATGATCTGTTAAGCATAGAATAAAGAAACTGAGTTTGATGTTAACATAATTCTGATAGTGATTCCTATTCCTGAGTCTATAGTAATAACGTTTCAATTCCCACATTTTTTCTGAATTGTTGGAAAATGTTGACCGTTAATACATTTTTAAAGGATCATAAATAAGGACTTTAGCTCCTGCTTTTACAGAATGTTGCCATTATTTTCATGAGGCTATTTTAAAGCAGAGAGACAGCATATATTTAGACTTTCATCAGTTTTTTCTTCCCTACCTTTATATTTTGAAAAATTTCAAACCTACCGAAATGGTAAAAGAAAAGTACAGTGGACACCACAGTAATTTGGCTCACCTAGAACTAACTAATTGTTAACATTTTGTCATATTTGTTTTATCTGTCTCTATTTATTTTTTGGTAATACGTTGGCTATTAAAATTATTAAAAGATGAAATACCTATACTGAAGTATTTATACAGCAGGAGTTGGCAAGCTATAGCCCATGGGCTACATTCTGCCTCTTACCTATTTTGTAAATAAAGTTTTATTGAAACATACCCATGCTCATCTGTTAACATATTATGTGTGGCTGCTTCCCTACTACACCAGTAGAGATGAATAGTTGCACTAGAGATTGTATGGACCCCAAAATTTACTATATGATGCATTTCATTAAAAACACATAAACTTTTATCCCATAAAAACTTGGCACATTCTACATCAAAATACAGAGAGCAAAAGGAACCCATACACAGCAATTTGGAGCACACAATTTGGTAGTAAAGTTAAATACTTGTGTATCTGTTATTACTTGGAAATCACATTCTTACACACGTACCCTAGAGAAATTCTTGCACATGTGTGCCAGGAACATGTGGATGAATGGTATTAGTACTGCGTATAAGGGAAACACAAGTAGGAACAACTTCAATTTCCAAAAAATTGGCACCAAAAAATATTTTGTGTACTATTCGCGATATCATATTTTTGTGAAATAAAACTAACAACAGCTATGGGAAAGAAGATGGATGTATTTTAGAAACAGTATCATGTGAGAAGACTATGATTCTACTTTTATAAACTTCTGAGATGAACAAAACTAAGCATACCATTTGGAGATACATACAGAATAAACTTTTAAGAAAAAGCAAATGAATGATAAAGAGAGGATTCAAGATAATGCGTATTGCGTGAGAAGGAGGTATGTAGAAGGATGGGTCAGGGAAGAGCGCAGAGGGGGTTACCAATTTGGTATCTTCTGTTTCTTGTTCAGATGAAGTGTTTCCTGTGATTATGTTATTGTTGTACTTCATAAACTGAACTAAGTATATTCTTTGTATGATTTAGCATTTCATAATAAAAATATTTAAAAATTAAAATGTGAGAATATGCTCTTCCAGACACAGTAAGATGTATTAATTAATCTTGTCATTCAAGGGGAGTAATGTCGCAAATGTTTATTTCTCCTGATTATCACGTTTGGGGACTGAGCATGTAATTAAAATCAATTGCTCCTGTCAGTGTAATGAATTACTAGGAGATTTGCTAAGATATATTGGAAAATATAAATAACTTATATATACAAATTATAATCAGGGAAAGAACCACTGACATCAAACACAATAAAAAACTCAGGATACATTTAACAAAATATGTGAAGGTGCAATTCACTTTAGATCCATTTTGGATCTAGCCCCAAGAACTGTTAGCTAATAAGTTATGTTGCTTTAAGTGACTAAATTTGTGATAATTTGTTCCAAAGGCAATAGAAAACTAATACACACATTAAACTATTTTGCATAAGTACACTTATTCTGTTAGTGAGGCTCTAGAAAAGCCTTATTACACGCTGGTAGGTAGGTAAATTGGTGTACCTCCAACAGAGGGTAACTTGACATAGTTTTTCAAAATTACAAATGCATGTAACTTTTCACCCAGCATCTCCAGTTTGTGGAATGTGTCCTACAGACATATTTGCATATGTGTCAAATGATGTTTCCAATGTTATTTATTTCAAAACTTTGTAATAGAAGAATATTGGAAGTGATCAATAATTTGAAAACTGACACCATTAGAAGTAAAAAAAAAAAGCAATACACATACTATAACATTTAATATGCTATCTCTTTTATGTAGATGGAAAAAATAGAAGAATCTGTTCTTTTATTATGTGCATAAAGGAACTCCGGAAGGATGCTCAAGAAAGTGGTTACCAATGGGCAATCAGAAAAGAGCAGTTGCATGACAAAGATGGGAAGGAAAATTTTATTCAATTGGTTCATAGACTTTTTGCATTTTGAGGCATGCGAATATGTTACTGATTCGAAACATAATAAAAAAAGGAAAACAGAAATTGACAATCAATTTTACATTTGAGTAAACTTCTAACCTGAGAGCGACTGAGACAGGCAGAACAAAGAAACGTGCAGTCCACAGAGGCAGCACAAGGAACAAGAGGCAAATGCTTTAAAGCACCAATGTGCTCCGAGAGACCAGAGAAAACACCGCATCTATGAGGTGGGTGCAGTATCTTCTTAAAAAGGAACAATCAGAGAACAAGGCGTGAGCTTCTGGAAGTGAAACAGCAGAACTAGAAATTCATTGTAAGGATGGAAAGGTATACTTGAGAAAACTCTCAAAGTTTGACAACAATGCTGAGAAGGAAAGTAGAAAAAAACAGGAAAATTAGAGATTACTCCGTGGAATTTCAACATTCAATCAAGGAGAGTTCCAGAAAGAGAGAGAGAAAATAGAGGGAGGACGTCAAAAGAGTCAAAGTGAATATCTATGGAGAATGGATGTGGCTGGAAAAAGAGAGAAGCAAGAGACAGTTATTCTTTCTCATAAGCTAGTTGAATTCATGTAAAAATTATGTGCATGTATTATTTTGATAAAAATAAACTATAAAGTTAAATGAAGAATAATTGAGCAAGGTCAGACACAACAGCTTGCAAAGTAACTTAGAGAAATGATATTTTGCAAATATTGTAACAAGGGCTTGATAAGAGGACGGTGAACAAATAGCGCTTTTGGTGAAATTTTGTTTTTTAATACCAATTTACCTGGCACTAAATTTGTTTTGTTCAACAGTCAGCAAAGTATGGTCTAGTGTCTAAGTCATTTGAATACATAAAATACATGCAAGTACTTCAAATAAATGCATTACGAATTCTAAACAAAGATCCACTGTCAGCAGACGTGTCAGTTTGGGATGAAGGGTTGCTGTGTCTGTACTCCAATGACAAAGACTGAAAGGAGAACCTAGAAGAAAAAGATGAACCGTGCCTGTCAAATATTGCACAAGAGAGAATAATCCTGATTCTGAGGTTATTCCAAACATGCCCAGCCTGGGTAGTGTGGGGGCAGGGAGGAAAACCAGGCTCTTTCTCAGGTGCTGCTGGAGTCATTTCAACGACAAAGCAGCTGGAAGCTCTAGGGTGTTGATCTCATTCCCTTCCCGATGCATTTAGAGTTGCCTCTAAGTCAAATGGCTCACCTGGGAAATAAGGTCCAGTGAACCAGAATTGTGGAGATCAGTTGTATGGTTCTTTGGAGTGAGGAGACTCCGGGGAGTTGCCTATTTCTAAAGTTGAATCTACCAAGGGAGCAAACATCATTAGAAACCCATTTGTTGTTGCAACAGCATGAAAGAACCCAAATGAGAGGAGGGAAAAGGAACTGGAAGGATGGCAGACTTCTTTTGCAGAAAGTTTATAACCTCCAAAATCTAACTTCAAGTCCTTTCACTATCTGGCTCTTCAAAATCAGGTCCCAACTTTTCAGAAGGAGCCTGATGTGGCCTGAAGTCGGGAGAATGACTTCTCAGTTCAGCTCATTATCCAATTAGTTTTGACCCCAGCTTTTAATGGATTTATCTGAGAAGTCTAGTGCCAACGTGACCAGCTCTCCTAAAGCCCATTTGGTAGAGATGAGGCGAGCCCGTGCCTTAAAAATATCATAGGTCAATGGCAGGAGACAATTAAATCAGTTCTTTATTTTTTCCTCTCAGACAGAAGTCCAATTAAGGTAAGACAATAATGTGGCTCTTAACAGGCTTTCAGTAATGGGAATATTACTGCCACGGCCTGGGTTCACATTCATAAATACTAATGAAGATTGCAAAAGCTACTAACGACAACATGGCTCCAATTTACAACATTTTCCAGCCAGGCAATCACTGAGGTTTCGGTGAACTAATTTGATGAATTGGAATAAAGACATAAATGAAAAGACAGAAAATGGCATCTCCCTTGAAAGACCTTGTTGGAGGTCAAGAGGTAAAGAAATCAAAATCCTTTGGCTAGAGCAAACAATCATTTACAAACATCATGCAGCAGGGACATAGGAAATAGGAAATACTAAGAATGAATCCTTGGTATCAGTAATTAATTTCCCTACTGATTAGGAACAAAATTGCGGATGCATTTCTCATGGTTATTTATCAACAGAACCTAGCTGCTGGGGCAAAGCACCATCTAGACGTCTAAGGTGGTCAGTCTCACATAGGAGAAATGCTTAGTAAGTACCTATAGTCCAGTGGAAGTGAGTGTTCGAGAAAAGCTATTGAAAGAACATGGGTTTTTTTGGGTATTATGACTTTTGAAAAGGATTCTCTTAAGTTCTCCTGAAAAGTTATTGCGGCTAATGCTTTTCTAATGCTTTATTACATATTATCCTGGTTTCCCTATCTCTATTCTACATATTACTGCCGAAGTTTTCAGCCCTCAAGACAGCTCAGCAAGGACCAATGTACTCTTAGACTAAGAATGAAGAGTGGGGAGGGAAGGCACAATGAGTGAAAATTAGTGAGATGCCAGTCCCTTTCTCTCCCAATTCACAGATCAGGCTCAGTGTTAGCCTTTGCTTACTTGGTTTATTTCAGCTGGAAGTCTCATGGTAGCCGCTGAATCTTTGGTTAGGGATCCTCTTTAGTGTGAGCTATGGCTATTATCCCATTGTTTTCTACGCCCCTCTCCACTCCCGCCCTCCCTGTTACAAAATCTGCTTTTCTCACAGACCCTATGATGAATGTTTAGACTTTCTAAAACTTTTAAGTGGACTGTATATATAGAAAAATTGCAAAAATAAGTGAATTATCGCAATATGAACATATACATGTAATATCACGGCTGTTAAGAAATAGAGTATTACCGCTCCCCTTATTCCTATTCTTTCTCCCCAAAGGGAGCCACCACCATACCTTTTAGTACAAGGAACTAGTTTTGCCTGATGTTAAACTTTATACTAATGTCATCATAAAGTATATATTGTTTTGTAACATTTTTTGCTCAAAGTTGAGTTTGGTGAGATTCAAGTAGTGGTGAGAAGCTACAGTATTTTCTTATATGGATGTGCTACAGTTTCTTTAGCCATGCTTCTGTGGAGGGGCATTTCTTTCTTTTTTTTTTTTTTTCTTTTCATTGCATCTTTAGCTTATATAAATAATGCTGTGTCTTTACCTGGGTTGTCCCAGAAGCAAACCCCAAGACTAGATTTGAGTTCAAATAGCTGATGTGGGAGTTTGCAGGGGAGTAGAGAAGTAAGGTATAGACTGGACAAAATCTAACAGAGAGTGCATCGCTGAGTGCCAGTGGGTCTCGTTCTCACTGGGGTCCTTTGGGAAACAGCATGGATCGGGGGTAGGGACCCAGTATCCCAGCTTACTCACTGGCTTGGGTGGGACAACTCTTGTTTGTCGTTGGTTGAGAGCTGCTCGGGGGGTGGTGGCTTCATGGCACTTTCGACCTGCTCTTGGCACAGGCAGAACATGCTCCCGTGACCAGAAAAGCTCCTGGCAGAGTCACAGATGCTTCTACCGAGAAGCCACTGGCATGTTTGAGAACAGTGAGTGCGAAGGTGATGTGGGCAAGTCACTGAGAGCCTCTCCCATGGCTGCGATGACTAGTTCTGTACACACGGCATTTCTGTCATATGTATGTGGGAACAAGTGTATGTATGTACGTACATGTACACAGAAGTGAAGAATGTGGGGGTACGAAGTACATGTGTGTATGCGTATACAGTGGTGACAAGTGCCTGTATGTATGGGTATGCATATGGTAGTGAAGTGTGTGTGTACAGGGCTTATCTGTATGGCTATGGACACAGCAGTGAAGTGTGTGTGTGTGTAAAGGTGTGTACATGTATGAAGAAGCATAAAGTCCTGAGACAGCTCCAGTGGCTTCACCTCCCTGACGTCGCTGACTTTGGATTGGAGCCGTGCAGTGGAAGGGTAGTGACATCCTGAACTCCGTGCCATCAGGCTACCTACTCTCCCTGTGCGCTGACACAGTGTCCTGTATGTTTAGCTTTACAGGAATCGAGTACAACAAAATAGAGGAGTGGCTTCCCTCGATCCTAAGCCCGTCTGGGCCAACGACAATGTGTCGTTCGTCTCTGTCCCCTCGTCACCTGCGGCAATGCTGGGCACATAGGAGGCCTTCACTGATTGTTTCCTAAACTGATGAGTACACTTATTAGACCGAAGAGCATCATCTTAGGAACTTAAAAGACACATCGAACTCTGAGCCATATCAGAGACCGATGAAATGCCAGTCTTAGGGAAATGGGCCTTTGCACATTTGTTTTGATGGTTTACTCTATCACTTTGCCACCAAGGTAAAAAACCATGGGTCTCGGCTGTAGGTTCCCAGTCAGGGGTGATTTTGCCCCCAGAAGATATTTGACAACATCTGGAGACATTTTTGGTTGTCAGGACTCAGGGCTGGTGTTGCTGCCGGCCCCAGTGAGTAGAGGCCTCATTGGGGGGTAAGGGGAGAGCTAACTAGTCTAGTGCACAGAACACATCCCCACCACCAATGTTATCCAGCCATAAATGTCAACGCTACCAAGATCGAGAAATCCTCATCAAGGGTAATACATGTTTGCATTTCTAGAGATTATTTGATAATTTTTATGGTGTTATGATACTGAGTTTTCTATTACCTATTTTTTTTTTCTCTCTGCAGACAGTTCCAATTATATGCTCCCTTCAATTCTCCTTCAAAGTCCTCTCCTTTCCACATACAATGATAGCTGTACTGAGCGTTATCCCCACCTCTACCACAGAACCCATTTCATACGGATCTCCATGGTTTTCCTTTCATCCCCTTTTGAAAAACTAGTCACCTCAGCTGGATGTCTCCTTGCTGTCAATCCCCTCCTAGGGGAGAAGCCAGCTCTTGCATGGAGCTGGGGTAGAGTCCCCCACTCTTTTGGAGCAGACTCACAGCATAGAGACTAGGTGTTAGTGGGGAGAACTAAGTAGGGTCTCTGTGGGACTTTTCTCCGATTTAATGGGCTGTCCCTAACACAAGCCAATGCACCCAAGAACGCTGGGACTTTGCAACCTTCACCAAAGGTTTTCAATTTGGAGAAAAGACCCTGTGAATTCTGAGGACAAATTTAATCTGTCCTCATGTTTTTTAATGTGACTACATCAAGCGGGAGAGCATAGATTTAAAAAAAAAAGAAGAAGAAAACGGGGGGAAAAAAAGCCTTTCCCCCCAAGTAGGATGGAAGTACATATCCATCCATGACTTTTAAAAGGAGAAGACCTATGTTCCCCGTTGTTTTGCCCTGCATCACTCCTCCCCATCCCATCCGATGCCACAGATCGGATGCGGCAGAATTCCGTGCAATGTGATAGGGAGAGAAGGTGAAAATGGCTGAGAAAATCCCATTCAGAGGAGTTCTAGAAAGTCAGCAGTACCAACTGAAAAAAAAAGCCCACTTGAAAAATGGGAGCAGAGCTAATATTCTGAAGAACATAGTCCTAGTAAGCATGCTTAATAAAACCAACTTTCCATTTTTAAGCAAACAACATACTACTTTATATGAAAAACGGAATAGCAGAAATTTTATCCTTCAAGGATGAACTTTCCAAAGATAAGCCCAGCAGCTTAGCACAAGGTAACTGAAATTTTCTGTGGGGGAAGCAAATTCATTTTTCTTATGCCTTATGCATGCACAGACATGCGTGTGACTCTCTGTGTGGTATCATGTGAAGAGACTACAAGGGGAAGTAAGTGACTTCTCCCAGCATGCAGGTCTATTGTTGGCCTGTCATGTTTTTCCTAAGCTGCTGTAGCATTCATAGCCTGTCTTCTGTCTGCACAGAGAGGGGCTGCATTTTTGAACTACAAGATTTCAAGTGACCTTGTCAGGTCATCAAGCACATCCCTACATTGTTGAAAAAAATTCCAAACTCACATCTTCCTGAAAGCGTTTCTGTTCCACTGGAAATAATTAAGGTGGCAAATTTAAAAATAGTAACTTAACATTTTTCTCTTCAATTTGTGCCATAATTTCTATTTTGAATTATTGTAAAAATAAGGATGCTAATGGTATCATAAATCTGGTTATTTTGTTCCTTCTGAGAAAATATTCCTAGAAAGTGATCATCCTCAGAAATCATTTTAGCTCTTACAAATCTCATTGCCACTCCTACAATTATGTTAAATTCATAAGGTAGATAAAATGGCTGATAGATAAACATATTCCTTTAAAGAGAACAATTACATGTATCAGATAAAAACCATAATATATATTTATATATTATATAACACAGATATATTTATAATATATATCTTAATATATTAATTATATATTACATATGCTATATAATTGTTATGCTTAAGGGATATATTAGTATTTTATCACCAAATTGACTTTATCTATCATAAAATCATATATATACTTTTCTTGTTTATATTCTCACATTTCCTGTACGGTGTTTTTACTGAAAAACCAAGGGAGAGGGCATTGTTCACATCCAGGACTTCACCCAAAGTCATCCTTAAAATCACTGGAGACAATTAGGGTATTTTCCTATCAGCATCCAAGCAGGTGTGCAACATGAAGTAGACAAAAGAACCTTGGGGGTCTTCTACTTCCTTTTTCTCTTCCTCTTTTTTTCCAGCATACCTTCTTGTTCCCAATACATAAGCTTCCCATGTAGCCCTAAGCAAAACTAATTCCCATGGAAGTTCTAGATTCTACTGATGTTAAGCCTTTCAGGGATGTTCATATTGAAAGAGATTGTCAAAGGACAATGTGAAAGGCTACCATGGGGTAATTATGGATAATGGAATCTGCTCTCTCGGGGGAAAAGGAAGTTTGGCCAGAATGTTTGTCCAGCTTTCCTAAAGTAATACCATTTGGGGGAAGGGGAACACTTTTGTTCTTGGCTCATGTTTTGGCATCAGCCCTAAGAAAAGGGAATTTCTCCTCCTTAATTTCCATTCTTTCCCATAGTAGTTTTCTCCTCCACGGAGAGCAATGACAGTATCGCCATAATTAAAGGGACAGGCAGATGTTCTTCTACCTCCAGTAACCTACCGACAGAGGGGCCAACCTCACTGCCATGTTCATGCCCACAGCGCACGGCCGGTCTCCAGGCTGCACGGCGGCGGTGGCACTTGACTGGTGGTGCTGACCCTCCGCCTGCTCTCTGTGCCACCTGGGACAGGCTGGGAGGAAGACTTGCCATTTGCTACTCATACAAATGGATATTTGGGTTAGTAGGCTTGGAATCTGCTCTAAGGATCCTGCCACTTGGACAGGGCTTGTAAGAAACCAGAGCCTTTTTGCCCTCTGGCTTTTGCCCTGTATTCCAGCCATAATATCAGAAAAGTCTTCTATGAAGGAGGATAGAGGGAGGGGAGATCAGGTACTTGCTTAGTTATTAACAAAAACTGAAACTAGTTTCCTCTTAGCGATCCATCGTTATGTGTTTAGAGCCCAGGAGAAGAAAAGGAGAAAGTAGGATTTGGCACTAAATCCCATCCTAAAGCCCTGAACTACCCGCACCCCTCCTACCACCACAATGCTAACCACCTGCTTTCTCTATTAATTCTAACTTATAATATGTCTTAAAGAAAAGGGCAGAGAGCAGTAAAGAAGGAAAGGAAAATGAATCTCAGTCAAAAAATAATCTAATGGCAGCATTCAAATATCAAACGTTTGTTTTCTTTCAAACTGGAGTTACAGGGCGTGTGTACCAGAGCTGGGGGAGAAAAGGCAGGAGCAGAGCAGAAAGAGAGAGAGAGAGAGAGATAAAGAGGAAACTGAGAGGATGGGAAGGGTGATGTGATGTGAGTTCTGGCTGATCCATCTTCGCTCTGAAACTGGATAATGACCATTGCTTTCAGCCCAATTCTTGTTCTCATGACCGTATGCACAATATGAACAACCACCCCAGGGATGTCTGGCGTATACGGAGAGCTGTATCAGAGGAGGCCATTAGTATTCCTGCAGACTGTTGTGATGTGCTCCTAGCTGATTTTCTGTACCCAGTCTCTCCCCTTCGTTTTTCTGGTTCATCTTAAAATGTCTTTAAGGTGTCACAACCCCCAGTATCCCATCACCCCATTGCATGAGGGCCTAAGTGGCTTTCCGGTTGCATCTAGGAAAACTGACTGAATTTTTTGTTTGTTTGTTCTTTTTAGGATAAAAATAAGTGTTCAAAGAAAAAAAGTTCTGGATTAAAAAAGTAAAAGTAATTTTAATTAAAATTAAATTATTTAAATTATTCATTTAAATTAATCTAAACAATTAATTAAAATTAAAATTAATTTAAAAATTAAAAAAATAAACTGGATTAACAAAGTTAAACAGGTTTCATTCCTGAATGTAGTGTTTAGGTCTTTGAGCATCTAATCTGTGAGTCTGCTTTGAAAGTCATCCGGAAATTGATAGGATGTGTAGCCTTTCCCTAAGTTTTGGGCTACCGAATTTTATTTTAATGTGTTCACTTTACTAAAGGAGCCTGTCATCTTGTGCACCAGTGTGTCTTGGAACCACACCCCACAGAATCAAGCATGGCCGTGAATTCCTGGGTCCTGCACCGTCACCCTACCCCCTGTCCCTCTTGTGCTGTCCCTTCAGGATCCACAAGGAAACCTCATTGCCCGCTTCCTCTTTGCCCATATGCGCCCTGCACTTTTCCACCTGCAGAGCTTCACTCAAATCATTCCCTGTGCTTCCTATGCTTTTTCTTCCCTGGAATGCCCTGGAATGCCTTGCATCTCCCCGCCGAAAGCGTCATTCCTCTCTGTCATCCCGTGTATCACGCTCCTTTTCCTTGGCGCTCACCACCTGTCTCTCACATTATAATTATTTTTTTCCTGTGTCTCGCTTCCATTTTTCTATTTTATTATCACTAAGTCGTGAGCCCCTCAAAGGCAGAAGCCAAACTTGACTGCCTTTCACATAGGAATGGTAAGCTGACACCCATAGGCTAATTCCAGCCTGAGAAATGTGCCTTACTTGTCCTCCGATGATTTCCAAAATATCTGAAGTAGTGTCTTTTCTTAAGACATTGAGATAAAAAATTTAGATTTATTTCTTGAAACACAGGCAGACGTGGTGACCCTGGGCCTTTGTGGAGCAAGAGATGCGGCTGACAGGAATTCCAAGCTGTCTGCTTGCTCCTGGCGCTGACCAGCCCGCTGATGATGTACTTGTCTTTCCGCCCCAGCGACCGTGGCTAATACAGAATAAGTTCTTGAAAAACAGGTGTTTTAAGCCAAGTGTAATTACCTCACAAATCTCAAGGGACAGGGGGGAGACTATCCCACTAGTTAGAAAAAAAATTAGATTTTTAAATTTGATTTTCTTTTCAAAATGAGCAGGGGGAGAATGAATTAAGGAGGTGTGCTAACGGAAAACGCAAATACACAAGAGATGCTTGGCCATAAGTGAACGCTCTTTCTGGGGTCCCAGAGCCCATGTGTACGGCCCCAGCCGAGTATGCTTCACCCTCGCTAAGCTGCTTCCTTGCTCCGCCGGAGAGCTTCATCCGGGCTGGGCTGTGCCATGCATCACTTTCCCCCGCAGTCTAACTGTCTGCTTGTGTTGGAATCTGTCTCATCACTTACTGGTCAAGTCACTGGGGTGTGTTTTGGCAACCCGTAGGATTCCTGGGAGCACTAAGTGGAGAGTGCTTAGCCCAGTGTCCAGCACACAGAGAGTGCCCCATGACTCCTGGCTTGATTAAGAGAGAGAGCCCTCTGGTAGGCAGTCGATAAGTGTTTGTTGAATGAATACATGAGCAAGTGCACCAGTGTGCACCATTGTGTAGCCACTGTGTGGTCAGCCAGCTGGCTTTTAGCCTCCGTTAAATGGCTTAGGTCTGTTGTTCAAAGAATTATCATCGGAACCTCAGCACACATACACCCATGTAGAAAGCTAGAGGTAGTGAAAAAATGTCGGACTTTTTCTGTAGGACGTAACGTTGGCTATGCAAATGAGGAAGAAAGAACCCCTGACTGTCCCTCTGCACAATTAGGGATGTTTTTGCTAGAGGGCAGGCACTGGGGGATGTTGAGGGGGCAAGATACTGGAAGGCCGGAAGCATTTGCTTTGGAGAGTCTGTTCTGGTCTGTAGAAGTAAGGGCCTGGTTTCCTTCCTGGTTCTTTTCTCTCAGAGTACCTATACAATTTTTGATGATGGGGATTTTGTCTTACTAATTGTTATCACCTTAGTACCTAGCACTTACCAAATGTGTGCTGGGGCAATGGATAAAGGAATCAGAAAAAGAATGACTAATATAAAGCAGAAAGCAAGGAACCTCCCCAAACATCAGCTGATACGGATAAACACGTTCGGCAATAGTATTTTATTGCACGGTGCAGTGGGTATGGTCTTGCCACTCTGAAGGGCCCTGATATATTTGGGGCTAATTCTTCAAGGCTTTCGTGTGAAAACTGAAAATTGACTATCTGCTTGTGGAAGGTACTCAAACGCATACTACCTGCTGACTTTCCTTGGGAAAACCCAATTTGAGGTATTCTTTCCTGTTATCTATTTTAAAATAATGACTTTGAAACAAGGTAACACCTTCTCACCTCTCGGCGCGAGCCGGGAGGCGGAGATCCTGCTGGAAGCCCCAGCGGCCGGTCCTGCTGCGCGCCCAGGTCTGCTCTTGGCAGCCGGGACGAGCCCGGCTCACAGCTCCCTCTCGGCAAAATCGCCACACACTCGAGTTTTAACCTCTCAGCTTTCCTATCCACAACAGTCACGCCCTTTCCGTTTGTTATGAGCCAGGCTCCTTCTCCGCATCAAAACTTACCCACAGAAAGGGGTGTGAGTATTGGGTATGGAGACCGGGGTATAAATTTAAATCACCGTGAGAATCTGCTCAGGGGTTTATTAACTCTGCAATCATATTGTGGAAAACTGAAGCTTTGTTCTGGTTCATGGACTTGAATAACGGCCCTCTGGGACCAGATAATTGTTGGAAGGGTGAGAAGAATGCGTTCAAGGGCGGCAGACAGGCATTGTCATCTCCAGGGTCACCTGGAATCGGGCCGAGGTCATCCTTACATCTCCACCTTCTATTCCCATTTTATTTGGATTTCAGGGTACGTTCTGTGGATGGAGTGTGGAATGGGCAGGTTTTTCTTTCTCTCCTTTCTTTCGGCCTTTGTTTTGTTTTTGACTGTTTTCACGGTAGGGAGAGCTTTCCACTTCAGAACTAATGACAGACAACTCTGGAAGGAGGCGGAGACGGAGTGTGATTCGGGCATTCACAGGTTAGAACATTACACATCTTGGGTCAAAGGCCTCTGAGGAACTGCACGGCTGAAATCGCGCTTTGGAGGTGAGTGCATTCCTCGTTGCTGATCATAGCCTAGCGCTGTGGCCGCGCCCCTGGGCCTGCTGGGCAGGGGGGCATGAGCTTCGGCTCAGCCTCTCCAGCCCTGATTGTTGCCGCCACAATGGTCAGTGTTCCATACTTTTCTTCAAACGGTTGCAAAATTGTCCCTGGAGCATTTCTTTTGTCGGCTCTAGGGTGTGCGATTGTCCTTCTTGAATATGCTATGTGGTAACTCATTTGAAACACAATCAATAACACTTTTAAGGTAGCAACTGGAATGAGTATAAAGCCCTTTTTTTCAAAGCTTCTCTTGATAATGTATGATTAGAGAAGGAAGAAATTTGCAAAAACTTCGTTGCAAGAATAAAGAGGAAAGGTGAAAAACTGATTTTTCCCCCCTTAGAGTTGCTGCTTCCCACACATGCATAAAGACATACTAACAATGACAGCTATTACTTTCTTTTTTATTTTCATCCTATGAATTCAGGAACCGGCACAGGCATCTCTGGCTGTGATAATTGCCCTGTAAAGTGAACTGTTCTTTCTTGTGGAGGAGTTAGAGCTGTGGGTGCGGGCTCCGCAGGCATCCATTTCCGGAGCGGACACGTCTTACAGCGAGGAGGTCCGGGACGGGTGCTTCGGGTCCCCGTGTGATGGCGGGGGGTGGGGTGGGGGGTGGGGGACTTTGCCCAGGCTTCTTTGCCCAGCGCCCATCAGAGATCTGATCAATGAGATAGGGATTCGGTGGCCGGAAGAGAAGCTTTCAGTTCACAGTGTACATCTGCCTGCCTAGGAAGTTGACCCACATTATACAGCACTGCTGGATCAGAACTTCCTCTTTTATTGCTAATCGTAGTAATTAGTTTCTGGACTTTTAGGTGCTGCTGGGAAGTGACTAAGGCTGCAGGCATCTGCTGGGTATTGAGCCATTTGGCATGTATGCACCTTCTTTTGCTGAATAATAAATACCCTTGCTCTACTCTACTGGATACCTTCTCAACTTATAATCATATAAGGAAGGAATCCTAAACTATACTTAACGATTACTGCTGCACACAAATCTATTTGAGTAGTGCTTTGTATCCAGCTTTGTGCTTTACATATATCAACTCATTTAATTTAACCTGATAAAGTGGGTCCTCAGTGACGTTTGGCAGGTGTGGGGACAGAGGTTGCCGTCATGCAACTACTAAGTGAAAAGTCTCTGAAGCAAAGCCAGGTGTGCATGAGTCCAGCGCTTGTGTTTCTAACTATGACCGATCCTATCCTACTCTGAGTCCTGGACTCCCAGTCTGATTTATATATCTGTTCATGGTGCTTCCATAAGCACTGAGTGTATCTGCCATGGTCAGTAAGAGGCACATAATAAGCACTTAAGGGATTGCTCCCCGAATGAATGATGAGGAATGACACCCGGGGCTGGTCTTTGAGGCTAAATAAATGAACACGTTCACAGTATGATTTGAGGATTTCTATAAATGGGTCATTTGAGGAAGAATTCTTTTTTTTTTTTTTTTTTTTGCTGTCTCCATAGAAAGCAGTGATCCAGACTGGAAGGAATGCCCTGGTCAGCAATAGAGATAACGCCCTAAGGAGACAGGCCTAGGGGACGTGTATGGGAATGACATGTATGGTCTACTTCAGCACATCCAAACTCCTTGTCTGGTTCTAGGCCGTATATCAGATAGTTCCTTTTGTGGTATCAGTGTCTTGGATAAATTGAGTGTTATTGATGTGAGCATCTCATTTATTGATAACTTTTGAGACCATGTTTGTGAGTTCTAATTATGATTAATTTAAAAATTGCCATCTTTTTAATTAGGGTGAAGGAAGAGGTTGAGAAACTTTAGAAGACCTCAGATTCTCTTCATATTCCCAGATTCAGACCTATGAATTCTCTTACTTTCAATAGCAGCTCCACGAGGTGAGTTCTCTTACTATTCCATTTTCTAAAGCAGCTCAGAAAGTCTGTGTTGTACTTCCAGAGATTTTTCAGCCTGGGAAATGATTTCCCAGACCTTAGCTGAGAAACATCCTCTGCGCCACAATTCCTTCTCCACAATGCAGCAGGAACAGTCTTCCTAAAATCACATTTGCTAGGTCTAAACCTTTCAGGGCTTTTGCTTTCATGAAAAATAGTTCAAACACTTTAGCTGGAGACGTGATGCTTTTGATAATGTGATTCTTTTACCTCCCTAACACATGCTTAACTACTACTCCCTTGTACCCCTTCCTTCTCCCCAACACTTGTCCCCACCACTCCTTTCCCCAGACCATCCTCTTAAGCTCTATGGTCCATGAGTACCGAACAATTTTCCATTCCCTGAAAGTTCCATCGTATTTGCCTATGTTCCTTTGCATCTGTCATACCCTTTGCCAGGGTCCCTCTTTACTAATTCTTATTTATGGCTCAAGGCATGTATAATGTTTAGTTGACCTCCTAAAATTAGGATAAGTGACACTCCTTTGTATCCTTTTGGTATTTGATTCTAACCTCAACTCATTCACTTATCTAGCAGGTAGGCTAAAAGCATCAACAACATGCCCATGATCCTTGTCTCCATGGAGGTTATTCTAGTGGGCTACAAACAAACAAATAAAGTAACTTCAAATAGTGCTAAGTGCCGTGACGAAAACTAAAAGAAGGTAATGGTATAGAGAACCATGAGTCACGGTGGTTGGGAAGATTCTTCAGATTGAGTGACCGAGGCAGACTTTTTTAAGAAAGTACTATTTCAGCGGAGCTTTAAGATAAGAAGGAGCCAGGCTTCTGAGGCTCTGGAGGAAAAATATTCTACACTGAAGGAGCAGAAGAGAGAGTATCTAAGGAATGTGCTTGGGAGTGATGGATGGACAGAGAGAGAGTCAGTCAGTACACTTCATGCCTAGAGAATAAGGGAAAAGTGGTGCAAGATATAAAGTTGGAGCAGGCAAGTAGGGGACCAGATCCTAGGCGGGTCACAGGGACTCTGGTAATGTGTTTAGATTTTATTCTGTCATCAATGAAAAGTGTTCAGAGAATATTATGATTAGATTTACACTTTTAACAGCTCACTCTGATGACTATGTGGAAAAGGAACGCCAAAGGCCTAAGAATGAAGACAAGGAAAACCATTAATTTGGTGTTTCAGGGAAAGAAGCAAGAGATGAAGATGAATGGCTTGGAAGAGGAGTACAGATGGTAAGAAGTGGTCAGTTAAGATTTATCTTTTTTTTTTTTAAGATTTTATTTATTTATCTGACAGAGAGATAGCGAGAGCAGGAACACAAGCAGGGGGAGTGGGAGAGGGAGAAGCAGGCTTCCCGCTGAGGAGGGAGCCCGATGTGGGACTGGATCCCAGGACTCTGGGATCACGACCTGAGCCGAAGGCAGATGCTTAACGACTGAGTCACCCAGGTGCCCAAGATTTATCTTTTGAAGTGTTGCTCATGCACTGAACATTGGGAATGAGAAAAAGAGAACCCATCGTTGATCGGCTCTAGATTTTTATTTAATGGATGGATAATGGTGCCATTAACTGAGAACAATAGGTAGAGGAACAGGTGTGTGTTTTCTGGGGATCAGGGAGAGAGAGGAGAAGTGAAAATAAAGAGCTTTGAAATGGATAGGTGAAACTTGAGATTATTTTAGATATCCAACATGAGAGTCAATGAAGTCATTAAATATATAAATCTAGATACCAGCAGAAAGATCAGGAATGGAGAAAAGACATTTGTGAATCACCATTACATGGCTGATGTTTCATATTAGGGACTTGATCAGATGACTACAGAGAGAGGATTGATAGGATGGGGCCCCAGGGGTACCCCAGCATTAGAGTTTGGACACAGGAGGCAGAGAAGAAAGCATACCAAGGAACCTGAGAAAGAAGGGCCGGTGAGCAAGGAGAAAGAGGGTATAGGATCGTGGAAGTCATAGCATAGTGTTGTGAATGGGAATAGAAGTCATAGAAGCCTAAAGAGGATTGGATAACAAAGTGAATGGTCCATTGTGTCCGAAGTGGATTCGCTTTGTCACACTGCATTATAATCACCTCTTTATTCCTTTGTATTCTCCAAGAGATTCTAAGTACCTAAAGGTAGAGATTGACACCTTTCTTGCCGCGGCGTGTAGGCCCAGGACCCAACACATAGTAGGTGCTTCATAAGTATGTTCTGAATGGATAAATGAATACCAAAGCCTAACAGGATAACAGCTGAACTCTGACGAGGCTTAGCAAATCCAGGAAATATCTGCTGTTCTTTGCACTGACCTCCAGCCTAAGGCATATTTTAAATTTTCTGTAATAGTTAACATAGAAAGTGACTGGAAACAGGACCCAAACAGCGTATTGAATAATATTCATTAAAAAATGATGGACAGCATGACAGAGTACACTATCCAGGAGGGAGCCGAGAAGAATGAGCTATATTTTGAGTTAATTTTATATTCATAAATAAGATTGGAATCGTAGCTCTGCTTTGATTCACCTCATTGAAAGTGAAAGGGGAGAACAGAATATTTCCCCACAGGAAATCTAAAACGGAATATAGCATAGATGGTAATGGCCTTATTGCTTCACTTTCAATAATGTATCATTTTATAATTTAACAACAATCCTAGGGAGATACATTAGAAGGGACACATAAAGCATTTAGAGTTCCTTGGAGAAAGCTATTCATAATTTTGAAATTATTATGATAATTGTTGGATAATGAGGAAGCTTAAAGCCATATCTTATCTACAGCTTGACGAGCTTCATTTCCTCTGAGCTCTACCTATGTTCTTAAATTGGAGAAAAGAAGATTTTTTTTTCTTTGTTTTAGTGTTCTTAGAACACCTGTTTTTCCCTCTGAGGACTTCTTCATCCTGTTTCTAAATATTGGAATAATTCAGGATTCTGTTCTGTGTCTTTTTCACTTTCTCTCTACATCTTTTCCCTAAGTGATTTTTACCTTTTTCCTGTCAGTTTAAATATGCCAACGATTCCCAGATTTATCTCTAATTAGGAAAAGGGCTCTGAAAAACAGATGATCGAATTCTACCGCTTCCCAGGCTGTATATTCTTGAAAGTAAGAAGAGATGTCTATTTTATCCATCAGTGTGTCAAAAAGCGTTTGACACTTGGTAAGCTTCAGGAAAATTTGTCGAAAAGCCATAGTAAGGATGTGATGGGGCAGCATACTGTTCTTGGTTTGCCCAGTTAATTACTGGCAGCTTCTACTTTTGCTAGAATACCCACCCACCAAATCCAGCTTCTCGAAGAGCCATCCGCCAAATCCAGCTTCTCGTTCAGTGCTCAATTCAAATGCTGCCTTCTGCATAAAACGGTGTATCTTCTCAGCTAGACCTGACTTAGCTTCCTTCTAGACCCTCCTGAAACTTTACCGGACCTTTTACTTTTAAGTTGAGGTCTAACTGACATAACATTATACTAGTTCCAGGTGTACAGCGTCATGATTCCATATTTGGATGATCACCATAGTAAATCCAGTTAGCACCCGTATCTGACCTTTCTTCTGGTACTTAGCCATGGATGAATTAACGCATGAATAAAAAAATGGAATCATGTCTACATTGAATGTATTTGTGATGCAAACCTGAGTCTTTCTCCTCCCTGCCCCCATATGGGATCTTTACACTACACTGGATCATTTCAACCTTCTCCTTTTGTTCTTCTCTAACATGAGTTGGCAGGTGGTACAGACTTAAAGGGGGTTTCTGTTTGTGAGGAGACTTGACTACCTATGACTAGAGAGACATTTTATCCTGATTCGCCCAGAACAATCCTGGTCTGTGCTGTGTTGTTCTGATGTAATTATTTATAGTGCTCGCTTTGAGCACCCTGAGCAGTGCCCATGGTGAACGATAAGTTGATGTTCAACTTATAAGGGCGTAGGAAAGTGCAGCCCTTGACAAATTTCAAAGTACTTTGCATTTCAGGAAAAAGAGAGAGAGAGAGAGAGAGGGAATAATAATATGGAATTGTGTAATACTTTCCCCAGAATCTTCATTTGCCTATGATGGTGGAAACTTGGCTGTCCTTATTTCCTTTTACATCAGGGTTGGGGGGGGAGCTGTTTATTTTCTTGGGATCGAGTTTGCTTACTCTAAACTGTAATCTTACACTTGGATGGGGAACATAGCTCAAAATCAAACATAACAACCAAAGGTTATCTCTATTGGGTGTTAAAGAAGTCATCACAGGAAGCCATTGGCATTTGGAGACAGCTTAGAGATGTCACACAGCTGAGTTCCCATATCCATCTCAGCTCTCTAATTGGTTTTGTCCTCATGAGATTTCTAAAGTATTTTCCTAATATGAGGGCCAGCTCCTAAAAGTATATACATGTTCTGTCCAGCAGATGGTGTGTTTGCAGCAAATTGCTCTTTTCTTCATCCTCCCCCGCCTCCACCCCTGAGAACTTAACCACCAGGTTTCTGCCAGAACCTGCCATATTCAGGGTGACATATGATGCTGTTAAAATAAAATATAAAGGTTAGAGAAAGATCAGTAATAAGTCCTAAATTGAACATAGATTTCAAAAAACCACCTCTAAAAGAGTCTAGAAATTAATAGTCCATAATATGATGAAAAACCCCAGCTGACATCAAAGGAACCTCTTGCCTTCTTTTTAAAGAATTCTGTTTAATGCATAATTCACTGAGCCCATGAAACATTCTGGGAAACTTTTGGATGGATATCAGCCTTTTAATTCAAAATTATGCACTCTGGGAAATGGCTGGCGCTGAAGGTGGCAAGCCTACTAGGTAATTTACACCAGCAATCAAATTGCAATTACAAAGGAGATTAAAACGTGACTTTAAACAGCCTAACTCCGCACTCAGGGCTAGTATCTGTTTGGTAAACATTGCAAGGGAGCCTGTAATTAAAAATTCTGACCCTCGTCAAGCTTTCTTTAGGGTGCCACCATGAAATCTGAAGGGAAAGGGGAGAAATGAAAATTTCATTTTAAGCAGTCTTGGGAGGGTGGCTTACATAGGGTGCATTTCTTCGGATAATGTCTCTCCCATCCGCTACTAGTTGTTTTTTGAAGTTGATGTTACCCTTGTTTTTTAAAAATAACTTGAAAGTTTTTCAGATCTAGAGACTGAGTATAGAGGGGGTGAGAACATTCAGAGGGCAACGACACAGCCATATACTTTGAAGTGCTGACTCCAAGGCATGGGCTTTATAAAAAATGGTGTCATCTGTAAATGTCTTTTGATTATGCTTATATGGTTTATAGTCTATTTTCCCCTAAGGAGCTTTAAAAAGCCATCTGGTCTGGATGTGTGGGGAAGCCCAAGGTGGAGGGCCAGGCAAAATGATGTAGTACGGAAGATGCTCTTAGGCTTTCTCTTCCCTCCCGGTTGCCTATTCCTGCAGACCCCATCTCCAAGCGCATTTCTTTAGGATCTTGCCCTCAGCTGTGCGCATGCTCATCCAGGGTTCTAGCTGAGAAAATGTCACGTCTCTAGGAAGGTCGTGAATTGGCGAGGCATTTTCCTCCTTAGAGGGATGAAGTTAACACCGTGGGATGGCTGGCCACTAGGACGTGTCCATATACATCTTACCTGACATCTGAAACTCTAACAGGGACCAAGGTGTGTCCTGTTCACCAACAACACATCTGTGTGGCATTATACATTTTCAGGCTTAACTGATGCTTTGCTAATATCTTTGATTTCAACCAAGCCAACATGCTACATAGACCCCAAACGAATGGTCACTCCAATGTTAACAATGTTTTAAAAATGAGGTTGATTAGAATTCAATTAGTGTTATCTGAACCCTGAGGTGAGTAACTGATTAAATGAATAGGATATATAGGCCTCATTTTAAAGACATTTAACTCTGCTTCCTTGTAGGAACTTGACTCTAAGGAGATTGAAAGATTAAGATATTTTGGATGATGCCCAAGATGTCTCATATCTAAGGACCCATGAAGCTGGAAAAGCGTTCAGAGACTCTCAGAAACATAATTAATTACCGAGTTAGGCCCTTAGAGACAGGAACTGCTTCAAGCCCGATATGGACCTTTTATCTAGTTAATTAAGCTTTATGGGGAGAGTTTGCACATTTAGCAGATGAGTATAGATTTTATTACTTGAGACAAAATACAATTTATTTTTATGTTGTATTTTTAAATTAGGGGGAAAAGAGGAAAATAATCTTGGAACTCTGAAACAACTTAAGAAGTTCTGATAATAATGGGGCTCACTATGATTAGGCTTCATACTCTCAATCAAATCGTATCTCCAAAGGAAAATAAAACGAAGTATAATGTCCTCTAAGTAGACCAATTTATTCAAGATAAGGGGTTTTGATGTTACTCAGTTGAGTCGTTCATTATGTAGAGCAAACTGGTTCTCTATATATGAATGAGCGAGGCTCCAAAAAGGTGTTCATGAATCCCTTTGGTCCTAAATCCGAAGTGACCAAGGGAAGTTTATACACAATCCCATCATTTTCACTAAACACATGATGTGGTAAAAATGGACATATTATTCTCTTTCCAAGTGGATCAGTTTTTACATATGAAAAATATGCAGGGAGGCAATTGCCCTTGAGATGTCCTACAAATGCTGTGAGGGATTTCTCAGCAGCTATATTCCCCTTTACAACTGTGAGGCCCACTGTGATTCTGTTTAGAATTCAAACAGGCTTTAAAACCCCCCTGAGTCATCTGTGGTTGGAAACAAAAGTTCCAACATTAACGCTTTCAAGGTGAGTCAGTTTCAAGTTCTTGATTGTAATTCTAACAGTGTTTGGAATTAACACAAAGCGAACAGGCATCAGAGGTAAATACCAATTCTGCGGCCACCCACTCCAACGTGGACCATCTTTTCTCAGTTGCTTTTTGTTCACCTGATGCACAAATGTATCAGCATGAGTGCATAAGCTTGTGCCGAGTTTTGAGTCACACTCTGTCACTGAGAATCCGTGGGACTCTCCCAAGCTTAACCTCATGTGTGCATTGCAAAGTTGGTCACTTTTCTACACTGAAAAAAATTATTTCAGCCTCTTTTCTTTTATAATCAAATATATCTTCTTATTAGGCCTTGACCCATTCTCACTAATTTTTAACCTTTCAAAATAGGGTAATTTCCATACAAACAGTTCAAATGAAGAAGCTGCACTGGTTATGGATGCTGACCACAGCAGATTGCTCACACCCTCATTTGGCTGGGGCAGAGTGAGTACAATTTTTTGTTCTAGACCATAAATTTGCTAGTCAAAATAAAAATTAGTAAGTTTAAAGTCAGTAAGTAGAGGGGCGCCTGGGTAGCTCAGTCAGTTAAGCGTCTGCCTTCGGCTCAGGTCATGATTCCAGGGTCCTGGGATCGAGTCCCGCATCGGGCTCCTTGCCCAGCGGGGAGTCTGCTTCTTCCTTTCCCTCTGCCCCTCCCCCTTCTTGTGCTCTCTCTCTTTCTGACAAATAATAAAACTTTAAAAAAAAAATAAAGTCAGTAAGTAGAGAAGCTTGTATTATATAACACCTATTATATATATATATAAATGATATATCAGTAGATAATTATATACCTATTATATAAACTTTCTATTACATAGGTAGAAATATGCCTCTGATCTCTTCATCCAGCAATGAGTAGAAGGGACGGAAGAGGAGGAAGGGAAGGAAAGCAGGCTATCGGATGGATATCAGGGTTCACAACACCTCCTGAGTTCAACCACAGCGACTCCAATTTTATCTGTTTTAAGTATTATATTTCTTAATAGAGTTTAAGAAGTAATTATACTAATTTTTTAAAAAAAGCTTAAAAACTTTGGCTAAGTAATCTTGAAGGTTCCTTCCCATTTTGCCCAAATGATCCACTTCGTGAGCTCTTTGGAAACCTCTGTGTATGGGGTCAGACGGATGTGAGGTAGCCTCAAGGACATAGTTCAAGGTTTAAGGTGATTTGCCATGGAGGCATTGGATTGGTAAAAGAGTGTCATCCAAACCGCTGAATCTCTACTCATCTACCTTCACTAGTCCCTGGAGGTGACACTTCCTGGAGAGTGAGTGGGAACATTGCAAGAAGGAAAAATCAAATACCAAGGACAGAGAAACAAAATAGTTCATGGAGTAATTTAATTCCTTTTATTGGTTCTTTTAGAACTAGGCTAAAAATGGCTTAAAGTTCGAAAGTTAATTCTTTATATTAGCAATCTGAAAAAAAAATTGAAAAGACATAAAGCTAAATGGTTTTTCCTGGCCCTTCAGCAAATTTACTGTTGTCCCTTATCATGAACTTCTCCTCTAACGATGGCTTATGAAGCAACTGCATGACACCTCATGTGCTATAAACAAAAATTTATGGTTGAAATCAGTTACTGTCAGTTCCTGCCCTCCTTTCCCTACTTCTTACCTGATGTTCCCCTTATGGTGAAATTCACACGAAAATAGATGTTCTGAGCAATTTTATTATGAGGTCCAAACAAACAGGAACAATGACCCACTGGCCAGTGTCAATTAAAGATGCTCCCACAGGGCAAAAAACAGAATCGACTACACGAAATTTTGATGAAGTGGGAAAATTGGCCCATTGTTTTAGTGGTACTAAAAATTAAAAAAAACAACAACTATTCTGTGGTGATTTTATGAAAACAGATAGGAACTTATTCCAATGCGTGTATTTGTATGTGATGTGGGGTGTGTGTGTGTGTGTGAGAGAGAAAGAGAGAGAGAGAGATTAGTGTTTTAATTAAATTTCTCTAAAAAAAAAAAAAAGGTTCCTTCAAGGAAGATTCTATTCTTTGATCTATGACATAACTGAGGCCCAGAGAGCTTGGGTAACTTGCTCAAGGCTTCTGGGCTATTAATGTCACAACTTGGGGCAAACCCTACATCCCCTGATTCTTTGTTCAGTGTATTTCATATATATCACAATACTTGGTTTTATGCAAGTTACTTTCAATTAGAGTTACTTTCTTTTTTTTTTTTTAATTTTATTATGTTATGTTAGTCACCATATAATACATCATTGGTTTTTGATGTGGTGATCCACGATCCATTGTTTTCCTATAACACCCAGTGCTCCATGCAGTACGTGCCCTCCTTAATACCCATCACTGGGCTAACCCACCCCCCCACCCCCTCCCCTCTAGAACCCTGTTTGTTTCTCAGGTCCATAGTCTCATGGTTCATCTCTCCCTCCAATGCCCCCTGCCTGTTTTTCCCTTCCTTCTCCTAATGTCCTCCATGCTATTCCTTATGTTCCACATATAAGTGAAACCATATGATAATTGACTTTCTCTGCTTGACTTATTTCACTTAGCATAATCTCCTCCAGTCCCATCCATGTTGATGTAAAAGTTGGGTATTCATCCTTTCTGATGGCTGAGTAATATTCCATTGTATATATGGACCACATCTTCTTTATCCATGTGTCTGTTGAAGGGCATCTCAGCTCTTTCCACAGTTTGGTTATTGTGGACATTGCTGCTATGAACATTGGGGTGCATATGGCCCTACTTTTCACTACATCTGTGTCTTTGGGGGTAAATACCCAGTAGTGCAATTGCTGGGTCGTAGGGTAGCTCTATTTTTAAATTTTTGAGGAACCGCCACACTGTATTCCAAAGTGGCTGTACTAACTTGCATTCCCACCAACAGTGTAAGAGGGTTCCCCTTTCTCCACAACCTCTCCAACATTTGTTGTTTCTTTCCCTGTCCATTTTTGCCATTCTAACTGGTGTAAGGTGGTATCTCAATGTGGTTTTGATTTGGATTTCCCTGATGGCTAATGATGATGAATATTTTTTCATGTGTCTGTTAGCCATTTGTATGTCTTCTTCAGAGAACTGTCTTTTCATATCTTCTGCCCACTTTTTGACTTGATTATTTGTTTTTTGGGTGTTGAGTTTGAGAAGTTCTTTATAGATCTTGGATACCAGCCCTTTATCTGTAGTGTCATTTGCAAATATCTTCTCCCATTCTGTGGGTTGCCTCTTTGTTTTGTTGACTGTTTCCTTTGCTGTGCAGAAGCTTTTTATCTTGATGAAGTCCCAAAAGTTCATTTTTGCTTTTGTTTCACTAGCTTTTGGAGATGTATCTTGAAAGAAGTTGCTGTGGGCGATGTCAAAGAGGTTACTGCCTATGTTCTCCTCTAGGATTTTGATGGATTCCCATCTCACACTGAGGTCTTTCATCCACCTTGAGTTTATCTTTGTGAATGGTGTTAGAGAATGGTCAAGTTTCATTCCTCTGCATGTGGCCGTCCAATTTTCCCAGCACCATTTATTGAAGAGACTGTCTTTTTTCCATTGCATGTTTTTTCCTGCTTTGTCAAAGATTATTTGACCATAGAGTTGAGGGTCCGTATCTGGGTTCTCTATTCTGTTCCATTGGTCTATATGTCTGTTTTTGTGCCAGTACCATGCTGTCTTGGTGATCACTGCTTTGTAATATAGCTTGAAATCGGGCAACGTGATACCCCCAGCTTTGTTTTTCTTTTTCAACATTTCCTTGGCGATTCGGGGTCTTTTCTGATTCCATACAAATTTTAGGATTGTTTGTTCTAGCACTTTGAAAAATGCCTTTGGAATTTTGATCGGGATGGCATTGAAGTTATAGATTGCTCTGGGTAGCATAGACATTTTAACAATGTTTATTCTTCCGATCCATGAGCATGGAATATTTTTCCATCTTTTTGTGTCTTCTTCAATTTCTTTCATGAGTGTTTTGTAGTTCCTAGAGTATAGATCCTTTACCTCTTTGGTTAGGTTTATTCTGAGGTATCTTATGGTTTTTGGTGCTATTGTAAATGGAATCGTTTCTCTAATTTCTCTTTCTACAGTTGCGTTGTTAGTGTATAAGAAAGCAACTGATTTCTGTGCATTGATTTTGTATCCTGCCACATTACTGAATTGCTGTATGAGTTCTAGTAATTTGGGGGTGGAGTCCTTTGGGTTTTCCACATAAAGTATCATGTCGTCTGCAAAAAGAGAGAGTTTGACTTCTTCTTTGCCAATTTGAATACCTTTTATTTCTTTTTGTTCTCTGATTGCTGTTGCCAGGACTTCTAGTACTATGTTGAACAATAGTGGCGAGAGTGGGCATCCTTGACGTGTTCCTGATCTTAAGGGAAAGGCTCTCAGCTTTTCCCCATTGAAGATGATATTCGCTGTGGGTTTTTCATAGATGGATTTTATGAACTTGAGGAATGTTCCCTCTATCCCTATACTCTGAAGAGTTTTAATCAGGAGAGGATGTTGTATTTTGTCAAATGCTTTTTCTGCATCAATTGAGAGGACCATATGGTTCTTCTCCCTCCTCTTATTAATGTGTTCTATCACATTGATTGATTTGCAAATGTTGAACCACCCTTGCATCCTGGGGATACATCCCACTTGGTTGTGGTGGATGATCCTTTTAATGTATTGTTGGATCCTATTAGCTAGGATTTTGTTGAGGATTTTGGAATCCATATTCATCAGGGATATCGGTCTGAAATTCTCCTTTTTGATGGGGTCTTTGCCTGGTTTGGGGATTAAGGTAGTGCTGGCCTCATAGAATGAGTTTGGAAGTTTTCCTTTTGTTTCTATTTTTTGAAACAGCTTCAGTAGAATAGGTATTATTTCTTCTTTGAATGTTTGTTAGAATTCCCCAGGGAATCCATCAGGCCCTGGACTCTTGTTTTTTTGGGAGGTTTTTGATCACTGCTTCCATCTCGTTAGTGGTTATTGGCCTATTCAGGTTGTCAATTTCTTTCTGTTTCAGTCTTGGCAGCTTATAGGTTTCCAGAAAGGCCTCCATTTCATCCAGATTGCTCAGTTTATTGGCATATAGTTGTTGATAATAATTTCTAGTAATTGTTTCTATTTCCTTGGTGTTAGTCATGATCTCTCCCCTTTCATTCATAATTTTATTGATTTGGGTCCTTTCTCTTTTCTTTTGGATAAGTCTGGCCGGTGGTTTATCGATCTTATTAATTCTTTCATAGAACCAACTTCTAGTTTCGTTGATCTGATCTACTGTGTTTCTGGTTTCTAATTCATTGATTTTCGCTCTAATTTTAATTATTTCTCTTCTAATGTGTGGCTTAGGCATCGTTTGTTGCTTTTTCTCTAGTTCTTTAAGGTGTAGAGTTAGTTGGTGAATTCGGGTTTTTTCTATTTTTTTGAGTGAGGCTTGGATGGCTATGTATTTCCCCCTTAGGACCGCCTTTGCAGTATCCCATAGGTTTTGGACCGATGTGTTTTCATTCTCATTGATTTCCATGAATTGTTTAAGTTCTTCTTTGATTTCCTGGTTGACCCAAACATTCTTGAGCAGAGTGGTCTTTAGCTTCCAAGGGTTTGAATTTCTGCCAAATTTTTTCTTGTGATTGAGTTCCAGTTTTAAAGCATTATGGTCTGAGAATAGGCAGGGAATAATCTCAGTCTTTTGGTATCAGTTGAGACGTGATTTGTGACCCAGGATGTGGTCTATTCTGGCGAAAGTTCCATGTGCGCTCGAGAAGAATGAGTATTCTGTTGTTTTAGGGTGGAATGTTCTGTAAATATCTATGAGGTCCATCTGATCCAGTGTATCATTCAAAGCTCTTGTTTCCTTGTTGATTTTCTGCTTAGGTGATCTGTCCATTGCTGAGAGTGGAGTATTGAGGTCTCCTACAATTAACGTATTGTTATCAATATGACTCTTTATTTTGGTTAACAGTTGGCTTATGTAGATGGCTGCTCCCATGTTGGGGGCATAGATATTTACAATTGTTAGATCTTCTTGTTGGAGAGACCCTTTAAGAATGATATAGTGTCCTTCTGTGTCTCTTATTACAGACTTTAGTTTAAAATCTAATTTGTCTGATATAAGAATTGCTACCCCAGCTTTCTTTTGAGGTCCGCTGGCATGGAAGATGGATCTCCATCCCTTCACTTTCAGTCTGGATGTATCTTTAGGTTCAAAATGAGTCTCTTGTAGGCAGCATATGGATGGGTCCTGTCTTTTTATCCAATCCACAACCCTGTGCCGTTTTATGGGAGCATTTAGGCCATTCATGTTGAGAGTGATTATTGAAAGATATGAATTAATTGTCATCATGTTGCCTGTGAAGATGCTGTTTTTATAGATTGTCCCTGTAAATTTCTGTTGTAGATCACTCTTGGGGTCTTTCTCCTTTTATAGGACCCCCTTTAATATTTCTTGCAGGGCCGGCTTAGTGGTCACATATTCTTTCAGTTTCTGCTGGTCGTGGAAGCTCTGCATCTCTCCATCCATTTTAAATGAAAGCCTTGCCAGATAAAGTATTCTTGGCTGCATGTTCTTCTCATTTAGTACCCTGAATATGTCTTGCCAGGCCTTTCTGGCTTGCCAGGTCTCTGTGGATAGGTCTGACGTTATTCTGATGTTCCTCTCTCTGTACGTAAGGAATCTCTTCCCCCTAACTGCCCTTAAGATGGTTTCCTTGGTTCTAAGGTTTGCAAGTTTTACTATTACAGGTTGGGGTGTTGGCCTGTTTTCCTTGATCTTAGGAGGGGTCCTCTCTGCCTCTAGGACTCGAATGTTTGTTTCATTCCCCAGATTAGGGAAGTTCTCAGCTACGATTTGCTCAAATACATCTTCTAGCCCTCTCTCTCTCTCCACTCCCTCCGGGATTCCAATGATTCTGACATTGGAACGCCTCATGGTGTCACTTATTTCTCTGATTCTATTTTCATGGATTCTGAGTTGTTTTTCCCTGGCCTCCTCTTTTCCCTTTTTATCTATTATACTGTCTTCCAGATCGCTTATTCTCTCTTCTGTCTCAGTTACCCTAGCTGTTAGATTATCTAGATTGGATTGGATCTCATTGATAGCATTTTTAAGTTCTGCCAAGTCACCTTTTATTTCTGCCCTTAGAGACTCTATGTTGCCATTAATTGATTTCTCCATTCTAGCCATTGTCTTCACAATTGCTAGCCTGAATTCCATCTCTGACATCTTGGTTATATCTGCATCCCTTTGTAAATCTGCAGCATAAGTCATAATCTCTGCGTCTTTTCTATTTTTGGGGCTCCTCCTCCTAGTCATTCTATTGATGGGTGTTTGAGGGAATGTATAGAGTCCAAATTATTGACCAGAACCCAAGCAAGATGCACCTGTTTTCTTGGGACCTTAGGGTAGCTGGCCTCTTGTTTTCCCAGCCTGTCTTCTGCGGGAGGGACCTGCAGCGCTGTTACTCAGGCAACCCCGTTTGGGCGGAGCTGCCCTGCCCCCCTGTGGCAGGGGATGGGCTCAGCGGGAATCAGTTTTTGGGGCTTTTGTTCTCTGGCGCCTTTCCCTGGTGGCTTTCTACGTCTCTTCCGCGAGTCAGAGCAGAAGAGACCATTTCCAACCCTCTGCCTCAGAGCAGAGAGACCGCAGTCTGTTCTTCAGTGAGCTCTCCAGGCCACACTGTCTCCGTTTCTGTCAGTGCTGCTATAAACTGCAGCATCCTGGGTTGTGCGCCCCTCCGCAGCACCCCCAGTCCTGCCTCCAGGTCAGGGCATGTCTCTGCCCCTTGTGCTTCTAAAACCGCTGGCCGTTCCCAGTTCGCACGCATGCGTGACCCAGCCGCTCCGGGTTTCCGCCCCAGGGGGGCTGCCCTAAAGTCTGCTGCTACCGGTCTGCGAGTCTGTGCCCCGGCCACAGGGCGCAAGGCTGTCACTCACCGGTGGTGTAGGATCCCAACGGCCAGGCTCCCTCCCGCTGCCATTTATCCTCTGATCTCTGCCCGTGGAATCACGGCTCCCCGCTTCGTACCTCAAAACCAACCACCTGCGATATTCTATTTGTAGAGATCCAGATCTTCTTACATCTCAGGCTGGTTTTGTGGGTGCTCAGAGTGGTCTGGTAGATATCCAGCTCAATTCCGGGGACCAGTTGAAATAGGGTCCCCTACTCCTCCGCCATCTTTCTCCCCGCCCCTTCCTAGAGTTACTTTCTATGACAAAGTCATTAAGCTAAGATTGGCTTCAGGAAAGAAGACATTTCCAAATTTATAAAGGGAATATTTTCAGACCATACATTATATGATTGGTTTTGGATTTGCAGGAACCAGGTAAGATCACCTTGTCATTCTTGGTGAAGTAGAACCAGAATATGAAACTGCTGAGGAAACAGAATACATCAACATTGTTTTTCTTCATAATAAAACCAGTAACTATTCATGAATTTCTAGCAGAATGTCATTTTTTTTCTCATTTCACTTTATACCCATGTTATTCTCGAGAACAAAATTTGTGCTTGCTGGGTTATCAAACAGTTAATGATGATGGGTCTCAATGCTTTCTTTCTTAAGCACTATTGAGCAGAAGTGTCTAGCCTCTTGACCTTTTGACAAGCGATGAGACTGAGTAAGCCACTACAGGCCAGAATCTATGCAATTTTCCCTAAAACAGAAAATCCAAGGTCATCACAAACCAAAGAACAGGAGCTCCCACCATCTGATGAGAAAGCACTGGCTCTAGTTTTGGTATCTTTAACATGCCTTGCATATTAAACTTACACAAATATTCACCTGATTTTAAAGTGATTTATTTTTTAAGGTCCTCTCAAGAGGCCTTTCTTGAGCTACTCCTTCCCTCCTCTCACTCCCTAGGTGGAAACTGCATTACTTTCAACAATGACTAATAAGCACAGTTTGTTTGCAAATGATCTAAAAATCAAATGAGATGCTGTATGTACGTGTATATTTTAATTTTATTTTTATTTATTTATTTATTTTTATTTATTTATTTATTTTTAAAGATTTTATTTATTTATTTGAGAGAGAGAGAATGAGAGACAGAGAGCATGAGAGGGGGGAGGGTCAGAGGGAGAAGCAGACTCCCCGCTGAGCAGGGAGCCCGATGCGGGACTCGATCCCGGGACTCCAGGATCATGACCTGAGCCGAAGGCAGTCGCTTAACCAACTGAGCCACCCAGGCACCCTGTACGTGTATATTTTTAAATGTGAAGTGCCAAACAAGTGATTTTATTGCCCTAATAATTCTATTACAGCTCTTTGGGCATTCTGCCTCATGTTATTCTTTCAAGATTTTTGCTTGTCTCTCTCAGAAGATTAGCAGTGAGGGTAGTGAGCACATCTTTTTCTTTGTCTTCTTTCCAGTCTCTAACATAAGAAAGATGCTTCAATGATTGTTGCAGACATGACCTAATACTTTGATCAATGAAGCCCATACATGATGGCCTTATCATTAATAATAAATATTATGGGGATAGAAGTAGGCCACTTTGCATCACTAATATGCACAGGAAATGCAAGAGGCCCAAACAACTTGTGGATTGCTTGACGTTGCACAATTAGATTAGGGGTTCTGTGCTGTGGGGAAGACAGGTGTACAGAGAGAAGAATATCCTATTATCACCCCGACATTCGGGGCAAAGCAAACATCACTCAGTGATTTTTTTTTCTTTTCCTTTGTGTATGTAGGATCAACAATGGTATGGTAGGAAGCCTGGATGGGGAGTGTACAAATTTCTACAGAATCACACGGTGATTTTGGTAAGTCCTTTTGTCCGGTCTTGAGGCGGAATATAAAAATTACAACTGGATATGAAAAGTAAACTCATCGGTGCCTAGCTGCTAATGTACGATAGACAGAACTGATTTGGGTTCTGGTTGAACGCCTTGGAAATTTTAACAAAAGGCTTACTCTTCAGAAATTAAAATGTCTTAGGTTCCTCAGTATTTATGGAAGATATGTACTAGGATGTCAACATTGACAGGCTTTCTTGATTAGCTTTTTCAGTATGCAACCACAATTTTAAAAGGTGCCCTATTCTAAATC
Organism: Neomonachus schauinslandi; assembly: GCF_002201575.2. NCBI lineage: Eukaryota > Metazoa > Chordata > Mammalia > Carnivora > Phocidae > Neomonachus > Neomonachus schauinslandi. Next base: position 30,144,837 of record NC_058414.1, on the reverse strand, counting down.
TTTGCGATTACTCCTGTCATTTCTTTTGTGGGGCTTCCCATGGCTTCTAACCTAATCCAGGTAAAAGCTGAAGCCCTTACTAGGTCCTCCAGGCTCTGGACTCTACCACCTCCCTGACCTCACTTCCTCCACCTCATAGATGCTAAGTCCTTCTGGCCACCCTTTTTGCTTCCCCTCAAACACATCAAGTAGGCTCTCGCCTCAGGCCTCCTTATTTCCTTCCTGGGGATGTTCTTTCTCATATTTCCCCATGGCCTGTACTCTTACTTCTTTTAGGTCTCTGGGCATACATCAAATTGTCAGTGAAGTTTTCCTAACCACCTTATATAAGATGGTAACACCCTACCTGCCCCCTCTTCCTCCAACCTACACGGGACTCCCTAGTTTACTTGCCTTGCTTTATATTTCCCTGTGACATGCTATGGATTTACTAGCTTATTTATGGAACAGAAGCTCTGAGAGGGTAAGGGACTTTGTTAAGTTTCACTGCTTAACTCCTAGGGTCTGGGGCTGGGACTGATGTAGATAAGGTCAGCAATAAACACTGAATGACTACAGGAAATTTACCTGGTTCTTCAAAGTCCACTTCTAATCCTATTTCTTTTAGGAAGTCTTCCCAGCATGAGTGGAATGTGGATTACCATCCTCTTTAACTATACCCAGAAATTTTAATCTTCCCAGAAGTAAGAACACTTTAGTCATATGAAGGATAAGGGCAAAAATACCGTGTCTGCTAGTTCTATTTGGCAGGCAACAGACCTGTCATGTTTCTAAAGTACTAACAGACGAGTCTTGGAGGGGCTATGTGATTTGCCCCCAAGCAACAGAGCCATGCAATGGCAAATCTAGAATGAAGATGAATTTTGCTGACTCAGTGTCTCTTGCTCTGCTTGGTGTCAATATTCTGTCAAGGCTCCAACAACAAATATAATCAGACCGGTTTTGCCTCCAGTAACAGTTTTCTGCTTTATGAGACAGGTATCATTACCTGCCTATTACCCTGGAAGTTGAAGTGTCATATCACTGGATAATGATCAAAGGACATGAATTCTAATTCAGGAGGGGTTCTTTTCCTTTGACCTTGGGCAAGTGAACACCTGTCCTATCATCCATTTTCTCATCAATAAAGTAATAAACAGTAACATCTACTCAATCGAGTACAGAGGGTTGTGGCAAGGGTCTAGTCATAGTGCATTTAAAAGTGTTTTTAAAATGATAAAGGCTAGTTGATCTACATCTTCACAATTGTTATTAAGATTCTAGAATTCTGATTTTGGGGCAGCATCTTCATTTTAGCTTCTTGACTGTGTGAGCTCTTGGGATAGCTCATCAAACCTGAGGGACAAGAAAATAAACTCCCTGCCACATTGTGGCTTGAGATATGGTAAAAAGGGATGAGCCTGCACACTCAGGGATTATATTAATTACTTCAATCCCTGGTCTAGTAGTTTAGATGGCTAAATTTATTTTTTAATTTTTTTTAAATTTATTTTTAAAAGATTTATTTGTTTATTTGACAGAGAGAGACACAGCGAGAGAGGGAACACAAGCAGGGGGAGTGGGAGAGGGAGAAGCAGGCTTCCCGGAGAGCAGGGAGCCTGATGTGGGGCTCGATCCCAGAACCCTGGGATCATGACCTGAGCCGAAGGCAGATGCTTAATGACTGAGCCGTCCAGGCATCCCTAGATGGCTAAATTGAAACTGTAGATGTCAGCAAAGTGGAATGGAAAGCTCTTGCTTTCTTACTTCTGTTGCCAATTAATTGATCTTACTTCACTTCTCAAGGTGTCTGCCATAATATTTTAAAGGAAACTGTGATATAATGTTCTGAAGAAAAATAAAACAAAGTATATCTTTTTTTGCATTGTTTAGCTAGTGCATTAATTCAGCAGCAAAAGACCCTTGCCAGGCAAAAAACAGAAAAAGAACTTAATAAATTTCCATACTGAAAAGGGAGGAATTAGGTGGAGGGGGAGTCATCCGCAGGATAAATTCGTAGGGAGGATTTAGGTAGGCAAAAGCAGTGAAACAACCCATCTCTGGAAATTGGCACTCTGGCTTTTCTTTTAGAAACATTTTATTTATATTTTTTCTGTTTAAAATATTTCTGGAGCTGACACAGAGTTCTTGATAAATAAAAATGAAGGGGATATAAATAACTGCAATATCCAAAGATTTGCTTTTGATTATTAAGAAATGTTAAATTTTCTTTGTTTTCTACTTTTATTAAAATTGAGATAATCAGGGGCGCCTGGGTGGCTCAGTTGTTAATCATCTGCCTTTGGCTCAGGTCATGATCACCGGGTCCTGAGATCGAGCCCCGCATCCGGCTCCCCGCTCAGTGGGGAGCCTGCTTCTCCCTCTCCCACTCTCCCTGCTTGTGTTCCCTCTCTCTCACTGTGTCTCTCTCTCTGTCAAATAAATAAATAAAATCTTAAAAAAAATTGAGATAATCAAGGTTTAGGGTTTTATTAGACCAGGAGCCTTTTAAGGACAGAGAAAAATTTTTTAAGTACCCCAAGAAGCTGGTACAGTGCTACCATGTGATTATTGGTGACCGGATAGCCTACAAACAAAACTTTGTGGTAAAAAATTCTTAAGAAGTGCTAATTTATGAAAGTATCAACGGTATTTTTAATTTTTTTTCAAAGAAAACTTGATTTGTGATGGGCAGTATAAAACAAATTACGAGCACGACCCAACAACATGAACACAATGAGAAAAACTTACCAACACACCAAACAAACCATCAAAATTATTAGGGTCTTGGATGGAAATTCTGGAAGAGTTTCAGACCCACTATTTTTCCCCTTTCTTTTATTATTTTATTTTTAATTAAGTGTGGAGGTGTGTAATTAGAATGAGAGAATAAGATGATGGAAAAAATGTAGTCTTAACATTTAAGACACAGTGACCTGTAGCCTGATAACTTTTCTTTTTTTTTCAATTTGGTTCTTGGAAATAACAGTATGATACTGCAAATATTGATCTACTACAATTTGATGTTCTCAAAGGAAGGAGTGAATGATATAATTGGAGGCCTTTGCTATGAGTCATTCTTTATTGAAGATACCATTATGGCAGTTAATGAAAGAGTTAACAAATTCCTTTTTGAATAATGAACATTTTGGGGCAACTGTTTATTACTACTGTAACTGCACATAGTAAGTTGAGCCAAATGATGATGGGACTATACTCTTGTTCTAGTTACAAACTTATTTTTTCTCCTTAGGAAGCAACAGTGGAAAACAATGCATGATTAGGAAACAGAGAGCTTTCAGTTGTCTTTGGAGGCTACTTAGCTTTGCAGACTTGAGAAAGTCATTAAAGTCCTTTGAGCCTCAATTAAATCTATAAAATAGAGGTAATAATATCTACTTACCTGACAGGACTTTTGTAAGAATTAATGAATGAAGTATATAAAATGGTTATTGTCAGTCATGTAGTAATCAATAAATGCTACTTTCTTTTTCTTTTTTCCCCTTCCTCACCTTAGAACTTTCTTCATTGGTTTTAGCTGAAGTTCAGGGTAAAGATGATAGGCTAGTGACCATAAACAATATGATTATGGAAAAATTTATACATTTTTATACAAGAGGACTGGAAATGTACATTTTTAGATTTAATCTAAAAAATTAGATCAACACTTTACTGGTTCAATTCAATTTTAGTTTCCAAAGAGCTCTGAACATTAATACAGGTTAAACAGAAATACAACATTTGAAAATTTATGAACATGCCTGTGTGGCATGATCTCTTCACTTGGAAAATCTTTTTCTCCCTTCCTCCTTCTTGACAAATCTTACTTATATCCTCTGTTACATCGTTTTGGAAGTCTTTCCTGACTCTCTGCTCACTGCTGATCCCTCTTCTGTATGTATATACTACTAGACCCTTTCAAGATGCCCAAGATGAACTGCTGGAGTAAGCTATCTTCTTGCATTGCTTGTACTACTCTGCAGCTACTTGAGGGCAGAAAGAACTTATTTACTCATTTTTTTTCTCATCCTTTGTAGGATCTGACATTAACTCACACTGAATACTAAAGATTCTTTGAAAAGTGCACAAATCCTCTCCATATTTAAAAAAACCAGCAGCACTAGGAATTCCCAGTTTTGTTTGTGCTTTACCATGAAGAACGAATTATGTAAGAAGTTTGCAATGGTCAAGTATGAAACTTGTAAGTAGCCAACTGCGTTACTGTATGGATAGAATGTACAGTCTTGTCTCAAAAATGAATCTATGTAACCTAGACTAATGGCTCTCAAACTAATCTTCTTGACTTGGGTTCTATACATGATAAATTCATTCTACAACTAAAACAGAAATAATGATCTTTTCTGAATTGGTTGACTACTTAAAGTCACATTCAATTGCCTTAATTTTTTCCACGATATTTTAAAAACCTTCGTTAATTCGCTGCATATCTGCTAGGAGGAATGAATGAATGGACAAGTAGTCAGTTAATATTAATGGCCAGTAGGAGACAAACATTCATAAAGGAATTACACTATATTCATCAGGATTCTCTGTTGTAAGAATGAAACCAGAGGGCAGTTTTTAAAGAAAGTGACACAGGAAGCTCCTGAACTCCCCTCCTCCCATGGATGCACTAAATTTACAGCTACACATGGAGCATTTCCCTCTAAAGAAATCCAGAAATCAGCTGAGCAACATCTATACATGGGGCAAATAAAAAAATACCCACATTGAAATGGATTGGAAAGGCTGAGACATACTCTTGCCATAAACCCCACCCCTAGCACAGCACTCCACAGTCAGGAGGGAACGCCCAACTCCCAGCTTCTCCCAGAGGAGTATAGGGTTTGGACCCAACATGTAGCATCCCAACTTTTAAGACTCCCACCTGAGGGAAGGGCCCCCCAAACACCTACCTCTGAAAACCAACAGCAGTTATTAATGGACAGCACTCACTGTAGCTATTACTCCAGGGTTTGGGGCAGAGCGAGCAGACTGAAAACATCCATCACCCACTTACTCCCTGGAAGGGGACTAACTGCATACAATAAATAAATAAAATCAGAAATAAAAGAGGAAAAAACTGATACCACATAAACACAGAGGACCATAAGAGAGTACTGTGAACAGTCACATGCCAACAAACTGAACAACCTAGAAGAATTAAATAAATTCCTAGAAACATACAACTTACCCAGACAGAATCATGAAGAAATAGAAAATCTGAATAGACCCATTATTAGTAAGGAGATTGAGTCAGTAATCAGAAACCTCCCAACAAATAAAAGTCCATGACCAGACAGCTTCACTGGTGAATTTTACCAAACATTAAAAAAGAGTTAATACCATTATTCTTAAATTCTTCCAAAATAGAAGAGGGAACACTTCCAAACTCATTTTATGAAGCCAGAATTACCTTGATATCAAAATCAGGCAAGAACACACAAGAAAAGAAAATTGCAGACCAATATCCCTGATGAGCACAGATGCAAAAATCTTCAACAAGATATTAGCAAACCAAACTCAATAGTACATTAAAAGGATCATACATCACAATCAAGAGGGATTTATTCCAGGCATGCAAGGATGCTTCAACATCTGCAAATCAATCAATGTGATATACCACATTAACGCAATAAAGGGTAAAAATCATAGGATCATCTTAATAGATGCAGAAAAAAAAGCATTTGACAAAATTCAACATCATTTCATAATAAAAACTCTCAATCAACTGGGTATAGAGGCAAATGCCTCAACATAATAAAGGCCATATGTAACAAGTCCATAGCTAACATTATACTCAATGGTGAAAAGCTAAAAGTTTTTCCTTTGAAATTAGGAACAAGAGAATGATGGCTACTCTTTCTACTTCTATTCAACATAGTACTAGAAGTCCTAGTCAGAGTAATTAGGAAAGAAAAGGAAATAAAAGGGATCTAAATTGGAAAGGAAGATGTAAAACTGTCTCGATATGCAGGTGACATATTATATATGTAGAAAATTCTAAAAGCTCCCCCCAAGAACTTAAAACTAATAAAAAAATTCAGTAAAGTTACAGGATACAAAATCAATATACAAAATCAGCTGTGTTCTATGCACTAACAATGATCTATTAGAAAGAGGAGTTAAGAAAACAGTCTCATTTACAACAACATCAAAAAGAATAGATGCATAGAAATAAATTTAACCAAGGAGGTAAAGAATCCGTACACTAAAAGTTATAAGATGTTCATGAAGGAAACCAAAGAAGACACAAGTAAATGGAAAGATATTCTGTGCTCATGGACTAAAATAATTAATATTGTTAAAATGTCCATACTACCTGAAGTGATTTATAGATATAGTGCAATCCCTTTTAAAAGTCCAATGGCATTTTTCACAGAAATAGAAAAAAGAATTAAATTTCTACAGAATCACACAAGACTCCAAGTAGCCAAAGGAATGTTGAGAAAGAGGAACCAAGCTGGAGGTATCACACTCTAATTTCAAATTATATTATAAAGCTACAGTAATTAGAACAGTATGGCACTGGCACAAAATCAGACACATGATCAGTGGAACAGAATAGAGAGCCCAGAAATAACCCATGCATATATGGTTAATTAATTTATGGCAAAGGAAACAAGAATATACAATGGGGAAAGGATAATCTCTGCAATGAACGGAGTTGGGAAAACTGGACAGCCTCATGCAGAAGAATGAATCTGGATCCTTATTTTACACCATACATAAAAATAAAATTGAAATAAATGAAAGACTTGAATATAAGACCTGATACCATAAAACTCCTAGAACAAAACATAGGGAGTAAGGTCCTTGGTCTCAGTCATGGTAATGATTTTTTTGAATTTGACACCAAAAGCAAAAGCAACCAAAAGCAAAAATAATCAAGTGAAACTACATCAAGTGAAAAAGTTTTTGTGCAGCAAAGAAAACCATCAACAAAATGAAAAGGCAACCCATGGAATGGGAGAAAATATTTGCCAACTATCTATGTGATAAAGGGCTAATATCTAAAATATATTACGAGCTCACACAACTCAATGGCAACAAACAGATAATCCAATTAAAAATGGGCAAAGTAACTGAATAAATATTTTTCCAAAGAAGATATTAAGATAGCCAACCGGTACATGAAAAGATGCTCAGCATCACTAATCATGAGGGAGAAGCAAATCAAAACCACAAGGAGATACAACCATACACCTGCTAGAATGACTGTCTTCAAACAGACAAGAGGTAACAAATGTCAGCAAGGATATGGAGAAAAGGTAACTCTTCTATGCTTTTGCTAGGAATGTAAACTGATACAGCTACTATGACAAACAGTCTGGAGGTTTCTCACAAAATCAAAAAAAAAATACTACCATATTATCCAGCCATCCCACTTCTGGGTATATTTCCAAGAGAAATGAAAACAGGATATTGAGAAGATATCTACACACCTACGTTCATTACAGCATTATTTACAATAGCCAAGATATGTAAACAACCAAATTATCAACAGATGAAGGGATAAATAAGATGTAGTATATATTATTCAGCCATGAGAAAGAAGGAAAACCTGCCATTTGTGACAATATGAGTGACCTTGGAGACATTATGCTAAATGAAGTCAGACAGAGAAAGACAAATACTGTATGATATCACTTATATGTGAACTCTAAAAAAGCTGAACTCATAGAAACAGGTTAGAATGGTTGTTTACCAGGGGCTAGGGGATTGGGGGAGATGTTGATCAAAGAATACAAACTTGTAGTTAGTTGTCAGATTAATAAGTTCTGGGGACCCAATGTACAGCATGGTAATTATAGTTAATAAATATTGTATTATATACTTGAAAGTTGCTAAGAGAGTAGTTTTTAAATGTTCTCACCACAAAAAAGTAATGGTAATTATGTGATGGGATGGAGGTGTTAGCTAATGCTGTGGTGGTTATCATTCTTCAATGAATAAATATCAAATCAACATGCTGTACACCTTACACTTACAAAATGTTATATGTTGATTTTATCTCAATAAAGCTGGAAGAAAATTTTTTAAAAATTAAAGAATAATATATTAATGGTCAGTCATAGAACATCTAATCATATTTGGTTCAGCAGCTTAGTGTGTGTATGAACATAATTTTGTATTGGAGATATTATTTTGGAAATGTAATATATGGTCAACTCTGTGCTAGGGAAATTGTTTATAATTTTTTTTATGGAATTAAGTTTCTGAATATTCTGAAATGTTACTTAGTACTGTAACTTCTGGGGACTCAGCCACCTTATCAAATTCTAAATTATCCCAGACAGTGGGATGTATCCTTTAACCGTCATAGTTTTGGAATGAACTAGATACAAATGAGGGCTTATACTACCCCAGGTATAATGCTAGGGGTCGGGAGAAAAAATGTGAAGGATGACTATGTAATCTTTCCTGGAGATCTCACATAGAGTGACTAACAATACTGTGGACACCTGTTGAACGTTTAAAGTAAGAGGGAGGTGAGAATATTGACCAGGCACTGAGTGTTTAGCTTTCCTCCTCAGTGCCTGCTCCTCAGGATGTGACCTCACATCCTTAATCTTGAGAAACTGTGCTCACTGCTCAGGTATTAGGACAATTCCGCTAGGTTCCTAGGAAGGTTTACCAAACACAACTCTGGGAGGGATCGCCCATAATCTCCTGCTTCATTAGATGACAATTTAGTCTTTTAAAATCTGCAGAGAAAAGTCCTCTATTTCAGTATTTGACTGCCCCCATGGACAGAAATTTTTTTCTGAATCCATTGGAAGCACTTCCTTTATCTATTTTGGCTCTCCAGTATGCTGTCGAAGATGAGTAGTACCACAAAGGTAGATGAAGTAGAAAAACACGTGTTTCCAATTCAACTAAAATTAGAAACCTTGAAAAACCAGGTTATTGTGGGATAACACCAGGTGTCCCAAAGGTCAGGAACATAGGCTAAACTTCTTTTTAAATGACACGTTAGCTATAGTGTTAGAAAATGCTCAGAATATTTTCCTCAATCTCCAGACACCTTTGTACGTGATATTCCTATAAATATACCACAGTGTCCAAAAAGCCTGGAAACATCTAGAGGATAGCATATTTATTGTACTTTTTTTCTGATTAGCAAAGTGGTAGAATCCGTTTCTTTCCTACTTCATGAGAGATGATTACTGTTTTCTGCTTCATAGACAGGATGGCTCTTTAAATGAATCATAAGGATTATGAAATAATAACAACTATATGATGAGAATAATAAGCAGCAGCAGCAGCAGCAAGCTCAGGCCAAAGTGGAAAATGAGGTTTTCTAGAGACTCCTGTTCTCCACTGTGTGACCTTAAAATGGGAATCACTTCTCAAGCTTCTAAGACACCAAAGCACAATGCATGGTGCATAAACAAATAAGTAACCACATTAGTGGTGTCCTTTGGGGGTTTAAATCTTATTCCTGTGACCCCAGGAAGCTGACCAGAGAGAAAAGGGAAGAAAGAAATACAGGATATTTATCTTTACATTTTGGAAATGCTTTTGATCAGCAGAGCTGGAACAAGTTTCTGTGCTTTTGTGGGAACTACAAATGTTCCAGGGGAGGAAGCAAGATCAAGAGCAGTTTGCTCTTTCAGGGACTTCAAAGCCCATTCATCTAAAGATGTGGCCATTACCATTTTGGCTTCCTCGCTGTGCCTTGGATGGCCCTGTACTTTTCAAGAGGAGAGCCTTGCTGGGTTGGGGCCAGCTCAAACATATTCCTTGGAGTGCAGTGTTCCAGAAAATCTGCCCTTCCTGGCCTGTGCTCTGTGATTGCAGTCTCAACCCGGAGTAATCCTTGGACCTAGTGGATGAGTCAGATGCAGAGGTGAGTGGGACAGTGAGGCTGGACTCCTCATTTTCTACCTCTGCTTCTCTTCCAGGTATGGAGAATCGTAGACATAAGAACAAGGCTGCGAGTCTCTGATCTCAGCAGTCTGTCTCCTTGCTGAGACCAAGAGATGAGTGTGCCTCACCTCCCCACCCCCCACCTGCCAGAAAAAGAAAAAAGGAAAAAACAAGCAACCAACCAAATGCGCAACAACAACAAGAACTGTCATCGTTGTGTGTCCTATTATCCAGTCGTATTAGGACCACAGGTCCAGCATAACAGTTGTCCTCTTCACTTGCAAGTCAAACCCCGGGAGTAAGATTTGTTCAGTGAGTTGGAGATTTCTTCTGGGCCTCACTTAAGATACATAATAATTTTCCAACTCAAAACAAAAACCAAAATCCAAACAGAACGCAAAGACTAGGGCAAGACCCTAATACTGCAGGCCCCCATCATCCTGCTTCTGTACTTGAGCGGCTCCAGAAAGCAGGGACTGCATTGCTCCTGTTCACTGTTGTGTCCCCAGGCCCCAGCATGAAGTCTAATCACATCTGTGGAATGAATGACTACATCAGGACCTTGGCGTCACCTATTTCATTATGTGATCTTGGATACATTTCCTATTGTGTCAAATTCTCAATTTCTCCCTTCTCAAACATTCTAGCCCACCCGCCCCTGCAAATCACACAGAGCAATGCTGTGAGTGTTATTTCCAAGAGAATGCCTCCCCAATTGTGGATGTGTCTTGGAGCACCCCTGGCAGTATGTTCAGTAAGTGGGAGCTCTTCCTTTTCTCTTTTGAATTGGGTGTACTCCGGTTACCACATCACTCTGACAGTTGAGTTCACTTTTATGTGCTTCAGTAAGTGAAGATAATAATGCTGACATCCTGAATTTCCACCCCTGTCAAGTGAGGAGTAGGGGCAAGTTCATCTTTGAGGAAGGCCTTTTGTCACTCTATGATTTTATTCTCCTCCACCTTCTGGAATTGGTCTCAGAATAAAAAGTGAGAGAGACTGCACTCTACTGTGAACACACAGCAGACAGTGATATTGCATTTCTGTGGATGTTTAATGGCCCTCTCTATTTCTTCTCTTTCTAACTCACTTGGTAGTTCAAGCTTTCCTTTTACATGATAAGCACATGGAATTTCACTCAGAGTCATTTTGAAAAGTCAAATGACAACAAACATAATTCGCATTTAAATATTTCTTTCAGAATTCTGGATGACATGGCTCTTTCAGATGGAAATCATTTTACTAACAACAAAAAAAGCTTTGAAAAAAAATTTTTTTAATATCCTAAGGTTTAGATTCTAAGGCTCAGCTTCCAAAGTGTGGGTGTTTTATGAAACACCTCAGCTCCAACTAATTGGGAAAGTGGCCCAGGAGCATTAAAAGAATCATAAGAAGGAGCCCAGAAAGAAACATATTTCAAACTTACTGACTGATTGTCTTTCATTCCTTCAATCAACATCCCATTGAAATCTAATGTATGTCAGGATGATGTTAGGTATTTGGGATCAAAGACCTCAACGTCCCAAGGTCCTTGGTGACACCCAAAAGCAGCCCCAGACCTGGTGACTGGATTTCAGTCTCTGCTCCTGCCACTAACCAGATGATGACCTTGGACAAATCGCTGTGAGTTTTGGGGCTTCATCTATAAAACAGGGATGGATAAGAGATCCAGAGCTAATGCTGTTAGGTTTTAAATGTATCTCAAATATAATGATAGAACATAACTAAAGGACAGTGCTTAGGTAAAAGCAAGTCATTCTAGAAGTCATATACTTTTCTTTGTTGAAACTCATTTGTTAGTGAACACAGTATATATATTAAATTTTCATAAAAAGAATATTATAAATCTACTGATTCTTTTCCTCATTCCTTATTCCTTCAGTAAATATTCATGTAATGCCCACTCTGTACTAGAAACTGTGTTGGGTATTTGAGATCAGAGATGAAACATATATTCTCTGCCTTGAAAAAGCTCACAATGTAGTAATGGAGACAGAGAAGGAAATATGAGTTTGGGTGTCAAGTGATATTCATAACCAACAAATGTTTATTGAGTGGCCATTATGCTTGAGCTGTGTCAGTGAAAAAATTGATAACGATTTCTGTTTTCATGGTGTTTATATTCAAGTGTGAAGATCAAACAATGGAGAATAAACTTGAAAATAAATGAGGTGGTATGAAAGAAAAGGGAAAAAATCACTGTGTATAAAAGAAATAGAGCAGCTTAGAGAGACATGAGGATGCCTGTTGTGGGGTGGGGGCAGTGAATTACAACTTCCAGAAGGATTGCCTGGTGGGCCTCAGGAAAGCTAACATTGAAGTAAAGGCTTGAAGGAAGTAAGGGAATTGACTAGCCCCAGGAATATATGGGGATAGGGCATTAGAGACAGAGAGAACTGCCAGCAGAAAAAGCCCTGAATTTGGTAATGAGGGTGGCTGGAGTGAAGGGAGAAAGAGGGGGAGTGAAAGTAATGACAGGAGAGCAAGAAGGACAGTGAGGGGGTGGATTGGGGAAGACATCTATAGGGCATTGCAAGGATTTTTTGACTTTTACTGTTGGGTGAAATGGGGGAACTCCCTAAGAGGTTGTGAGTAGAGGAGTGAGTTGCTCTGATTTAAGTTTTCAAAGGGCATCCTGGCTGCCGTGGAGAGAATGGGTTGTGGAGGCTGGGATGGAGGGGGGCAAGAGTGAATCAATTAGGAGGCTGTTGTAGAACAGAACAAGAACTTATGTAGTTAAAATTCTCAGGAGGCTTAGCTTTTCCATCCTGTAATGACTAGAGCCCTTAGGAGGCTGGCTGCAACTATCTATCCCTTGTCAGAAAAATCTTGGAGTAAATGCACTGAGTACAAGCAGATGGCTGGAAGAGGACTTTTTCAACCCACTTGAGCAAAGATGGTTTGCTGTTTACTTTTGTGCTTAGTCCCTTGGGTCATTATTCAAGTTATAAAAACAAAGATACTATTTCAGAGAAAAATGTAAAACAAAATCTGCTTTTCAATAGGTAACCAGGTTAGCCTTATTTTTAAAATGTACATATTTAGCTCCTTTAGCATCTCAGTGTCCTCCCATAGTATGGCACTTTCTGCTCCAATTCCCACATTACTAAGCATTGTGGCACTGGTGGCTGGTCTAAGTTCCCTGTCTTCTCTGTAGTTTCCACCTGTTTTTCACCCTTCTACTCTCTTCAGAGGTGGAGAAGGATTGGTAATGTCGAACAAGTTGAGAAGGCTAAAATAGCACTTTGCGGTCAAGTTTACAAAGCTGAACCAAATTGTAGAATCAAAGCCAGTAATTGAACAAGACAGACAAAAAGAAGATACTTTGTTTTATTTACCAAATAATGGCCTTATTTCTTCCCTTTTCTTCACCATTTAAGACTCAGTCTGGGAAATGAAGAAAAATATTTTTGTTACCTAAAACACCTTGCAAGGGCTCACTGAAATCTAAGAGCTCCCTTTATAGTAGCTGCTGATGAGCAGATAGATTTGTATATTTGTATACTGAAGAATGAGGAATGGACTAGATTAATAAGATTAATGAATACATGTAGCGAATAAAGATAAATAATAACCCCAAGGGTAATGAGAAGGGGGTAGGGATGGTGCTTATCTTATTTATCTTTAAGTGCATTGTAGATGCTATTTACAGATACCTGTGAAATTCATTTTATTTAGAGCAAAGCTATTCTTTTTTACTGATTTCTATGGTCCATTCTTATTTTCTGGAGATGTCAGTGGAAATCGATCTGGGATTTTGAGATAAATGGTGATTTGATATTATATATAAAATATATATTTGTTATTTCTATATGGAATGCACCTGTGGGAATACAGGGCACAGAAAGAGTTTAATCTTTACCACTTATAAACAGTCATTCCAATGGGAAGAGGTATCTCGTAGATGAATAGGAGAAAATACTGACATAACTGATTTCTACTACTTTCGGCTCCCTCTGGGTAGAATGAGGAAAAGATGTGCAAAATGCAGGCTGGTAATTTTTGTGCTTATTTTCAAGACTGATTTGGGAATTAGAATTTTGGAATAGGAACCAATGGTCGTAAGTCCTACCAGTGATTTTTCAGGTCATTTTGACTTCCAAATGATCATCTATACAGGAGAGGTGAGAACTGCCACTTATTCTAATAACAATATGATTTGAGCATACGAACTTTCATGTCTTTGGGGAGAAACCAATTGAAACAGACTGTGTAGATTAGAATGATGCCCTAATGGCATGGGAGATGATTATTAGTGATTTAGGCAAATGAAAGCACTTTATCATTGTAATATTTCTGGCATCAAGTTTTTTTGTGCCATATAATATTACTTACTGTTTATGATTTGGGTAAAGCTAAAGTCCTCAGAACCAATACCTTAATGCACTGGTTTATCACATGTACCATCGTAGAGATTGCAAACTTAAAAATGTTGTGACTTTTATGCTAGTAATGCATTGAAATGCAATGCTATCTTTAGAAATACTTTACCATATTTAGAATCAAAGGAAGAGGAAACAAAAGCCATTTCAAACACACCTTTGCCTATTCACTACTATATTGTAATGACTTCCATAAGCCTTCAATTTGTTTATACTCAGGCTCCCAGAAAAAGTTTCATTTCATAACATCCTTTGAGAAAATCTACGACTCTTAATGCTGACATGGAAATGTTTCTGTATAGCAGAAGAAATCAACTCAAATGCCTGGAAATCCATGGTCTGAGTATTTTTCCCTTTTGCCCCTAATTAAGCTCTGGGAAAACATCGACTTTTTTCTCTCACCCACTGTGAAAGTTATGAGATTCTTTTGCTCAGATCACCCCAAAGGAAGGCTTGGAAGTTCATGTTCCTTAGAGAGTTTCCAATTCTGCTAAAGAAGATTAAATGCCCATATCAGACGTGTCATACCCCACAGCTAACAAAAAAGAGAGCAAATGTAGCGTAGCCCACATGTAGACAACTACCACAGATCAGCCTAGCCTAGGGAGCCTTTCAATTTCATGTAGTGCATCAACCAAGTTATTCACTCAAAAATAAGTTAGAACACCACAGCCATCATCTTGCATCTCGGAATATTTGTTTAAGTCTGAACCCTTTTTATGGCTCTGAAATGAAGATTTCTAGGTCAGGGACAGAGGTATCTGAATCCTGTTTGATTCTACCTGTTTACCCCGCAGAAGATGAGTAAAGGCTCCTCGCTTACCTGTGAAGTTGATTTTCAGCAAATAGTCCTTGTACAACTTCTTCCCGTCCAGGATCTTCATAGCATCGCAAAGCTTGGTGGTGTTGGGACAGAGGGTGCGCTGCATTTTGTGCAGGGCGTGAGCCATGGCATACACGGCGTTCACCACAAACATGATCTTGGATTCTTGCTCGTAGTTGCTGCTGTCGATGGCCAGGTGCTTGTCGCACGTGCGCCGGTGGTTCCGCTTGTTCTGGAGGCTGCACTGGAACTTCTGTTCCCAGAAGTCCCGGAACCAGGGGTTCCGGTGGTTGTTGTAGGGGTTGAGGCTCTGGAAGTAGCGGTCGAACTGGCGGACGGGGTGCGAGGCCAGCTCCAGTGTGATGGCACCGTAGGCCACGTGCTCGCTGCCCTTGACGATGCTCTCCTGCGCGCCCCAGCCGTCGCTGGCCACCCAGGTGAACGAGGCGTTGACGCGGCTGGCGGCGGCGATGAGCTCGCGCGAGTCGTCGCTGCGCATGAAGAGCACGACGACGCGCGCGTTGGGCTTCTGCAGCAGCTCGCGGATCACGCTGTCGTAGGACTTGCGGATGTTGGAGCGACCCACCTTCTCCGCGGTGGCGATGCAGATGTTGCGCTGGCGGGCTTCTTGCTCGAACGCCTCGATCCCCGTCTCCCCGTAGTCACCCTCCGAGGCCACGGTGGACACGTAGGTCCAGTTGAAGAAACGCAAGATCTCGGCCATGGCTTTGGCCTGGTAGAAGTCGGGGGGCACCGTCCTGGCAAAGTAATCATAGCGCGACTTGTCGCTGAGTTTGGCGCTGGTGGACGCGTAGCTTATCTGAGGGATCTGGAAGAGCCTTAGCAGGTTTGCCACCTAGCGGGGAGGAGGAAGGGAGAAGAACTTGTTTTAGAAACCTGGAGGTAAACGGACATGAAAAATGAATAATACCAGACTGTTTACCCAGCTCCCTTTCCACCTCTGGATGTCACCAGACCCTTCTCTGGACACTGTATTTTGGATATGATGGAGCAGGTTTCGAGCAGGTGGTTTATGCTTTGGCAAAGGGCATTAGTAGAAAAATGAGAGGGCAGTCCTCTCTCTCTCCCAGACTTTATGCTAGTCCCTGGGCTATGTTCAGTCCTGTTCAGGTGTCTTACCTGTGGTTGTTTTAAGTTTCTGGAGTCTTGATAGAGCTCAGTCAGGCAATGAACTACAGGGAATTGGCCAAACTGTTTTTTAGACAACTTGGCTACAGTGTATAGAGAGAGCCTGGGTGTTGTCTGATTCTCACTTCCCCCTCTTTTGCTAAAAATGGCAATCTCTGAAAGAGTTTAATTTGGGAACCTTATGCCACATGGACAGTCCAAATTAGACATTTATTATCTAGGTTAAGAAAAAAAAAATCAATTCTTTTTGGTCCACACCAAATTTTAGGCATATGCTTTTCTAAACTTCTGAAAAGCTTGACCAAAATTTTCTTTGCTTTCTTTTTCCTTTTAAAATGTTGTTTCTGGGGCGCCTGGGTGGCTCAGTTGGTTAAGCAACTGCCTTCGGCTCAGGTCATGATCCTGGAGTCCCGGGATCGAGTTCCGCATGGGGCTCCCTGCTCGACGGGGAGTCTGCTTCTCCCTCTGACCCTCCCCCCCTCATGTACTCTCTCTCATTCTCGCTCTCTCAAATAAATAAGTAAATCTTAAAAAAAATTAAAAAAAATAAAATAAAATGTTGTTTCTGTTTGGGCTGTGTGAAAAGAAAGCATACAAATGCGATTCTTAGGGCATTTTTAATTAAAGAGCAAATAAGGAAATATTAAAGACCTTATCAAGAAAAAACCATCTACTTCAAAATTTTAAAGCTTGAATAAAGAATTTAAATTTGTTATAATTCACCTATTGGTAATATTTCACTGTTTTTATTTATTGCAGAATAAAAAAGGAAAGTGACACTAGCATATCA
Source organism: Neomonachus schauinslandi (assembly GCF_002201575.2). Lineage (NCBI taxonomy): Eukaryota > Metazoa > Chordata > Mammalia > Carnivora > Phocidae > Neomonachus > Neomonachus schauinslandi. The sequence goes on along the minus strand of NC_058414.1, from coordinate 30,127,841 downwards.
AGGAGCATTTTATGCATTGAGTATTTGCATAAATATATATCTTAAAACATCTACACACATGGTATGTATACCTAATAATAAGTTTGTTTTAATTTTTCCGGAATACTTCACGTATTCTGAACCCTTCTATCTCTATACTGACTTCAGCTAAGTCACATAATGTACTAATTGTACTTTAATCAGAAACAACACTGAATATTCTGATATACTCTATGAGTACTTTGAAATTTTCCTTCTGGAACTTGTGGTTTCAGGTTTACATTTGACATGTAGGAAGCACAGCTTGAAATAGGCAGCTGTTAGCAAAGAGCACGAGTAACATAAAACAACTGACATCTGAGTCCCGATTAATCATCATTTCATCTGGCAAAGGAAACCAACAGCCAAGTTCATACACAGCCACACAGCATGTTCTTGGAGATCTGGCCTGCTATTAAAACCAACACTTGATATAGCCCAGAGCTATCAAAAATGTTTTCTATATCTTTTCAAATCCTGGTACCTCTCCCATAACTACAAATGGAACAGCTAGAAAATTAGACACTTGCCATGCAAAACAAAGCAAATTTAAGACCCAAATCTTTCTTGCACTTGGTAAAAACTTTTTTTTTTTTAAATATCCTAGGATATGGAGGAATTGCAGGAAACGGAGGTAAGTGGCTGGGTGGCTGAAAGCTAGTATGCCATTTATTTCTTCTTTCATCAAGACCAGGAGACCCTGAACACAATGGCCTACACTGATTCATTTGAACATGGGAGTATCGCTTGTTTACTCAGCCTGATAGATGTGGGAATAAGCAAGTACTGTCATTACTTCTAGACTGATTATCTGGCTGCCCTCGGATTTGTGTACCATGGTGGCAGACTGGCAATAAGAGAGAGCCCTGTCCATGCATAGGCTTGGCTTGGTATTGGTGTTTCTGGGTAGCACTGGAAAACTGTCTCTTCTTGATGCTACAGTTTATTCTCATCTCCAAGTTACATTCCTCAAGACCTTAACCCCTCAGGGAGGCAGGGAATGAAAGGACCTGAAAAATGCCCAGAGATATTATTTTCTGGCAGCGAGGAGCCAAGTGAAAGGATTCTAAGCTGCCAAAACTTTCTTCTCCCAGAGGGGTACAAGTAATGAGAAGCTGCTTAAGAAAAGAGTTCTTGTCTGTTGACTGATAGGATCCCGTGGCTGCGTGTCTACCTCTCCAGGATGTCTGAAAACAATTTTTCAGACAAGGCAGGTTGTACAATAGAAGGAACTATGCATAGAATAATGGATGTGGAAAAATCCCCTGCACTGGGAAGGGCCATGATGAGCTGTAGCACTTGGGCAGGGTGGTGGGCTAGAATAAAACTGCGATTATCACAATTATTATAATTATTCATAGTGTGTGACTATGAATCTGAAGGGTGAAGCACAGAAAGACATCTGGGTAGGAAGAATAGGAGAAGAACAGAAGCGATGCTGCGGCATCCGCCATGGATTGTCTAGCTGTTGTTAGTAGGAGCTTTCTTACTAACATAAAACTTGAGACTAGGGTTGGGGGATATCCAGATAGTTGTCAGCTGGATGTTTCCTATCTCGTTTGTCTCAAAACTGGGCATCGGAGGCATTCCTGACTTGCTTTACAGGCCATATGGTTTCTCTGAGAAAGCATGAAGGAATAAGGGGAACTCCCACACTGGACATCATTTTAAAAGTAAAAGAAGAACCATTGTAGGATGGGGAAGTAATGTGAAATTTTGGGAGAAAGTTCTCCAATTATATTGTTAGCAGGAGTGGAGGAAGGAAAACCAGGATCAAGTTATATATGCTTTAGCAAAAAATGGCTTAGAAATAGAGGTACACTTCTCATGGAAAGAGACTCTAACAAGGTACATAGGTTAAGAGAAATAGAAAGACTTAAAAAACTCTGACCATATAAAATCTTTTCAACAAAACAGAAAAGACAAGATCTCCAAAGAACCCACCGGTTGCTAGCCTGCATGGGGACATTTGAGTGATAACAGTACCAATGACAAGGGATGGGTGCTAGATGTGTGCTGGGTCCTTGGGCATCCCCACGGACAGCACAGAAGATGGGAATGAACCCGTGAGAAGTAGCGAGACTAAAGCACAGAATGTGAAAATGGAGCAAAGGGATTGTTTTTGCTGTTTTGTGTTTAAATTATGTTTCAGCAGAAGACTTGGTGAGAAGGGAGAATCATTGGCTGTGGAAGGTGGTTCTAGATGGTGAAAGAAAAGACCTTGTCCAGTCCCTCTGGCTTCTTCCGTCTCTCCAGTGAGAATGTGTTCTTTTTTTTTTTTTAATTTTTATTCTTATGTTAATCCCCATACATTACATCATTAGTTTTAGATGAAGTGTTCCATGATTCATTGTTTGTGCCTAACACCCAGTGCTCCATGCAGAACGTGCCCTCCTCAATACCCACCACCAGGCTAACCCATCCTCCCACCCCCCTCCCCTCTAGAACCCTGTTTGTTTCTCAGAGTCCATCGTCTCTCATGGTTCGTCTACCCCTCCGATTTCCCCCGCTTCATTCTTCCCCTCCTGCTACCTTCTTCTTCTTCTTCTTTTTTTTTTTCTTAACATATATTGCATTATTTGTTTCAGAGGTACAGATCTGAGATTCAACGTTCTTGCACAATTCACAGCACTTACCAGAGCACATATCCTCCCCAGTGTCTGTCACCCCGTCACCCCATCCCTCCCACCCCACACCCCACTCCAGCAACCCTCAGTTTGTTTCCTGCGATTAAGAATTCCTCATATCAGTGAGGTCATATGATACATGTCTTGTGAGAATGTGTTCTAACCTGGAGATGGTAATATAATTATATGAAAACGTTATCTCACATCAATGTGGGAGAGAAGTCCAAACAAAAACCCATAAAATCATGTTATTTGAGTTTGCTCCCAGTTCTGAGTTCTGGAGGAAATAGCAGATGAATCTATGGAATCACCATCAGTAATCTTTGAGAAATCAATAATGGGAAGACTGTCAGAGGGTTGAAAAGGAAGGAAGAAGGGCAAATTCAGGAAATATAAATTAAGAGTGAACAAATCAGTAAGAAGGATGTATTTCAGTAACTCTTCTAGAATAGAGTTTTTTATTAGAGAGCATGCAAGTGCTTAGAAAGTCACAGTGCCAATTCACTAACAATGAATTTCACTAGAGAACATCTCAGCATTAGTTGAACAATTTAGGGAAGAATTGTAGCCCTGGAGGACCATGACTTCCACAAGGCATCAGTGACATTACTTGGACTCTTGTGGAAAAGGGAAGTGGTAGGAATTGGATGAGAAAGTTGAATATATTCTAAGAGAACAGTTTGAAACAAAGTCTGTATGAGGTGGTCAAGTAAGGTTAAATTTTTATCAGTGACTTCGGAAAAAAAATGTAAATGAGCTATAAGATCTTTACGTTTTAGAACTGGAAGGAACCATGAAGATGATCTAAGCGTTTTGTTTTATAGGTGAGGAAGCTGAAGCTCAAAGGGTGAAGTGTCTTTCCAGAATTTACACAACCGATAAACAGAAAAAGCTAAGATGAGAGCCCAATTTCTTGATTTCCCCCAAAGGACTAGACTTTCTCTCTGGCAATAAGGTGATAGGAACATAGGGAGAGATGTAAATTTCTGGATTTAAGTTAAAATGACAAAAGTGAACAAAGAAGAAGAAAACTAGGGGGAAAATGACGTTACAAATGCAAAGTTGAGTGTTGCAATTCAGCGCCAGAAATCCAAGGGGAGCTAAAATCAAAGATGGATTATTGAGGGGTTTACTCCCTTTAGAGACCAGCCCACAATTCCTCAAGAGTGAACAGGGATGAACTATCCCACAGTCCCTATTCTCTGAGTTACTGTTTGCAGACTACCCTCTTTGGGAAGCCTTTTAAAGATCCCTCGTATTTTTAATAGTCCTAATATTTTTGTGCCAGCTAGGGTTCTAGCTGTTGTAGATGTATTATCTGCCTTAATTCTCGTAACAATCTATGCAGTAGACATTACCTTTAGCCTGTTGTACAGATTGAGAAACTGAGGCACAGAGTGCCTCCAGATCTTGCTAAAGAGCCCAAAAGTGATAGGATTTGGCACTGCGCTCACCTTCCCAGACTCAATCCATTCTGCAATCCAAGCTCTGAACCTCTGCCATATGTGATTCTTCTCACTACACTATGGCAATGATATATTTCAAGTTATAACATGTTTGTCTTTTTTTAAATTTCTGACAGCATAAACTCCTTGGTTTGAGGGCCATGAGCAGTCACTCCTTGTTATCAAAAGTATATATATATATATTTTTTTTTTCATTTTTCAGTCTGTATTTTGCAGTGGCTCCATGAGCATTTGTTTTCTGATTGACCATCTTCAGAGATAACAGCAGTTGTCTGAGAATCCACTGGGAAATTTGAACTGTGAGTTGAAAGCTTCAAGCTATAAATATCATGATCATGTTCAGCCTCATGATTTATGTGAGAAACATAATGACCTTATGGCAGAGCCTGTTATTTCCTAGGGCTGGGGAGGCTGCACACAGATTTAACGGAACCCTTTCCCCCATGTAGTATGTATTATAGTTTGATATTCAGTGTTCACACACCATTTTCTGGGTGGTTTGAGTTTATGCAGGACTAGCCATTACCAGGTTTTCATTGTAACCTGTCAAGTCATAAATATATTATTGACCCTGTTGGCTTGAAGAGAAACATTTAGGATGCTGGGCTTGGCCAGGTACTATTATGCACTTTAGCAGATGACATGGTCTAAAATTAAGATTTCTTGTATTATTCTCATTTTCGTAGTTGCAAGCTGGAGTTATTTAGGATGGGCATTGTCTGCAATAGTTGTCCAACAAACCAATGTTACATGTTGTTGAACATCTGCCACCATTTTCTGGTTCTTGTCCCCTCCAGAGGAGCTCAGTTCCATGTAGTTTCCCCAGTGTGTTATGTTCTGGGTGTATGCATAAAGTTTACTGCATACGATGTTCTCAAATCTACATGCCTTTGCACACATTGTTCCTTCTGCTTAAAATGACCTTTACCACTTGTCTGCTCAGCGAATCCACTCAAGGGCCCCTTCTCTGGGAAACCTTTCTTGATGCCTTGCATCAAGCTGAGTTGTGCCCATTATCTGTGCTCCTTTATGTATTTTCCTCATGGTACTAATCAAAGTATAGTAGCGATTTTTATTCACTAATTCCTCTACTGGAATGAGAACTCTTAAGGACAGGGGATGTGTGTTGTTAATTTCTGATTCCTCAGTGCCTTGCAGAGGATAGAGATGCCCCATAATGTTTGTTAAATGAATGAATTGATGAATGAGTGGGTAGTTTGCTGTTCTCCCATGTAATCTTTTCTATTACAAGGATAGATTTCTATGGGGAAAAAAATGGCCACCAGCAGACAATGTAAAGATACTCTCAAACACTATTGATAAACAATTTGCTGTGCAATGTGGATCTTTCACTAATTATATTCAATTTTCCACTAAAATGAGATGACACCATAAGACATGGAATTGGCTTAGACATTTAAGAATCTGAAGCAAAGGATTTTGTACTATTAAAACTGATTTCTTCAAATTATCTGTGTCACTAACTAGGAGTATACAAAAGGAAGTCGATATGATATCAACTGGATCTGGCCACTGAACCAATTCCTTCTGGGCTAGAAAACTATCTTTTCATTCTAAGGAAAACAAACTAACAGCCTTATCCATGAAACCTTAGTTCTCGCACAACATACACCTAAAGTCGAGTCATAAAAGTAGTAAGGTCTGATGGTAAGGTAAGGTTTTTCTGGAGACAAATGCATCCTGTGCAAGATACATAAGCAGCCATTATTGGCTCACTTACCCTTTCTTGGGAATGTCTACAACTTTACCTTTCCAATAGACAGTAGCTGATTGTGGATGGATGTTACTGTAGGCATCAAAACCATCCTTATGCACTGCTGGGAATTTTGAGGTAAAGACCAATTTATTTGGAAGTTTTACTTCTCCCGGCATTTTTTTTTCTTTTTTTCTTTTTAGCAAGTCAGGGGGACTCTTCTTTGTAGGATTCCAGGTGTCATGCTTCATTTCAATGATGTTCTGATCATGAGAGTGAAAGAGTATGAACTATGGGAAAGAGCTCAGGTAGTTTGTTCTTTGCTGTTGTGAAAAGGGAATATGAATTGGAAATTTCAGGCCCCCGTGAGCCTGCACATCCATCCTGTGGTCACCCTTCCCAGGATATCCACGACGTACCCATTCCAAACACAAGCTTTGTGCCTTCTGTGGTGGCACAATGCCAAATACTTTTTTTCAACAGAAGACAAAAAGGGGTGTACAAATTTAGAGTCTAGTAGAAATAGATTCCCCACTCAAGTGATTGTCCATTCACAAGGATGCTTTTCAGCACTTTCATTGTCATCAGCTTCTGAGGCTGTGCTAATAAGTTAAAGGGAACGACAATGACTGATTTTTATGTGGACTTGTATTTACCTACAAGAGTTCCAGATGGTAAGAGGCATCAAATGCTTACTTTCCCAGAGAAGTGCTATCTACAGCACTGAAATATATACATTTGAAAAATAACTCCTGTGGCTGTCCTGGGAGTTAGGAGACTTGATAATAGACTCCATGGGTTTGCCTTTGCCTTCTTTGCTGTTCACCTATCTCTTTGGGGTTGTTTTCTAAGAATAAGTCTATAACTTTAATTGTTTTATCACACATGCAATGGCCAAAAGCTTTGTTTCATTCTTTTAATTACATGATTATATATAAGCCTGGAAGAGAAACAGTGAGTGCTGCACTTTGAACCATCTGCTGCCTCATAACACATGTTATTACATAAAGCAGGTTCTAAAAGTTGTGATGGTAAGAGACCTCAGTGACCCTTCTATTCCAAATGATAAAGTTGCACTGTTAGCTGTACAAAATCCCGGATTGGCTTGTATTTTAAACTGCAACTGGAGGTGGTATAGAGCTGAGAAACTGCCTGAGGAATTCAAGCTGTTCACATCACACGAGTTATCTGCCCATAAAGGATGCCAATCATATTGTTATTGTGGAAAGGATTAGTCATTTTTTTTTTTTGGACCACACTACCTGCAGCACATCTGGGAACATTTTGCATGAAAACAGTTGACTGCAGCCCATGTATGAAGGCCAGAGATTAATCTGGATTTAGGAAATCACATAATAGAGTGTACCAAAAGCCAGTTTACTCAGTATAATCTGTAAAAGTCACTAACTCTTACATGCTGTGGCCCCAAAACACACTAGTCAAAGATTCATATTGCCTTTCGCATTCAACAGCATGACTCAGTCCCCATGATTCTGTATAGACAGTCCAGACAAAGGATTCCTTATTCATGGCGAAAACTTACAAAAATGGCTTGAAGTTAACCTGATTTCTATCCCAACCTCTCCGGAAATCGTTGCACTCAACACCTGTGGTTTGCAACCCAGACGGTAATACACTTTCCTGTTCTTCATTTGTGACAAAGGGATTTATGAATAGAAAGGTTATCCATTTTGGCATTCTCATAGCTGAAATGATATGCAGACCTCATAGGATCCCTTGAATCACATTTGCTTCAGGAGACCAGCATTATAAGACATGTCAGGTTTCTCATCATGACAGTGCCATCTGCATTGGGCAAGTGTCTGTCTTGCTCCCTTACTAACAAGACACTATCTTGGGAATAACTTTGTTTCCACTCTGACTTAGCAAGTACTTAGGAGAAGAACCAGAAGGTATTTGCCCATGGAATCAGTCTGCATCTGATTTTTGCTCCCTTTTTCCTCCATGAGTTTATGTTCAAGAGAAATCATGGAACCAAATTCATTTGAGTTCCAGTCACTGACAGTGGGATCAAAAGGTCTATGTCAGATCTGGCCCAGGGTATATTAATGTTGGCCAGCCACACCTGCAAAGGCATGGTTCCCAGCAAGACCTGACACCAACAGACCTGCTAGAAGCATGTCCTTTAGTACCTTGGGTATTGATTTTTGACAATGTCTGTTGAGGATCTAACAGAGCCACAAGTTGTACTAAAGCGTATTTTCTGTGACCCTGAAGTCACTTGTATAACAATGATATGACAAATATAGCCTTACCAACAAGAAAGGCATTTCTACCCTTGTTGGCTGTTAACCAAAGGCCAAAAGTTGTTGGTATGCTTGGGGGGAGCTGAGGGCTATAGCTTATAGGTTAATATTTAGTTCTGAGGTCCTGGGGCAAAAATTTAGGGCAGAAGGTTCTATACCATGTTATGTGTAGCAAATAGGACTGTGTTATCCATGGTTCCCCTATTAACTGTTCATTCCTTCAACAGAGCTGTCAGGGATGAAAACAAATAGTGCACAGGGTTGGAATCAAACAGGCCAATATTTGGAACCCAGCTCCTTCCCTCACTAGTTGCATGACCTTAGGCAAGTTATTTTAACTATTGAGCCTCAGTTTCCTCATCTGTAGAAAGGAAATAATAGTAGTCCCTCACTTGAAAAGTTATGTGAGGATGTAGTGATAACACCTGTGAAGTACTTAACTCACTGGCTGGCACTTAGGAAAGGTGATAGAGATGCTGATAATGTCTCACCCCACAGTCATTCATCCAGCAAACTTTGATCAATGCCAATGGTACCAGGCAGTATTCTAAAATTTAGGTCTTTCTGTGATGAGTAATGTATCCTACTATCTTCCACGAAATTAGAGTCTGGTATAAGACAAAGAAACATAACCAAGGATTAAAGTTTTGAGGTACATGTATACAAACTTATACAAAACACAGGTGAAAGAGCAATTCATGACACTCAGGTGAGTCATGGCGGGCTCCCATGGAGAGGAAACGTTTAGTCTTGATCTTGAAGGATCAGTGCAACTTCGCCAGGCAGAGAAAGAGAAAAGAAAGTTTTGAGGCAGATGGAAGAATATGAAGACAGAGAAGGGTATTTGTTTTAATAGTGTAATAATACAGTTTAGTATTGTTGGGGCAACCAGTGCTTTGCAAGATTTAGTAGAAGGTAAAGAAGAATAGAGGGACTGTGGCTAGACTGCTAAATGTTTTATATGCCTTGCTAATGATTTGGGACTTTATTCTTTAAAAGAGAAAAAGCTATTACAATTTTTAATTAAGGGAATGGCATGATCAAAGTTGTGTTTTAAAAAGGCCATAGTGGATGATATCCAACTTGAAAAGAAAGAAGCAGGGAAGGAAGATAAAATGGACAAAACACTCATTCCAACCTTGGCTGTGAGTTCATGTAATCCCAGTAACGATGAATAAATTAGTACTAGAAATATCAAGAGTGGAGGTGTAAAGAAATGTTTGAGTTCACTTAAAACTGTTTTATTTGGTTGGTAGTAATTACTCAAATACTTATGTCCCCTTTGTTATCCTGTTCGTGTTGTTACGGGTCACTTGAATCCTTCTTGGAAGGAAGCAGGTCATAAATAATATTGGTTGTTGGACAGTATAGAAAGGCCGAAGAACATTTAAATCCCTAGAAGCATCTCAGAAAAGTGAACATAAAGACTTTCTTGAATGTGGAAATAAAAACCGAGAGTCAGTTAAATAGCCATCAGTAGCAGTTGGCATTTGCTGGTTGGCATCAACCTGTGTTTATTGTTGCATTTCTTTAAATCTGGTTCTCAGTGATATTCCTCACAACTACTGTGTAAGCATAGGTAATCTGTGCTTAATACAAACATACAGTTTTCACTTCTGTGGAAAGTTACTTTGCTGTAGAAAAATTCGGAACACATTGTAGATGATGTGTTCAATCACATCTGCCTTCCACATTGGGAAAGCTTAATTGCTTGGTTTGTGTTCTGTGAGGCCTCACTGTGAACCTGATGGCAGCTACCCAAGCTGGAGGTACGGTGCCTAGGAGAAAGCAACTCATCCCTGGGATGCATGCCCTGCACATTCAACCCTATTAAGGGATGGCAAATGTTTCAAGATGCTTTGCCATTCTGACCACTTGGCAAGGAAATCTGGTCTATATTTGGAATATAATTTTTGAAAGTGTGGCTTCTATTGTATTCTCCCCTGTGTTGCCAGTTCCCTCTGTTGGAAGGTAAAATCAGAGCTGGCAAGAATCAAGACTTTGTCACTAGTAACAGAGGGATTTCCATAATGTACCAGGTGGTGATGACAAAAATAGCAACACCACAGTTTTAGTGTCCCAAGCCCCACTGATACACTGCCTGGAGTATCAGTGTTTGCTTAGAGTTTAGCTGCAAGTGTTTCTGGAACACTGTTCTTAGATTGCCACAGTCCATTGATTAGAAACATGCTCCGTAAGTTTTCAACTGCATTTTTCATAGACCAGTAAAAGCACTTCTACTACACTAAATCAATGAAATTTCATTATTATAAACTGCTAAGTGTTGGCTCCTTCCATATCGAAATACTGAGCCTTATGTATATATTGACCCATTTAAAAGGTACATGTTTAATGGTATTTGAAAAGAGAACTTTGTGTTGTTAAAGCAAAATCATATCTCGGGCTTAGCTAAAGGAGTCCTATTTCAATTCGCTTAGCTACTCATCTATCTCATAGTATAAAACACTTGCTGATACGTCAGGAATGTCTGCATTCCTTGCTTGTCATCCTATGACCTCCATCATAGACACGTGGCCACAATAGAAGCTGGTTCTCAGCCATGGGCCATTCTATTGCCCAGTGGACGGTGGTCCTGATGGGGCTTGTTTCTCACAAGAGTAGTTTCCAAATAAACACATGACAGAAGGGGAATTAATTAGTGAGTAAATTAACCCTAAAGCAAAGAGAAAAACAAACCAGTGCATCTTAGATAATTACCTCTGGTGAAAAATTTCTATGATGTCACAATGTTAACAAAAGCATTTTAAAACTGCTGTTGCCTCCTTCCCTATGATAAAGTCCTTGAACAGCATTGTCCTTTTCTTGGAGGAGGGGAAGCAGGAGCAATGAGGGAAGTTTCAAAACAATCAGCTTTGTGAGATTGCTTTAGAATGAAAGGTCTGGAAAGGAAATAAGTAAAAAGATTCTATCTGAGATGACATTTGAGTTGGAGTTTTCTGAAACTTAGGCTATGTGTGAAGATGATCAGGATAGCAGTGTGGGAGGCAGGCTGTGGTGATCCTAATGTTGATTCTGCTACTTGCAAAGTGGTAGAGACTTAAACTTGGTACCAGACCTTTATGACCCTCGGTTCCCCCCCAAGAATTGTTTCTCTTGGACTGGAGATATTAAAAGTTAAAAAAAAAAAAAGCTAACATAATTATAATATCAACAATAATATGTACTAAAATCTAAAATTTTAAATGCTCATTATGTGTGAAACACTATTTTTTGTGGGCTTTATGTATTTTCTCATTCATTTAATTCCTATACTAAGCCGGTAAGAGAGTATTACTAGTATCTCCATCTTAGACATGAGGAAAGAGGCAATGAAGGCTTAAATAAATCCTCATCAGTCCACGTGCAGAGTTTTTTTTGTTTTGTTTTGTTTTTGTTTTTAAAGATTTTTAAAATGTATTTATTAGAGAGAGAGAGCATGAGAGGGGGGACGGTCAGAGGGAGAAGCAGGCTCCTCGCCGAGCAGGGAGCCCGATGTGGGACTCGATCCCGGGACTCCAGGATCATGACCTGAGCCGAAGGCAGTTGCTTAACCAGCTGAGCCACCTAGGCACCCCACATGCAGTGTTTTAAATCAGTGAGCTGAAATTTTTCAAGAAAGGCATGCTAAAAATGTATAGTTGTAGCATATCTGTGCTATGATCACTGTAGCTGCAATATTAAGCTTACTACATGCAACTCTCATCTTTACTTTTGTGATGAAAGACACACTAAAAATGGATTCACAAATGGATCTCTAAAGCTGTCACTCTGCTTTTTTTTGAGGACAGGATGATATTTCCTTCTCTTTTGCATAAGCTATGCACACAGTATGTGACATGCTTCGTACTCTGATGACTCTGTGTGGAGAGACTGTGTAGAGCTAGACTGGACGAGGGACGTGGTCCTGACCGTATCTGGAATGGCCCTGAGTGCCCAGCTTCCAAAGGCAAATGAAGTAGAACCCCCAGAGCTGCTCTCAAATCAAGGCATCCTTCGTGGCACAGGTATGGGCAGTGGAGGAGGGGAGAGTGGGGGGAGACCTTTGTCCCACATGCTCACTTCTCTGCTTCATCTTTCTTTTGCATCAAACCCAGGTTTTCCACTACTGGAAAATACTTATTTTGAACTTACAAACATCTAGACTGATCTAGAATAGGTGGGTCATAGCTGTGACCCAATCCAAGATTTGTTTAGGGATTTTTAATCTTCTGGATATGTAGTAGGTTATCATCCTGTTAATTCTTTCAATTCATTAAAAAAAAAAGTTTATTCTGAGCCTGGTAGAGGCATTATATTAAGTGCCCTTGGTACAAAGGCAAAAGGATATGTTTCCTAAACTCAGGTGGCTTATAGTTTGGTGGAAGAAAAGATATGCAAATAAATAATTATACTTAATAAGATAGTAGCAGGGGTATGTGTTTATGTAGTGGGAACTTGGGAAAGGTTACTCAAGGAGGGTAGGGTTGGAACTGGGAACTGAAGGTAGGTAGGGTTTGGCAAGGTCTGCAGACAGCTAAAGAACATTACGTTCCAGGTGGAAGAAACACTGTGCTCTCTCTTTCATGAAAGAATGTGCAGATGGTAACTGGGAGACTATGAGAAAGTGACTTGCCAGGGAGACTTCAGAGGCAGGCTTTCTGTTTACACTGATGTGAATGTCTTTTTCCTGTTCACGTCCATTCCTTCCTGCTCATTCTGTTATTCTCTCTAGTCTCCTAGGGCTTATGATGTCAAGTGATACTCTGGTCCTTTTCTTGTCCCTGTTTTATGTATGGATTTGATATTTCCTAATTTGCTCATCCAAGCCTCAGGGGCTCATGAGTGTCTATTTTTAAATTTTATTTTATATTCTCTCTGCTCCACATTACCCAGACTCTACACAACTGTGTTCTTGATGTTCCTGAAATATGAATGCTTAATAGATGCTTATTTTCTGTTGAAAAATGATTTTATGAGAGTCCTAGTTGTAATATGTAGGTAATTGAGATGCTCGATTCACCAAATTCCTAAAAATACTACCATAATCAAGTGAAATAACAACTGGCTGGGCTTCTTCAAAGTGAGCCTGACAGAAAAGAGATGTTATTTATTTTGCTTCATGTTTTAGATACTACTTCCCTTGTAATCCTTTATATCCCAATAGTAGAGTATTTTGCTTGTGCAACATATAATTATAAAATTAAGAAATGTCCTTAAATGCCATATGTTGCTTCATTCTCCTCAAAACTGGGCCAGTTTTGCTTGAATAACTCCAGTGACAGAGGACTGACTTCCTCATACCCCCTGCTCTTTCATTTCTAGGACACGTCCCTTACGTTGGCCCTACGTGCGCCTTGTTCTAGGTCAGTGACTGTCAGTGGGGAAGGGCCATAATTCTGTGATTTGGCAAGGCATGGACACATTTTTGGATGTCACAACTTTACAACTTGACGTGTTGCTGGCATCCAGTCCAGTGGGTGGGGGCCAGTGATGCTGCTAATCCTCCTACAAAGCACAGGGGCAACCCCAGCCCAATAGTGCTAACGCCGAGAAACGCTGCTCTAGATGCACCTTATTTATCCACAGAAAAATTATAAATTTTTCCATCCAGCAGTCTGTCTGATACTTGGACACAGCTAACTGCACGAAGGCTCTTGTCCCTCCAAGTCCTTTGACTATTTTTCTAATGCTGTTATAATAAGACCAGCAATTCATGTGTGACTCTTCCCAAAGCATTTAAAAGAAAAGGAGGGAAGCATTGAGGAGGGCAATGCTTCATCCAGATTGACCCGTGGTGGACCACGTTTGCACTGTGCACTTGGGTGGAGGAATCATAGAATGGTGTCTTGATGTGCTGTTTGTTCCCCTTGCCCTGTTTAGATAAAATCTGTGAAACTCACTGCAAGGGATTTAGTCAAGGGAGTTATTCTTGTCAGGGAGATGATGTGAGTAATGCGTGGCATGTCCAAATCCATGTCATGATAAACAAGAATGTTATAATGACCCTCTCCCAGGGTAAGAGAGGTCCCAGGATGTGGATATTGCTAAAAATTCTGTTAAAGCATCTGACTGTCCCAGGCACGAGAAAGAGGTAGTGAGATCCTCTCGAGGCTCAAGGGTCTCTTCTGCCCTTTCTATGAGTTCACCTTGTAGACGCCATCTAACCCGTGTCCTCATTTGTTGTGAGGTCACTTTAACACTCAGGGACACAACTGGGTCAACTTATACCTGTCAATTCAGTTAAAATGTGCTCCAGGTTGGCAAGAAAGACTGGAAAAATGATACAGCCTCTGAAAAGGAGTGAGGAACATTTTTTTGGAAGGATTCAATGGACATTTTTGAGTGGACAATTGAGCTCTAACTACAGTTTGTTTAAAAAGGTGCAAGCATAAACAATGCTTCAAAATAAGTACCATGTAGACAATCGCCCAGCTAAAGGCAACCAACCTGATCCTCTTCTGGAATAAATACTGTTTTCCCTCAAAGTGGGTGGATTGCAGGCTTGTAGAGAAGAGCAGAGTCATCTTAAAAGTGCTTTGAAAAGAAACTGATTCACCAGAGGGGGCGAATAGACCCTGTGTATGTTTGCTAATAAAGAAGGATTTTTGATGCTAGCTTTCATTGATTATCCAGTTAAGAAATCAATACTGTTGTTTTATAAAAAGGACAACCACAGACTAATTTGCACTGCTTAATAAGAACGTTGGGAAAATAATTGTTAAGGTCTTCATCCATGGTGATACAGCTTAACTCAGCAAATCATTAAGAATTTCCCCTTTCAGGCAGTTTTCACTCTCTGCAAACAATAGCTATTGTATGAGCTAGCCCAGCAGGGGGCATCTCTGCTGACTTCCGGAGAGTTCTTTTCTGTTAGTGAGGAGATAATGAAAGAAGAGGAAGCTGGAGAGAAAACATCTCCTGGAGCAATCCCACCAATAAAGCAATCTAGGCTCACACGGGGAGATTATTTTCATTCTCTAAAATTCTCTCACCAGGCAATTTTGTGACAGAAAACTCTGTGCTCTGGTTTGGGACTGGGCACTACAATTAGATGATAGGAGTTTTTAACAGTGGTGGATTCGTGATAGTACATTTCTTCTACAGCTTCACCCTCTTTTTTCCCTCTGCTCAGTTCAAGCAAAGATACTTTCCAATAAATAATTCAGGGAGTCTGAAGTAGTTAAAAATGGATTGCAGTGTTGACTGACATGAATGAATCTTTGTGGCCACCAGCTACACGCTGTCACCACAGTTACCAGAGACCGGGGTCTATGAAGAGATTCAGTCCAGGAGCAGTAGGTGAGTGCAAGGGATACCCTGAAAAAGCCACTCCCCTAAAATGTATTCTCCCTTAGTGTACAAGAGTGCTTTCAGTTCACCGTTAGAAATGTATCGCTTTGGATTGCCTTTGACTATTGTTTTTAAAATTCTTATTAAAAGGTTTGTTTCAAATATATAACACACTTTAATTCCTAGCTCTGTCTCTAAGAGCCCCCTAGGACCTCTCTTCATTCTTGATGCCTAGCTGAAAGCAAGGCCCTGTGGGGAAGGGTCCCTTGGAAAGCTGTCTGGAGTCCAGTGTGTAGACACATCACTCCACCTCCTAGCTTACCTGGGAAGGGACCAGTGTGGGGTCTAGTCAGAGCCTGAGCACTCAGGACACCAGGAGGTGTCCTTTTAGGAGGGAGTGAAGCCCTCTTTGTACTTCCTCTCCAGCTCACCCTGTTACTTGTGTCAAGGCCTTTTCCTCTGGCACCCGGACATTTACCACCATATTCTAATTGGCCTCCAGCATCTCATTCATACCGTGGCCCACCTAGCCTTTCTCCAGTGCAACTGTCATTCTATCAGTCTTCCTCAAAACCTTTCAAAAAGTCGTTTCTGACCTTGCGAGCCACATAAACATATTCTGAATTGTAGCTACTGTTATTTCACAAGAGTACTGTACCTGGAGCCAGATTTTAAGTTCCTTGAGGCCACGCCTGTGTTCTCTCTTACTTTAGTGGTCTTTTTACCCTTGTGACAGTGCAGGACACAAAGAAGGGGATATATACAGATTGACTTGCTGTTGAAGTACATGGGGCTCCAACAGTGGTTTGGCCACTGGGAGGGCCGTGGAGTTGGTTTGAGGTATGACTCTTCCACTGACTTTTCCTATCATTGTGGGGGACAAAATAGTTACCGTTTATTGAGTCTGTTAGTGTTTTGGTGAGGCATTTCCCACAGATACTCTTAATTTATCCTCTCAACAACTTGTCAAGATAGATGCTATTTTGCTTATTTTACAGGTAGGCCAGTAAATGATGGAGTTGAAATTAAGACCCAAGTCTTTCCGGTGCCAAAATTGATATCCTTTTCATTATAGCATGATCCTTTTGGTTTCCTTAGTTATACTATGGAGACAGAAACCATATCAGCATTTGTGACTTTATGGTGATATTGGCCAGAGGAATGAAATAATAAGCCAGGTCCTTTGATGATTAAGAAGTGGCTTCTTCCCTTGTGAACTTGTACAGGATTTTAATAGCCCAGACTTTTTTTTTTCTAAAACAATTTGCCCTTTTTTGAGGAGTACATAGGTAGTGAATGAGTAAAATTAGATTTAAAAAAATCCGTGTGCCTGGCACAGTTTGTTAATTACTTTGGATAAATAGGTATTTACACATCTGTTGCAGAATGTTATTTACTGCACTGGGAGAAACTAAGGTCAGAAAAGCATATATGTAATCCCTTACCAGTGGTAATATCAGGTATAACATAAATATTTATAAAATGATTGACACTCATCTGGTGAAATTATTATTGAAAGATAACAGATACATATTTTTAATTCTCTCTGCTCAAATAGCAAATCCCATCTCTCCTGATTCAAATATAGAAATAGTGGCAAAATTAAGATAACATGCTTTGAGATGTGCAATATTTTCTATCCACCTAATGAAGTCAAAGGGTGTTTATGAAAAACAAATTATCCTAATTACTCATAATATGAGGGTGTGTTCTGAAGAAGGAAAGAAATTTGAAGTACCTCATTTAGAACAGCACAGAATTTTAAATGCAAGGAATCTGGGAGATAGAAATAAGGTTATTCCAATGCAAATAGAGCCAATTTCAGTGCTTTGTGACATATAAAGACAACACGAATGTAATCTGACTTCCTTTAGTGCTTGTGGCTTTGACTGTAGTTATTTAGTAGGAGGCAAAGTACATGACTTAGAATCATGGACTTTTATTACTGTGACAAAAAATATTGAACTACAGCTAACATATAGAAATCATATGGGATGGTTGAAAGAGCACAGAAGTATGCAAGATCTGAGTTCTAGTTCTTGAGCTACCTACCAATGGGTGTTTTCATGAAACCAGTCTTTATGGGGCTTGGGAAAGTGACAAGGTTGAGTTAGACAATTTCTCAGCTCTTTTCTGTCTCTAAAATTCCGTGACCCTGTAAGTGAGCATTGCTAGAGTTTGAATAATATGTTCCTTCTTTTCCCAACAAAATTATGAGAGCCAATTATCAGCTTTCTTTCTAATTTAAGTTGCATGCTTAATTGTTCCCTTTTTTTCTTTATGGTAGTAATTCAGTGGTTTTTCTGTGTGCATTTTTCAGATTTACACCATGAGAAATTGTTGACGATTAATCTCTGAACAAAATGATGCCTTAGTAAAAATTAGTGTAAAAAAATAGAGTTTAGATGTTATTTCTTCTCGTGGCTGATGCATCGATGGCTTCAAATCATCATGCCACCTTATCCCTACCCCCTTGGTGACATAACTTTGCAGCACTTGTCCTGTGGGTAGGACACATTTCTCTGCCCCTTGACTCTGGGCTGAGTCCTGTCTGTTGCTTTGGCTAATGGGCTGCTAGCAGATGCGACACAAGCAGAAGCCTGGAAGGGGCATGTGCAGTGAAGTTTGCATGCCCTTGCACGTCTACCATGTCTCCGAGAAGAACTTGTTTGGGCTAGCCCACTGATTCCAGGTGGAGAATAAGGGACAACCTAGAGTAGAGCCACCCACAGCTGAACCCAGCCTCGATCAGCTCACTCCAGCTGATCTTCAGAATTAAAAACTATAATAATAAATAATTGTTTTTTTAAAATTTTTTATTGTTATGTTAATCACCATACATTACATCATTAGTTTTTGATGTAGTGTTCCATGGTTCATTGTTTGTGCACAACACCCAGTGCTCCATGCAGAACGTGCCCTCTTTAATACCCATCACCAGGCTAACCCATCCTCCCACCCCCCTCCCCTCTAGAACTCTCAGTTTGTTTTTCAGAGTCCATCATCTCTCATGGTTCATCTCCCCCTCTGATTTCCCCCAAATAATTGTTGTTTTAAGTCATTAAATTTTGGGGTAGTTTGCTATGCTACAGTAGCTACCCGATACACTTCTAAACAATTTTCATTGCTAGAGAAATGTTCCTTCTGCAAACCTGTCTTATCAAATACCTATAGAAGTCATCAATTATATTGTTAATATCATCCATTAATGAAATCATTAGAATATTTTCTTTTTGTTTTCCCCGGGACATAAAACCAAAGAGACATGACATTTTAGCAATAGCACTGGCCAATCTTACCTGTATGGAAACACTGCTGTATGAGCCGCCAATGACCCCTGCAATGAGCAGTGGGATATTCTCTTGAATGGCATAGGATCCATCAGGACACATATACTCAGCTTCATCCACTTTAGTCAAAGATGCCCTGACAAATTCCAGCGATTGCTCTAATGCATAGGTATCCCTTGAACATGTATCCAAAATGTGTACACCCAACTTCACTCCTGGCAGCAAGTAATTGTCTTTGTTGATTTCATCAATAGCAAACAACATGGCTTCCAGGCGTTGGATCCCTCGGTCTTCATTGATTCGCCCACATTCTTCAGTTCCAGTGCCTTTTTCATTAATAGGAAACAGACCGCCTAAAACAAGGTCACCTTCTATTTTAATCTCCCTCCTCAGAAAGTTATGGTCTCCTAAAGAGAGTAAAAATCCCTTTGAAAACAAAGCTAACGTGAGAACTTGTAGTCTTGTCAACATCTTCATGAATCCCGTTTCTGTACCTCTTGGGAGATATCAATGGATGAAGCCAATGTTGCCCGCTAGTCTTCCTCTCTCATTTCCAAACTGGATCTTTGGCCTGTCCTTCAGATAAGGGAGGAACAGACTAACAGAGCCTGTCACCAAATTCCTAAAGAGATAAAAAATATATGTACAAAAATGGTAAAGAAAACAACAGTGATTGCATGGATGGCCCCCAATCAGATCTTTGAAGGGATCATGACTCAAGTTAGCATTTAGCAAACACATACTGCATCACTGCACCAGACACTCTCCCACAGACACCCTCACCCAGTCCTTACAACACGTGGTGACATAGAGCTCAATCGTTCCATCTCCCAGAAAGGGATCCTGAGGACTAAAGAGGTAAAGTGACTTGACAAAGTGTACCTAGAATGGAGGTAGTGTTTAGACTCTGGTTTTCCTAATGCCAAGTTCAGTACTCCATCTACTCAGTCATTGACTTTGCTATTGGTAGGGCAGTAACTTGGATATGAGTCTTGATCCCTTCTCTTACAGCTCCATTTATAGACGACCACTTTTTATTCACTCTTTTCTTTCCATTTGGGGACAAAACAAAGCACAACGAGAACTCTTTCAGTATTTCTGCATTTCTACAACCACATTCCTGCCCTCCCTTCATTTCAGATACTCTAAGCCCACTGCGATCAAGATTCTGCCTTCACTGATTTAAAAAAAAAAAAAAAGAGCTCTGGAAAAAGCTACTACTGATCTACTAGCTTCCAAATCCACTGACCCCATTGTAGTCCTCATTTTACTTGACCTTAATTGAAATTCTGACTCCTTTCTATCTGTTCTAACTTCCTAGGTTTCTGTTCTCTTGCTTCTACATCTCAGATTCCATTGTTGAAGCCCTCCTCCCCACCCCCACTTCTGTAGGTCATCCAGTTTCACGGTTTCACTATCACTGAAATGACTCCTAGGTTAGCTGCCTCCTAAACAGCTCTGCCTACACATTCCTCTGACATCTCAAGGCCTCTGGGTTATAACTTCTCCCTTATCTCTGAATGGATCTTCTCTGTACCCAGGTTTTCAAGCCAGAAACCTGCAAACTGGAGCCCTTCCCATTTAACTCCTTCCCACACTTAATTAGCCACTAAGTCCTGTAAAGCCTACCTGTTTAACATCTCTCAAAGCCACCGCCTTGTTTATAACCCCACTGTGGTAGGCTCTTGTTATCGCTGACAGGACCATAGCAGATTTCTGTAGAGCTGCTGCAGGCCCTAAAAGCATGTTTTTATGAGTTAGGAAAAGATAACCTTCCTCAAGTACAAAATTTTCAGATTTGTTATTGTATAACTTGTACTACAGATGCTGAGTAAAGTCCATTTGCTGATCTCTGCCTCCTCCAACCAGTGGCAGGCAACTCCTGATGTGGCCCTCACATTGAGAGGAATATAGTGATTACTAGTATGGGGGTTTGCATAACAAGTTGTAATTTAGGACAGTTCCATAAATCAAGCTTCTTTTTACAAAAAGGTGAGAACATATGCACCTTCTAGGAATCAGACAAAGCCTAGCTATGAGGATCATGTTTTGACAATAGGTTAGGGTCTTCTCAGGGAGCTTTCCAGAATCCTGGTGTGGAGTGGCCCGGTTGCATGCACACGAACCCAATGGACCTACTGTTGTACTCCTTGCCACTCAGCTCCCGAGCGCTAGAGCAAACACTGGCCAACGCCCTCGCTCTGCCTCTTCACTGCCCTTCTCCCCAGATGATGCAAGCTTACTATTTTTAGAATTGGGTGGGAGAGGCGATAGCAGAGATTCCTGGCGCATTCTCCCGACAGGTACAGGTGCCTGTCCCTGTGTGTGGTTTGGTGTGCCTGTCCGCTCTCCTGCTTCTGTGCATGATTATGTGGGGTTTTATGAAGGAGGGGTTTCTCCTGGCTGCATCTCAACTTAGGATGTCTGAAAGCCACACCACCTGTGTGCTGTCGGAGAGGTTAGCAAATGTTAATCATCTGAATGGCGTCCCATTAGAGAAGGTACTTGAATAATGCATAATCTTAATTGCTGTTCAGAATGGCCCATCTCCTGTCAATCTGTACTGACTTCCTTTTGCCTCTAGGTTGAAGAATTGACTTTGTCATGCTCTATGATCTTGTCCCTGGCTGGCTGTCAAGTCTCACTGCTCACCAGGCCCGTCAGTTCCATCCTACCTCTTATGTCCCAGCTGTTACCGAACCATGTTTATCTGAGAGGACATCTAGAATGTTGATGGCCCCTTGGTTCTGCTCATATTTTTCCCTTTGCCACAAATGCCCTTCAATATCCATTTGTCTGGTAAACACCCGCTTATCATTTAAACCTCAGTAGTCACCACCAGGAAAGGCCAAGAATTTTTTCCTATCTTCCTTGCTCAGTCAAATCGTTTACTTCCTGCTTTATATTCCTACTGTAGCTAGTTCCAGAAATGTTTGCTGTTGCTATTATAATTCTTACTTGTTTCCTTGTCTGCTCATTGGGAATAAGGAAAATAGCACAACATTGAGGATTTTTAAGGTATGAAGAAAAAAAATCAAATCTCAACAACAACAAAAAAACTAGAGACAGGAACTAGTCCAGTACGTGCTTCAACATTTTTGACATTTCTCCCTTCTCACGTTAGCAGTGCCCTTTAAAGCCTGGCTTTCCACGTGCTTTCTGTTCCTTTCGCGTGGAGCAAGTGATGGGTTGTTTTCTTGAGACACACGAGTCATCTGGGTTTTGTTTTGTTTATTTAGGTGTGAGCCTCAGCAATGACAACTGCAGTCATTGGAATGCTCAGTGTTAGCCTAGAGCCTCTCTGGGAGATCTGCCACAGGGCACCAGAAAGTCTAATAATAATAATTTTTTAAAAAGTTGATACTGTGGTAGGTTTTTTTTGTTTGTTTGTTTCATATCAATTTCTAGTCTCTCTTTGATCTTTATGTGCAGTTCCCTTTGAAGCAAAACAGTCACAGAAGGCAAAACTCACTGCGATCATTATCATTAATGATCAGCAGAAATGGCTCTATAAAATAATTGTTTTATGGACCTAATAAAAGAGAATAGCTAATTAAAAGAAGGTCATCAACACAATCTTACCATATACCTATGAAAAAAAGTGTAGATATATTTTGAATCGGAAGAAAGTTTGACTGCTCAAATAATAAAGATGACCTTATATAAGTTTATGGAAAACTTAATTTTCTCTTAAGAAAATGCTCTTCGCCAAAGCAGACTTGAAAGGGAACATCACATTCCACTGAAAGTCCTAATACATATCAGTCTACCCGTTTCACAGGTAGGGGCTGTGTTTTATTTATTGTTGTGTATTCAGGGCCTGGCTTAGTGTCTGCCTGCAATCCAGAAGGTATTCAACAAGTACTTCCTGAAGGCCATCCATGGCTATTATGCTTGCAGATGACTCTTTACTATTTTATTTGTGGCACAGTAAAAGGGAACTAAAGTAGAGAAAGGAGTTATTTTATTTCATCACGCAAGGGCTCTTATCCTATTATACTCTTTGATGGTAGGACCGCTAACAGGTAGAACTAGAGGAATTATTCTGTAAAGATGCTGGGGTGTAATGCTGCCTTTGTATTTGGCAGTTGCCGCTGAGGTGGGTCCCTATGAAGCTGGGAGGGACGTGGCCTCAGATTGACCTACATTTACTCAAGCGAAAACTTCAGTCAGGAGAATGCTAACTTGGGAACATGCGTATCATCCTATTTCAAAGCATCAGAGATGCATCCACTCATCAAATATTTATTGAACACCTACTATGTGTGTGCTAGGCTGTGAGCTGGCTATGTAGAATATAAACTTTAGTTGCAAACAAATGGACATTATCTCTGCTGTCAAATGGCATTCTAAATGCTTAGGTATTTTGATTTAGAAAGTGATGGAAAACTACTCATCTCTGTTTCTACCAACTATCGCTGTCACTGATGAAATCTTTTTTTAGTAATTTTTATTTTTTAAAAGATTTTATTTATTCATTTGAGAGAGAGAGAGAGACAGAGCGAGCACAAGCAGAGGGAGAGGGAGAAGCAGACTCCCAGCTGAGCAGGGAGCCCAATGCGGGGTTCGATCCCAGGACCTGGAGATCATGACCTGAGCCAAAGGCAGACACTTAACCGACTGAGCCACCCAGGAGCCCCTATTCATGAAAATCTTAAAAATAAATTTACCCATGGGTTTCCTTTAAGGTGGTAATTGTTATTAAGTGCTTGACTCAAAAAGCAATCCATTACATATTACATATATTATATATGTTTAAAAATTAGATATATAGATCTTAAAAACAAGTTGACTGACAATGTTATGTAAATTATTTTTCCTTTAAACCCTCTGACAAGGCATCTTGGAGTAACATTTAATGTAGTCTTAGAGAATTACGAATTAAAAATCAATTAGAGTAATGTTTAAATACATGGTCTTAATATTTTCTTATTTACCTTTTCCTTAAAGCAAAATTTAAAATGATTATGACCGTAGGGCCATGAATAATTTAAAAACACTTAGCATTATTTAAAATGAAGCCCTAAGAGCTAAAAGAACAGGAAATTAAAATTTAACATGGGAAAATAGACAAAATGCTTAATTTAATGCAACTGTTTATCTCTGAGTAACAGCTTATCGGATTGTGGCAAAGGGCACCAACCACTTCTTTTCAGGTTCCTTTCATTATAAATCAGTCAGCAGCACATTCCCCAGATAAACAGGCTCCCTACTGTAGCCACATTCATATGCAGCTGGAGAACAGTGGCTCTGCAGTCAGAGTTCTCCGTTCAGGGATGATGAGTGATGTGTCAACTATAAACAAGCATGTATAGCCCTCTCTGTAGGCAACCTGCTCACCAATGTTTTATTAATCGGTGCATTAATAGTATCTCAGAGGTTTGCTGTGAATATAACCCCTGGAATATGTGGGCAAGAAGCATCCGCATGCTCTGCATATGCTAGTATGTATTTTCCTTCCTCTCTTGACTTTGCCCAGGGACAGTGTCGAAAATGAAATCCAGTTTGACTCAGTGAATAAGTAGTTTATTCAGGGGAGATATAAGGTCAGCCCCCATGCCCACTCCCTCCTAAAAAGAAACCCTTAAGTTGCTGAAAGGCTTTGAGTGTTCAAAGCCTTCCTTGCACATCCAACTGATTTGGAGAAAATTTTGGGTTAGTGATATTTTATGAAATTCGGTTGCACATTTGGTTATAAAATATTCAGCTGCCAGAATTACAGGCAATAAAAGACATGGCTTTTGTCCTTGAACTGCCATTTTTCAATTGGGTAAACAGAGCCTGTAGCTTACTGACATTTTTAATAGCAGGACGTATCATGCACAATTCTAATTCCTTTACTCTTCCTAGGCAACAAAAGTATTTTTTTTCTAGAAGTCTTCAAGAAATCATTATAAGTAGCTGACTACTTAAAACCCAATCATTTTTAACAAATCTAGCTTAAAATATCTGGCTTAAATTACTCCAACTGTAAGGTGGTCTAATTCCATTTGCTGAATTCCCATATAGTTTGTGCTATGTTTATCATAATGATCATATTTTGTTTTATATTTATTTGTTTAGGTTTTTTTTTAATTGAAATTTAGCAATTGGAAATTGTTCTTTCTTTCTTCCTCCTTAGATTGTAAGCTATTGGATATTAAGGACAATGCCTTAGACATTTCTCTACTTCCCATAGTGCCTCACGTATATAGTTGTCACATACTGGTTAAATGATAAATTCCAAGTGGCATGTAAATTTTTGAGAGATTGGTCAGAGGATTGGGAAAATAACTTGGAAATTCCCTGCAGAGAATGAAGAAGTTAGCTGAAAAGGCCACTTTCCTTTTTTTTTCCCCCAAAGTGCCCTTATTATAGATCAAGATTCAACTTTGGTGCTTAGAGAAACTTGACCCAAATAACTCTCAATCTTCCTTTGACTTTGAATTGCTGATTTTTAAGGAAAAAGATATAGAATAAGACTAGAAAAGTTGAGAGCATTTGGAGAAATTAGAAAGGTTAGGACATACACGGGTGTGAAAAATGAAGAATGAAAAACAACACAGGACCTACAGGTCAGGTTCCATGATGCATGAATGACAAGGTGGAAGAGTGGAGACAAGGCCCATATATTTAGATTTGAAGTTACGGAGGAAAGTTTTGCTTTCTCTCAAATTTTTCTAGTTTGAGGAAGTTTGAGATACCACAATATATATAAAATTTCACATAACCAAAAACGTAAGTCAAGTAGTGGAAATGAATTGACCAGGCTCTTTCCTGTGATCCTGTTTTATTCACAGTGAAGATAGAGGAAGGCCCCAAACTCTAGGTGGCTATCTGGAGGAGGGAGATGCTGCCAGTTAGGATGATGGAGCCAGAAAGAGATGTTGATGATTAGAAAAGGAGAAACCCCCACTTCACTATTTGAACTTTGACCCTCTGCCCCCTGCAAAAAATCACATATATTATTTCCTTTATCCTCTGAACTTAGAAAAGAGCGTTTTTATGAGGTAGGCAAACAGATTTACAGTTGTGCTAAACTTTAGTCCTTAGGGTAATTGCTGGTAATTTACTTCCAATCAATAATATTAACTTGGGGGGGCGCCTGGGTGGCTCAGTCGTTGAGCGTCTGCCTTCGGCCCAGGTCATGATCCCGGGGTCCTGGGATCGAGCCCCGCGTCGGGCTCCCTGTCGGCGGGAAACCTGCTTCTCTTTCTCCCACTCCCCTGCTTGTGTTCCCTCTCTCGCTGTCTCACTCTCTGTCAAAAAATAAATAAAAATTAAAAAAAATATATTAACTTGGTTCATTCAATATAGAGTATATGAAAGACTTATTCACTTTCACCAAAGTAAATCTTTACTGTTCTAAACACCAAACTGCACAGTATTTTCCTATGTGTGTGTGTGGGTGTGTTTTGCCGTTTCAGCTGTTTTTTCATCCTTCAGTTTCCTAACCTCCTTACAAAGCCTTGGAATTGGAGCCTCCCCCAATTCCCTGCAGTCCACCTTTGTCCTTTTCCTCTTAGAAGCTGCCAACTCTAATAGAAGTTATAGGTTTGTCAGCACGAACAGAGAATACAGAAACTGGGTTTTCAAAAGCTTTCCCTCTAGCTCTGCACAAAATGGTAAAGGAGAAAAAATGGAGAAATATTTTTCATAGGAGAACATTTTTACCTGTTGGTCATGTGATCTATCAACTGGCTGTTATTTATAATGTTCTATGTGCATATAGTTATTTTTTTTATTTTAAAGATTTTATTTATTTATTCATGAGAGATAGAGAGAGAGAGAGAGAGGCAGAGGGAGAAGCAGGCTTCCCACGGAGCAGGGAGCCCGATGCGGGACTCGATCCCAGGACCCTGGGATCATGACCTGAGCTGAAGGCAGACGCTTAACCATCTGAGCCACCCAGGCGCCCTATGTGCATATAGTTCTTTCTCTTGAATAATGTCAAAGTATTTTGCACAATGAAATAACTTTTACTTCTTCCTGGTGAGAAAGAATTACATCATCTATTGCTGAGGAGAGATTGTGGCAGGAAGAAATTTGTAATGCAAATTGTTCAAGGTAATAGTGAGAAGTAAATACATAATTAGGACCTAAGGAAGTTTTTTTAAAAATCATTATTGCCCAATAAAGTCTTACAAAAAGAGAACACATGTCAACACATATCATCCTATTTCCCCCAAAATATCACATCCATCTCTCAAATTTTCCTCAGTAGGTAAATGGTAAAATGTCTGAAATACCACCATCTTTGCCTACTGTCAAAGAAGTTGTTAGAATACTTGTAGCTTGGGCGCCTGGATGGCTCAGTTGGTTAAGCGACTGTCTTCGGCTCAGGTCATGATCCTGGAGTCCCGGGATTGAGTCCCACATCGGGCTCCCTGCTCAGCAGGGAGTCTGCTTCTCCCTCTGACCCTCCCGCCTCTCATGTGCTTGCTCTCTCTCATTCTCTCTCTCTCAAATAAATAAATAAAATCTTTAAAAAAAAAAAAAAGAATACTTGTAGCTGGCTTCTGCTTCTGGCCAGTCATAGCAATTGGTATTTAATCTGCCCTCCAGCTGAAAGTAGCTATAAAACTGGACAAAACATATAAGAATATAAGGCAAGCTATGACCCTTGAGAGAAAGAAACACATGAGGGAAACTCCATGATTACTCTATGAATTTCCCAACATTCTACGTGGGAGCACATTTCTGCCCTGAGGCAGTGACAGTATTGTTGACCTCAAGAGGCAGAGATTAGAGTTCTTGGTTTCTGAAGTGGTTGCAATTTGTAGGGTAGAAAGCTACACAGAGATGGTGAGCATAAGAACTAGGTGGTGCAAAGGCTGGTTGTGTGATATACAGAGTAAATTCAGTGAGGTCTGGCGGGGGTCACCTGCCTGCAAGAAGTTTGAGAGATAAATGTCAATATCAGAGGTCATGCATATCAGAAAATTAATGAAGTTCTATCCCAGCTCCAGTGGAGAGACCACACCAGGCATTATTGTACTTTCAATTAAATTCTCAGAAAGGCTACCCTCTATAAGTAAGGGCCAAGCTCAGGAATGAGGGTCATGTTACAGGACTACATCTAAAATAGACCTGCCCTAATGAGACTAAAACTAAGTCTAACAAAACTAAAATTATCCACCAGTTATTTAATTGCCTGCTAAGCCAAAACTCAAAACTCTTAAAGGAAGATGATATAATTTAGACTGCCTTCAGTATAATTCCACAATAACTAGTATACAATTAAAAATTGTTTGATATATAAGAAAACAGGAAAATGAGACCCAGAGTACAGAGAGAAAGCATTAAATAGAAATAGGCCCTGAAATGACTCCTATTTTGAAATTAGCAGATAAGAACTTTAAGTAAACTATTATAAATATGTTCAAAGATTTAAATATATGAATGAATAGATGAGAAATCTCATGAGAGAATGGAAAATTTAAAAAAACACAAATACTAGAACTCAAAAGTACAATATCTGAATATGAAATGTGTGTGAGGGGACACAACGAATTGGAAATGGTAAAATAATAAAAACCAAAAAAACAAAATGAAACAAAAACCAAAACAAACTTGAAGACAGATGAAAAGAAATAATCCAATCTGACTAGAGAGAGAAAACATTGAAAAAATTTGACCAAAGCTTCAGTGTTCACTTGGACGATATTAAGTGGTCTAATACACATGCAATTTGAGTTTACAAAACCAAGGAACTCAGCAAACTCTAAGCAGAATAAATACAAATAAAACTATACTCTAGGCAAATCATAGTCAATTTGTTAAAACCAAAGACAAAGGGAAAACTTTGAAAACAGAGTAAAAGAGCACATATGTGCAGGGTAACAATATGAATGAGGGCTCACTTTTCATCAGAATCACTGATAGCCATAACCCAGTGGAATGTGACATCTTTAAAGTTCTGGGGGGGGGAGGGGAACTGGCCAAGCATCCCCAAATTCTTTTTCCAGTTAAAATATGCTTCAAGAAGGAAGGTGAATTACAGATTTTTCAGGCAACTAAAAGTGAGAGATTTCATTGCCAGCAGATTTAAAATATGAGAAATGTTAAAGGAATTACTTCAAAGAGGAAATGACATCAGATGGAAATTCAAATGTATAGGAGGGAATGAAGGGCACCAGATATGGTAAATGTATGGGTTAATGTAGAAGAATATCCATTAAGTTTAGCTACCAGGTATTGTTAGAATGAGTTCATGAAAACTATATTTGTCACAAATAAAAAATGGTAAGAAAATATGGGTTCCACTACCATTTTGTCTATTATAGTTTGATTTTATTTCTCTCTGTGTATATGTTTGCATTTTTCTTAGATCCTGTTAGCTGAAAACCTTTTTGCACCTTCTAGAGTCCTCCTGCTAATAGAACAATCTCATAATTCAAAGGCCATTCTTCCAAAAGTAAGATAGGTAATACCCAATAACATATTCTTCTTTATGATAAAGCTGCTAATAGATTCAATGAAGGATGAAACCCAACTGGTATACACTGGTACAGTTGTACTAGTTGTTAAAGTATTAAAATACTTCCATTTGGTTGGTGAACAGTAAATCCACTAAGCCCTCTGAATATTCCTCCACTTTCCTGGTTGCTCTGGTTCCTCCTCTGGCATATCTCCATCACTTTTCTGGTACAGGAGGATCTTTAGTTTCCAGTGCCAAAGGTATGGTTGTTGTCCATTTTCATAACATGATGCTAGTTGTTAAACACTTTGAATATCATTCCTGAATTGACTAGCTGAATAAAATGTTGGGAAATTTGAGGAAAGTTTCAGTTTTAAGCAACATTCTCATTCCTAGGACAAAACTGGATTTTCCCTTGTAGTTTGACTGATTAGTGTCCATTTCTAATCTTTTTTGTAGAAACTGTACCACATTTTTTCTTGGGGAACCAACACATATGTTCATAAGGTAGGGTTAATCCATTCCTGGCTTGATAGGTGGCTTGTGATACATATGATGAACCAGAATGTGCTATGTGTCCCTGGCCACAGCAATTGGTTCTGGGATGAGTCTGTGACCAAATCATTGCCAACAGGGTTAATCTGAGAACACTTTTTAGAACCATCAGGAGAAAAGAATCCTCTTTCTGTTAGAGCGACTTAGAGAAATGGATATAAGCCCAGAGCTGTTGGCAGCCATCTTACCACCATGAGTCAAGAGCCTGAGGTGCAAAGCCAAGAGACAGAGGAATAGTGAAACCTGACAATATTATCTATACTATTTAATCCAGCTATGATTTCCTAGTTATGTGAGAGAGCAAATTCCTCTTTTTGCTTAAGTCAGTTTGAAATCTGTTTTGTCACTTGTCACTAAATGATTCCTGAGTAGAACCTCTCCTTTTCCCATTTCCTTCCCATTAAAGATACTAAAATTTATTGAGACCCATGCTCTGCCAGGAACTGTGATTAATGTTTTATGTAGATCATTTTATTTAATCCTGCAATTTTCTCCTACCCAGGTATGCCCTTCCATAGATGCCTGATTCTGTCCAGAATCTCAGATGGACCCAGGGTTCATGATGGTTCCCATTGTGTTACCCCATCTATGAATGGGTTTTCTTAGAAATGCAACTACCCTAGTCATCCCTTCTTTCATGCTTTTATCAGGATTCCCATTTTCTCAAAACTTACTGATAACAAGTGAAGTCATCTGTTATATTAAGCTGTCAGTTTTCAGTACATTAATGTAAGTTAGTTTGTTAACCATTTAGGGATGGTCAAATTTTCAATGGGCCAAAGCACTGGCTTAAGGAAAGAGAAACATTTTAAATCGTGGAATTTTAGATACCTCAATGTATGTATAATGCAGTATGAGGGCCTAATTGGTGTTCTTCAAGTTATAGCACTTATGAACTCCATACTCAAATAGAAACAACTTGTACATACCAGCCACTGTGAAATCGTGGGCATAGAATAATGCTTCCCTCATCAAATAGACAATTCAATGCCAGGCAATGAAATGCCATTGACAAATTATCTACAGTGTGATGGAGTTCTCTGGTCACGGATGTGACTTTAAAAGACATTTTTCCAGTTCTTCTTTGTTGAAAAATTTTAGAGAAAATTATTAGTGGGCTTTAGTCAGCTGGTGTGAGCTCTCAAGGGCCAATTATACGTATTTCTTCCCAATTCTGTGTGTCAGTGGTATCACATTGGTAGCTTCAAATTAGCATGATGGGAGTATTTACATTGCAGAAATCAGCAAACATTAACAATCAGTTTCTCCTCATAGATCCTACAGATCAGGTACTTAAACATTTACCAGCACACTGCTAGTGGTATATTTAACAATATGGTCTTAAAATCTATTCCTAGAGAATCAAATAGGAAAAGCCTGGGAAAGCAATATTGCATACTGCCTTCTTCAATCAGGGTTCTTCTATCTGCAGATCACAAGCTATTCTTGTGTCATGAAATACATTAGTGACTTGCAATGAGCATTTTAAAAGGAAATGGAAGAATTTAAAATAGAATAGAAAATACCAAAACACTGATCCAAGGCTTGTAGTAAGGCTGAGTATTAGTTCTAAAACTTTTTTTGGTGTGTATGAGTGTATGTCTTGGGTTACAATGTAAAATAATTTCTTACTGGCTCATGGCCAAAAAAAAGTTGAAAGACACTGTTAAACAATGTGGGCTCTATAGTCAAACACATGTTTGAATCTATAATGTCGGCATGTGACCACCTTCCTGTTCCTCGTTTTACATATGTGTCAAATGGAGTCAATGGTGGTATCTATCTCATGGGCTTGTTTATAGGATTAAATGAAATAATACAAAACATTAGCTCAGTACCTCTTAGCTACTATTAAAATTTTTGGGAGTGAGGATAATTTGCTATTGGCTCCAGTGTAGTTAGGGGGTATTCTGGACTCTCCATGTAACCACCTGGAGTCCAAAGCCAGTGTTGTTTCAGGACTGGATCACTTTAATTGCCCAGTCTTTATTTCCTCAATCAGTGACCAGAACCACCTGGTGGTCATCCTCTATTACGCTGACTTTCGCTTGGCTGAAGTTTAGGAGTGATCTTGGGAGAATCCCTGGTTGGCTGAATGATGCCAGGTGGGACCTAAAAGCTCCTCGATGTCGGGTAAATTCTGGATTGTTTGGCGTTTATGGGTGCTAGAGACCATAAAATGCCAGGAGAAAGTGGAAAGTGATCACCTAAGAAAAAGATGCAAGGTGCTCATAGCGAATTGATTTATTCCCTTTCTCCTGAAAACATGTTTTTGTCCCTTAATCCTTTCCTGTCAGAGTGAATTTTATTGAGAGAGGGCTGGACACCTCTCGTTCTAAGTCCATCTGGACTAGAACGTTCACTGACTTGTACACTAAGAACAGAATGTTTACAATTCTGCCCACAAAGGGTCTTAATTTTCATTATCACAAAACATCAGAGCCTCAGGTGCGAAGGTTTTGGGCCCTCGTGGCTGGAATGCTTATTAGTCTTTAAATTCCATGGCAACTGCTCATGCCTGTGCCAACAAGTCCAGGCTGCCTTGTGCCATCTTCTTTTTCTTCCCCGCGTGCTTTCCAGGGAGAACCGATCCCTCTGGCTCAGGACACAGCGAAATGTGGGGAGCTGCTAACACAAAGCTGTAACTGGAGGCATAGAGATTTGCAACCAGCAGGACTAACGTGTCTCTTGTAGAGCTTGAACTTTTAAACTGGTTCTGACTTTATCTGTATTTAAAAAAAAAAGACCAGGTAGAACACAAAACCCTCCTCGAACACAGCCTCAAGGCGGGCCTTCCTTTTCTTGTGTTACACCCAAGTTACCAGAGTGGAATTATGGCACTCGGCTATTACACAAAAGCCCGTTTCCCCAGGCAAGGAAGGGGCGGCCTGAGACACAAAGGAGCTCACGCAGTCTCAATCTGCTTGTACAAAAGCCAAAACCAAGGAAAAGTAATCTCTGGTGTTGGAAGTCAGGATGGATTTCACTCTTGGGGATCTGGGAAGTTAGTGCCTGGAAGGAAGCGTGGGGGCCCTTCTTGTGTACTGGTAACTTCCTATTTATTGATCTGGGCTCTTGTTTCATGGGGGGTGTTGTGTGTGAAAAGTCATCAAGCTACACCATTACGATGGATGCATGTTTCTGTCTGTATATTACACTTCAGTGAAAATTTTAAAATGAAAAAGCAAGGCTAAAGTGAAAAAGAATGCCTAGAGTAACTGTGTGTGTGTGTGTGTGTTTTAATGGTTTTGTAGCACAAATTGGCCACAAGGGTAATGACATAAACTTGCAACTGTGGGCTTATTGACGATGCTCGGCTTCAGGAGAGAATCCCTTACTGACTGGGGAGAGGCCCTGGTGTACGATGAGGGGCCTTACCTCTTAGTGAGTGAGTGTTGGCCATGCAGGGGCCTCCTTCTCTTTATAGCTGGAAGCTAGCCACTGTGTTCTCCTTCTTGTATGTCAGCAGAAATCAAGAATCAGCATGCCATCGGCCAGTACACCAGTCACGTGCAGCCTGATGATGATGTGATTTACCCGCTCAGGCTGAGAAGGTGATAAGCTCCAACCAGAGGAGCCCATTCTGAGGTGGGGCAACCGCTGCTTTTACTGTGTGTGTTCTGAAAAGTGAATGGAATTAATCCTGGACTTTATCATGTTCCAGTGTTCAAGAAATTAAGCTCAATAATTTCTTAAAAATCACTTACTGAATCTATGACATGTCAGGCCCTCTGGTAGGTTCTAAGGATGTAAGGATGAGCGGGACAGAATCCCTGCTACATTCAAGAAAATATGGTTTCTGGGGACTATGATAGCCATTAAAAGCTAAATGTGCAATGTCACCCAAACTAATGTTGGTAGAGCACTCCAGGGTGCCAAACCTGGTAAGGACGAAAAGATGCCTCTTCTTACTGCCATAACTGTTTGTCTCTACCACACAGATTAGGCTAGATGATCATGTCAAGGTAGGATGACAAACTGTCAGGGCAGAGGATACTACTGTCCTTTCCAGATACGGTTAATTTTTTAGTGTGTCCATCCTGCCCTCTGTGGGGCCTGGTGCCATTTCAGACAACTGGGACACATGCTCACCATCAGGTATTATGTGAGAGTGCATAAGCAGGCATCTGCTTCTAGTATCTTTCTGATGCTCCATATCTCTGCTCGCACTGGACTCTCATTTAAAAAGGTCACAAATAATTGTATAGAAAGCTGATTTTAATTATTCTTCCTATCCTAATCTTTTAGGTACACATTATTTTCTTGGAAACTCAAGCTTTCCTCCTATCCCGGTTGCTGTTTTGATCACAGTAGCTGCAAGTTTGGCTTTCCATTCCCTGCAACCACTGTTGGATAGCGTCCATCTCCTCTAGGTTTGGTTCTGCCCACTGTAGCCCTCGTGTGCTGAATTTCACACACCTGTCTTCTCTCCAACCAGCTGTTCGAGATACTGCTCTAAATTCGTATGCCTTACCTGTGGCCACTTGAACAGATTCAAATATCACTTGTCTCACTCAATTTAGTCTTAGCATCACCAGTGTCTAGCCCTTTACCCGTTCACTTCTTTCTCTTTTACGGCCCATTTTCTTTAGCCCCCAGAAAACACGAAGATAATATTTTATGCTTTTCCTTTGCAATCTTAACTCAACCTATTTTTCCAAATCTGGACAAATTAATTCAGTGTTTTAGCTCACAGGACTCATAGAATTGACATCACTTGATCTGTCCAGGTTGCATTCTTCTATAAAACACTTATATTACATGTGTGGTCATAGTCCATTATTTCAAAAGTGAGTCATGGGTCATAAACTGTGGTACACGCTACCTGGCAAACTTTGTCTGGTTATCACAGCTATGCTCGTGAGTACCAGCAGATCTGTGTCGGTTACTATCATCCTGCCTTGCGATGGATGTGTTGCCAGATAACACATAGCAGGTATGCAAAAAAATATTTGTTAACTAAGTAAATGAATATTTTTCTCCTTTGTGTCACACTTTACAAGACCTCCTGGTTTTCTTTTTCACTAGACACTTCCTTCCTGGATGGAAAAAGTCATTAATATTTTTTGAACTCATCCTCATTTACATATACATACTCATTTACTTCTTCCAGATCTTCTGTTGTAAGGGGATGAGTAAAATTGGCTTAGGGGCAAATATAACTACTACTTGCTCAGGATTCCTGTCACTCAGAACAGATCTATCTGATACCCAGTTCTTTGACCCTCCTATTATAATCCCCTGCTCTTGAGGATCGTGTCCTAACATCCCAGGAGATTCTTTCTGAAAGGCAGATGAGAAGAACATGATGTGGACATCACTTGCAGTAGTTTTCTGGGGTTTCACTTTCCTTGTACACATGTGTGTTTGCTAACCTTAAATTCCTACAGTATTATGGTCTCAAAAGTATCTTGTCTCAAGTCTATACACGGTCCAGTTTAGTTTCAGGAGACCCTTTCCTCTAGGCCATGACATTTTGAAATGATCCTAACCATGGAGGGGAACTTTGGACATGAATTTGTTTCCACACCTGGCATCTATTAGTCGTCTCATCGGGGCCATCTTCAGAGCCAACTCCATCCACCATCCAGATGTTTCTTTAACTTGTGGCTTAGCACAAGACATTTACACCCTGCTGTTTAGCATACATATGGAGTAATAACCTTGGGGAATTTTGAAAGCCCTGAACTGCAATTGCTGTGAAACTGTAGGCAAAATGGTCCCAGTGGTATGGATGTGAAACTAGCCAAGCATCTCCCGCCACATCCGACCAGTGACCCATTTCACAATGGGAGGGCTGCTGCTTGATGGGATCTGTGGTGGGACACACACATGTCGCCCAAAGGATGATACCCAGAGGAAAACAGAGTACCCGGGGGAAAGCAGATTTTGTTTGAAAACGTTATTTCTTCATTAGGTGGAAAACTTGTAGCGGTAATAAGAATTAGAAAATGAGCTTTTTTTTTGGATGAGAATATCAAATTTTAGTTGTATATTTTAGTGAAAACTGACCAAAGAATGGGCATATGGATTTCCTTCAATATTACTGATGTTGCATAGATTTTTACCTGAAATCCCTTGAATGTTGGCATCTGAGTCTGTTAAACAGTGTTTGCATGTTGACCGAAACAAATTCTTAAACATTTGCCCTCTCATGCTCTTCTGGAATGCGTATTAGAGCTGTGGAGACTTGGCATATGGATAGCAAGAACAATGCCACTATCTTTGTCATGGGTGAGACAAAAGGACAAGATTACAGTTCTTTTTAGGGTTTTGAGCTGATTTTATGACAACTAGCGAACAACGGGACAGCGGTCTAATTCTATGAGAAATTTCACAGTGTAGTTCTTCTTTCACTAGTTCCACTGCCTCTTTCTCCAAATGGTCACTATTCTCTGCATCACAATGAGATGTGTATACTTGTTTTTAAAATCTGCGTATTAGTGGGTTATAAGATATTTTAGTAGGAAAGCCTTAGAAATCACTGAGCCTGACCCTTGATCTTCTCAATTTTCATATGAAGAATCTGAGTTCTATGATGTAAGGAGATCCCTCTTTTAGAGTCTGGCTTTTTTTGTTGTTGTTGTTTAAGATTTGTTTATTTATTTTTAGAGAGAGCACAGGGTGGGGGGCAGAGGGGTAAAGGAGAAGACGAGATAGTCTCAAGCAGACTCTGTGCTAAGCAGGGAGCCTGATGTGGGGCTCATTCTCACGACCCTGAGATCGTGACCTGAGCCAAAACCAAGAGTCGGTCACTTAACTGACTGTGCTACCCAGGCGCCCCTGAAGTGTGGCTTTAAAACTTAGGTAAGGGGGAGCCTGGGTGGCTCAGTCGTTGGGCATCTGCCTTCGGCTCAGGACATGATCCCAGGATCCTGGGACTGAGCCCCGCATCGGGCTCCCCGCTCCGCGGGAAGCCTGCTTCTCCCTCTCTCACTCCCCTTGCTTGTGTTCCCTCTCTCGCTGTCTCTCTCTCTGTCAAATAAATAAATAAAATCTTAAAAAATAAATAAATAAAACTTAGGCTAGGACCCCAGCCATGGATAAAATCTCGTCTGTATGTAGTACGCATTTGGGAACATCTGTGGATGTAACATACTGTGCAAGTTTCTTCGAATATGTTCTTCTAGATAGAGACCTGTTACTTTTCCCCGAAATGATTTGGAATTTCTGCTGACAGATTTCTTCCATTAGAAAATCATGTCCTTTCCCGAGGGGACAGTTAGGTTAAAAGAAAAGGGGGGGGCAAGATATTGGTGTGGGTGAGCCAAGGCAGAGAAGGAGGTATTCTAGTGTTCAATTCCAGGGATCAAGGGCAGCCAGCTGTAGAAAGAAAGCACACATTGGCCACATGCTTCTGCCCTGAGGACAATGGTGAAAAAGTGAAAGGTTAAAACAAAAGCCAAAAGCAAAATGACAGGTGTATCCACAGGCTGTCTCCTAACAGGTGAAGAAAAAAGAAAAGGCTGCTGCTACTTCACTATACTGGGCTTTTGAAAAAGGACAAGTCAACCGCAGGGGCGACAGGAAAAACAACAGTGGAGAGGGGCGCGCCCCAGAGCGCAGAACGCTAACTGCTCCCGCCACAAGCGCTCGCTAGGGCCGGCGCTGTTCAGTGGGCCGTGAAATCACAATTAACAGAGCAAGGGTATTGTAAGTGAGCCCGAGCTGCTCCAAATGACATCCTGCTATTAGCTGCTTTTGGAAGCACACATTGAACAACTCCATGTTTATTGGACTGTGACGGGATCTTGAAGAAATCATTAATAAAAACAGTGGATGATACTTCCCCTCACTGTGTTGGTATTTGAGATCGTTACCACTTAGGATGTGACCGCGGTGGGACACAGGAGCGAGAAATGGGTAGAGCTGAGCTGGCAGCCAGAGCTGATGATACCGAGATATTCCAATAGAGTCTTCCTGAGGTTTTTATTGATCTCTTTAGGTACTTGTGTTGAGGTTCTACTTGGACTCTGTGGAATGTGCTTGAGGCTGAAACTCTTGGGTACCTAATGATGTGGACAAATGAGAGTGTCCAGAGAACACACCTATAAGGAGAAAAGAGGCTTTGATTTATGTAGAAGACTGAGGATATTAAATATCACGATTGCCCATGGAAAAGCTATTTTATGAGATAAAATGGGCTCCCAGAAAATAGGCCTGAAATAGAGAAAAATAAATCTGTCGATTTTCTTTTAAAATAATAGCTTTGAAATCCCACTTACCCCCTAGATATTAGAAGGTGCATTATCATTTCTGTTTTGATACATGTTAGGGAGGGTTTAGAAGCTGTAACAGAGACCACATTTTATGGATGAGACACAGTTTGGTGGAGTGTACTGAAACTTAGTGAAGCTGGTGTGGGTGCTAACTTTTCACTGCCTGGCTCAAGGCTGACCTGCTTAAATTTTTCTTGGGATAATTGGATGCATAATGGAATCGTGGACACTTCTATGTGGAAGCAAACTTCTAAAATGTCTCTTCCAGCTCCTCTGAGGGCTGGGAACAGTGAGTGGTCTTGTCCATGTTATTAAATCACTTGAAATTGGAGCCAGAACTGGAACTGAGTTTATGACTCCGAAGTCCTCTTTGAGCGTGTTGTCCCCATTGAAAGGTGTCGGTGGTCTTTGCTGTGCTCTTTCTGCAAGATCAGCACAGAGTCGACATTAGAATTGGAAGCTATTATGGGGCGCTTGGCTCTTTTTAATTTTTGTCAGGCCAAAGTTGCATGATGTCTGCCAAGACTTATTCAAAGAAGCTGACTCCAAGTGTTCTACTTCATCTAAGAATCACTAAAAGTACCACTGGATCTTTGTCCCGTATTTGCCCCATGCAATCAGCTTTCCTGATTTTGGCGTTAGCAAATCCATCAGGTGAGGCATTCATCCTGGCCTAGAAGGAGAAACAAAGGTGAGGAAGGCCATGGCTGGCTGCTTATGAACTATGTGACCTTGGACAGTCTCTTGAGCTTTCGTTTTCCAATCTGTAGAACAGAGGGGTTGGACTGAATGATTTCTAAGGTATACTTTGACTCGCACATTTTTTTTTCCATCCTCAATTTAATGTTGACAATTATTTCTGGAATTTTAGCAGTCTATTTCTTTAACTTCACTCTCCTCCCCAATCCAGCATAAATTTCCACTGAAGTCATTCCAAAAATACACTTTTTTCTATCCATGGCTGACCCTCTACCAGTCATATATTTGACGGGTTTCCCAAGGGTGGGGTTATAGTAAGCCCAGCCCACCATTCTCTCGTTTGTCTGCCCCCCTCCCTCCAAGGATGGAACACAGATGAATTGGTCATAAAATAAAGGCTAGAGAACAAAATGAGAATATTAGAAAAATGTGCTCAGGAACTCAATACTACTGAAAAATATTTAACATTTGATGCGTACCTGGAAGAAGCTTTGTATTGTTGGCAAAGAGAAGAAAAGAAAGAGAGGGGAGGAAAGGAAAAAGAAAAATACTTATTGAGGGCTTACTTTGCTTTAAGTATGGGTAGACCCATCTAGTTCTCATTTGGCCCTCTCCGTCATTCATTCATTTAAGTAATATTACTCAGCACACTTGGGGGTTGGGCACTCAAGATACAGAGGTGAGTGGGACAGATGGAGTCTTTGTTCTCAGGAGCTCACTTAATCAGGTAGATACTTTATCTTCAACTTTACACAAAAGAAGTTCCTCTCCTTTTGTAAAACTAGAGATTTCTTTCAGAAACCTTGGGAATGGGGCTCTTCTTTAAAAAAATTCCTCCTAGCCATGGGTGTCCAAAGATTGGGTAGGCATCCATTTTACTGTAATGATGAGATAGCAGATTTTGTCCACAAACTTTTCACTCCAGTGGTTCAATTTCTTAGTTTCCTAAGTTCTCGGTGGGCAGCTCTGCAGGAAGGCATTCCTGTTGTGCTGGAATTGAAGGTGTAGCAAGGCTGTGTGACTTCTCCAAGGTCACAGAGTGAGGTGGCTGTAAGCCCTGGATCCACGGTGGCTGCAGGTGTCTGGGAAAGATTTCTGGTTAATATTGTTTTCACCTTCCTGACTGTTTCGTCAGATTTTCTGGTGTCCAAGTTTCCCAGTTTGGAGGGTGATGTTCGACATCCAGGTCTGCCTTCTCCAAGGTAGGCCAGGGCTAAAATGAGAGCGGCCTTTTCCTATCCTTGGGCCAATGCTCCATTCTGCCCCAGCAGCAGGGCTGTGAATAATGAGATAACGCATACATCCCACTGCCCTCGGGGGCTTTGGGCACACCTGCCAAGTCAAATACACTTTATCTCAGTCAAGCATTTCCTGCCCCTCTGCTGTGGCCAAATGCCCAGACATTTTGTGGCTGTTTAACAAATCCAACTGGAGAAGAAAATGACCCAAATGCCAGCACTGGGAGAGTTATGAGATGGAAGGGAAATTTCCATAAGGTAAAATATGCAAATGAGAGAGCCTGGCCTTCCTTCTCATCATAAATCAGCTACTTATCACCCTGGGCCATGAAATGCCAAGACAGGCAGGGCACCCAGATTTGGCCACAGCAAAGGGAACCCACAGGAGACCCAGGGCCTGGGCAGGAGGAATAAAGCAGAGCCCATTTCTGCTTCTGTGGGACTCCAATCCATACATTTCCAAGAGCGCTCTCCTTGTATCTTTTGTAAGGCATAGCATATTCAGTGACATAGAAAATCTATCTCTGCTCTTGTTTTGGTTACCAGACTGGAGTTCCTAGTAAGTCCCTTAGGAGCATATTCAGCCCCTTATTCAGCTGTTCCTGCACCAGAATATTGACATAGAGTAGGAGTTAGCGCCTCACCTCTGAGAGGCTGGTGCCCATCGACACCCTTGGGGTGCAGATATGGGAACAGGAGGTTGGGAACTTCCCTGGCTCCTCTCTCGTTGGAACCTTTGGCAAGTGGTTTGTGGGGGAACTGTCACTACTCCTGCTTCTGAACCTCATACTCCTTCCTCTTGTTGGGGCCTAGCAGTGGGAAATTCTTCATGATCTCCACCACAGATTAGCGTTAACAACATAGCCCCCTGCAATTTTTTCAAGGCTCCACAACACCTGGGACACAATATGACATGAGGCTGTTACAGAGGGCAAGTTTTGGGACTGCCTTTCTGCTACTGGACTCCTCCAAGAAAAGCTTTAGCATTTCCTAATGTGGTGCTTGGGTCCCTCTAAGCCACAAACATCCTCTTAGTGGGGTGTGTGTGTGTGTGTGTGTGTGTGTGTGTGTGTGTGTGTGTGAGTTGTGCTCCTGGGGAGGCAGGGGGGTGCAGTGCCCATAACGGGGGATGGGGGGGAGCTTTTTGTCATGGACTCAAGGGAGAGGGGCTAAACTGGGGCACTAACATTGCCAAGTAGCTGTAAGATCTTAAACTCCTCTTTGCGTCTCAGTTTTCTCATCTGTAAGATAATGCTAATAGCGCCTACCTCGAAATGTTGTTTGTGAATTTAAGTGAGATATTGCTCATGGATACAGATATTGCTCTGTAATTATTAAAAAAAAGTTACTGTGGAATATCTTATTACCATTTTCTCAGCCAGCTCTCTTTTCGAGGAACTACATATGGAAGTGGTTTGGGTCAGAATTGAAATATGTTCGTGCTTTAGTGTATATATGATAAATTTGGAGGGGGTGCTACCACTCCCTTCCAGCCCATGGAAAACCTGGTTCCCAGCCCCATATTAGGTCTGCAATCCTATTGCTAGATTTATTCTTTTTGTTTGTTTGTTTTTAAGATTTTATTTATTTATTTGACACAGAGAGAGAGACAGCTAGAGAGGGAACACAAGCAGGGGGAGTGGGACAGGGAGAAGCAGGCTTCCCGCGGAGCAGGGAGCCCGATGTGGGGCTCGATTCCAGGACCCTGGGATCATGACCTGAGCCGAAGGCAGATGCTTAACGACTGAGCCACCCAGGCGCCCCTAGATTTATTCTTTATACCCACAAATCTCTTATTAGAATATAAATTCTACTGGCAAGATTAATATCACAAACTTTTTTTTCAATAAATAGAGGACATTTTAGATGCCTAGGAGTGAACAGTTGCTATAGAAGTTCAAAAAACTAGCATTATCAGCCTTCTGATTTGTCCCTGGACACAGGATGAGATGGGGTCGAGGTTGCAGATTGAATTTCAGAATAAGAACACTATATGCAACTTCAAGGGAGAAGTAATATGAGGTATGAACACTCTTTGATAGAAAGGGAATAATGAAGGACCATAAAGTCTCTACAAATTCTCCCCTACTTTATTGTGGTTTTCTTTGGGTTCTTCAGAGACTATATTTTCCTGAGTCACTTAGGGGTGTCTCTGTGTGTGGATGGGGGAAGGCCATATTACAGATAGTGGATCATGGGATATAGCTTCTGCCTTGCCAGTATCTCTCAGAAAGGTCCTTATTCTAAGCCCAAAGCAGAGAATTTTATTTGAAATTTTCTGTTGCTTTCATTTTCCATTACCTGACATTAAAGCATATGGAGGGAGGGACTACTAGATTATTTATCATGTTGCATAAAATGTCATTTTTGTCTTTAGAATGATGGAACCATCACTGACATGACCTGACATGGTCATGAGTATGACATAGTGAGAGAAATCTTTGCTCGGTAGGCAGACAGACTTGGGCTTTAATCATGGCTCGGTGAACTACAAGCTATTTGACTTTGGTTCAGTTTAATCTTTCTGTGCTTGGGTCTCCTCCTCTGTCAAGGGGGGAGAGTAATACTGGCCTGTGATTGTTCTTGTGCTGTTCATGTAAGATAATACATTTGAAATGTCTGGCATATAGTAGATACACCAAAGTGCTTCCATTTTCCTCCTTTTGAAATGTACAGCTGAAGAGATGGTAAGAAGTCACAGAGAAGAACTAGAACTGAGTTCTCCAGGCCTATAAAACACGTCCCCTAAAGCGCTTTACAAAGCTCACCTTTATTCACAATGTACGTCTCCCGCTGGGGTGGAATTCAGTATGTCCTTTGCTCAAAGAAATCTTTACTCAAAACCCTTCAAAGGCTCAATTTCCTACTCAGGATATCTAAACTCTTCAATTTCTTTTATAATCTCCTATATGGCTCCTCTCCAGCCATAATCGGAGATTATTCTCCATCATAATCTTCTGTGTCACTCATTGGGATGGCAGATTTTATTTTCCAAAAAGATTTCTGGTCCCCCATGCTCTTCCAGAACTGGGCCACTCTCTCCTCAAGAGTTGGGGTCTGCTGTCCCTCCCCTTGAACCTTGGCAGGATTTTGTGACTTCCTCATGAAGAGAATGAGGCAGAAACTGCTGTGTGACCTAGTTGACACTAGGCTGTGAGAAGTGATGGGGCTTCTTGCTACTTCCTCTTTCTAGGGATGCTCAGCGTTAGAGCCCAGACCCCTGCTGTGAAGCAGCTACACAGCCACATGCAGAGGTCATGTGGCAGAATTCCAGCTGGTAGCACTTAGTCCAGGTCCCAGCAGACATCCTGTAGCAACCACCAGACATGTGTGAACAAATCTTTAGGTGATTCCAGCCCCCAGTCTTGAGCTGCCCCAGATGTAATTTATGGAGAAAATGAGTTGTCTCCACCAAGCTCAGCAGAAATTGCAGATTCATGGGAAAAAAATGAACGTAATTTTCAACCATTCAGTTTTGAGGTGGCTTGGTACTCAGTAAGAGATAACCAGAAAAACGAAGGAGTACTGCTTCTTCTTTACGTTTAAAGTTTTTTGGGGAAATAGAAGTCATATCTTCTCTATCCTTTATTTAGAGGACAAACCAACCCTGGGCATATAACATATATGATAAAAACGGTCTTGAGCGATCATCTAATCTGGTAACTTACAAACCACTACAGAGCTGAATTTTTTTTGAAAATAGCTATCCCGGGCCCTATTTCTTGTGATTCTTTTGAAAAAGATCTGGGGTGGCACCCAAAAATATCGTTGAAAGACTTCTATAAGTCTCTGGATTTGGAATCCCCGGATACAACTTAGTCTTCTAACTTTAAAGATGCAGAAATAGGTCCAGAGGCAGGAATGAATTTATCTTAGGTAGCAAAGCATGAGCAGAGCTGAAACTGGAACTTAATTCTACCATCTTTCCCACCGGCTCATCTTCTGAAACACCTTTCTTCAAAGATAACTCAACATACCTGGGTGGGAACATTCACTTACTACCTATTCCACCTGCCCTACATGGGTTACTCGAGAGCACATTTATCTCTGCTCCATAATGCAGGCTATTTTTTCAAATGAATGAAATTTTTCCATGCTTTCACAAGGTCTGGGTGGAAAGGGCTCTGGAAAACCCTGCAGGAGGGGGAAACGGTGGGCCAGAGAGGACTGTTTTCTCTTTGCCTGACTGCCAAGGTCAATCCACACATATACATATGTTACCTCCTTCATGTACCTGCAAAAGTTGAATTAGACACGGACTATACAGTTGATCTGTACATTTCCAGCCGACATGCTCACAATGTGCTAAAGAATAGAGCGCCACAGGGAAAAATGGATGAGGTGAAAATCATTTCCGTCGCTTTGGAAGGAACATGACAGATCAGTCAAGGCAGGTTCTGGATGAATGAAGTCAGTGAGTTGGAAGTCCTTGCAAAAGACTTCTTTCTGCTTTTCCAAGTCTTCAGTCAGTTATAAGATTGATTTTTGAAATGACCCAAGTATTTTTAAGAGTGGCTTTCTTGCGGGCGCCTGGGTGGCTCCGTTGGTTAAGCGACTGCCTTCGGCTCAGGTCATGATCCTGGAGTCCAGGGATCGAGTCCCACATCAGGCTCCCTGCTCAGCAGGGAGTCTGCTTCTCCCTCTGACCCTCCTCCCTCTCATGCTGTCTCTCATTCTCTCGCAAATAAATAAAATCTTAAAAAAAAAATTAAAAAGAAAACAAAAAACTTAGAAAAAAAAAAGAGTGGCTTTCTTGCTTCCCCAAAATCACCTCTCAGCCTATTTCTGCCATGATTTCAGTTTTAAATCTTGAATTATTTCTTGATATTTCCTTACGATCTTTTTTAAAAATTCAGCTGATTTTGGGTTACAAACTTTCTTCTGAAACTTGATTTTTTTTTTTTTTTTTTATTCTTATGTTAATCCCCATACATTACATCATTAGTTTTAGATGAAGTGTTCCATGATTCATTGTTTGTGCATAACACCCAGTGCTCCATGCAGAACGTGCCCTCCTCAGTACCCACCACCAGGCTAACCCATCCTCCCACCCCCCTCCCCTCTAGAACCCTCAGTTTGTTTTTCGGAGTCCATCGTCTCTCATGGTTCGTCTACCCCTCCGATTTCCCCCGCTTCATTCTTCCCCTCCCGCTAC
Source organism: Neomonachus schauinslandi (assembly GCF_002201575.2). Lineage (NCBI taxonomy): Eukaryota > Metazoa > Chordata > Mammalia > Carnivora > Phocidae > Neomonachus > Neomonachus schauinslandi. Next base: position 30,082,925 of record NC_058414.1, on the reverse strand, counting down.
CTTCTTCTTCTTCTTTTTTTTTTTTTTTTCTTAACATATATTGCGTTATTTGTTTCAGAGGTACAGATCTGAGATGCAACAGTCTTGCAAAATTCACAGCGCTTACCAGAGCACATACCCTCCCCAGTGTCTATCACCCAGTCACCCCATCCTTCCCACCCCACCCCCCACTCCAGCAACCCTCAGTTTGTTTCCTGAGATTAAGAATTCCTCATATCAGTGAGATCATATGATACTTGTCTTTCTCTGATTGACTTATGAAACTTGATTTTGAATAAGCAGAGATCTATCTTTTTATTTTTGTTGGGTCTTATTTTATATTTTTTACTGGCAACAGAACTTGCTGCTTGAAAAATTTTATCAAAAAGATCTTGCTTTTTAAATGGACTTGGTTGCCATTTTTGTTTTTTGTTTTTTAGAGAGAGCGCACATGGGCCTGCAGGAGTGGGGATGGCAGAGGGAAAGGGAGGGAGAGAATCCTAAGTGGGCTCCGCCCTGAGCTCAGAGCCCGAGGTGGGGCATGATCTCCTGACCTGAGCCAAAATCAGGAGTCCAATGCTTAACCAACTGAACCATCCAGGTGCCCCTTGGTTGCCATTTTTGAACCAAGAGAATATGGCCATGGGATATTTTATCTTCTGCTCCCCAGTTTTGATTTTCCAGGTTGAGAGAGCATGAGTTATTCCCAGAATTAGTTACCCTAAAGGCAGTTTACAATGACTTGTTCCTCCTCAAAATGGAAGCTGGATGGATGGAATGGTCATTAGACCTCATTAACCACCCCTCCTGTTACTCCCTTCATAGTTGGGATGTTTTCATGTGCGTCACCATGTGCAATTCCCTAGTTTGTAAAGTTTCTTTTTTATATTGGTATGTTATTTTTCCTAATTTATATTTGGTTGCTTTTTCTCCTAATTTGTAAATTTTCTCATTTACATTTGGTTTGCTTAAATCTGATTACACCTGTGGGCATTTCCTTGAGGTTTGGATGTTTTGTTTTTGGTGTTAATTTGAACTTTTAATAAAAACAGCTAATATTTTTGAGTGCTTACAATTGTGTCGCTTACATTTCATGACTACAAGCATTATTTTGCTTAATCCTCATACTATCCTAGTGGACTAGATGATATTTCTATTCCCATTTTAGAGATGAGGAAGCCAGAGAAAGGAATGAGGATCTGTACCTTGTCAAACAACACAAACTGGTAGAAAGGGCTTTTAACCATTTACAGTTTTGTCCTAGGTAATAAACTGACCTATTCTGTCTTCTGTTTGTGCTTTTGGCCCTGATTTTACTTTAGTTAAGGTTTAAAAGGGGTATTCAGCTTGTCTTAATTCAGTAGTTACCAAACTTGAGCATGATCAGAATCACCTGGGGGACTCCTTAGGCCACAAATTGCAGGCTCCACCCACAGAGTTTCTATTTAAGGAGGTCTGGCTGGAGCTTTGGAGTTCATGGTGTTTTCAACAAGTTTCCAGTTAGTAGCGTGTGTGCTGCTCGTTCTGGACGGCTCTCTGCAGGTAAAGTTAAGACCCTTCCTGTCTCATTCCATCCAAATGTGGCAAGTTAAAATCTATTATCAAAATTAGGCAATTTTTTTCACTTTTTTTTGCCTCCTAGAAATAGAATTATACATGATTTCTGATTTTTCTTTTAACTTTTTTTTTTTTAGAGATTTTATTTATTTACTCATTTACTTGACAGAGAGAGAGAGAGAGCACAAGCAGGGGGAGAGGGAGAAGCAGGCTTGATCCCAGGACTCCGGGGTCATGACCTGAGGGCAGACGTTTAACCGACTGAGCCACCCAGGCACCCCTCTTTTAATTTTCTAAAGACCGTTTTGGTGTCAGCTTCTGACTAAAGCTGCTTCCTCAAGTTTCAGTGATGCCTTTGGCTGAATGGTAGCACACATTCATTGGCCTGGAAGTACTGATCCTTCCTTGCCTTGTGGTTGGGCACAACCATTGGCAGTTCATCACTTTAAGGGACCTATCTAATCCTCATGGTTCAGGAACTCCAGGTGGCTGCCCTGTAGGCTGGGCCATTTTCTTGCTCGTTCATTATGGCCTTTAATTATGGTGGACATTTATGGGTAGTGTGGGTCTGATTTCAGTAGGAAGTGATAATTGACCAAAGCCTTTCTATTCATTGTATTCATAGAATACACCTACTGTTGTATGTTGACTCTTCCTTGACTGTTCTCACTGTTGGCAGTTTTTATGAGGTTTGTTTTTTTTTTTTTTTCATTTTTGGCTGATTTCGTCTGTTGGTAGGACCTTGAATTACTGTAGGTTAAATGATTTATTATGTGAAATGCTCCAGAAAGATCTAAGAGGAGCAGGGTGATGAAAGGCTCCGGGGAGTTCCGACTACATGGTGTATGGGTGGGAAGAGCAACATTGGTCTAAGAGGTGGGCAAAGATGCCCAAATGACGTCTCAGGATGGAAAGGCCCAGATATACCTCCCTGAGGAACATGATTGCCCTTCACCTACAACTCTGCCATCTGATAAAGGTGGGGTCAGGAAATGGTGATAGGATTTAAACTGTTGGCACATTCTATAAATCTGTGGAAATGCATGGTATTCTAGGCTACACTTTGACCATGGATCATGGAATTAGAAGGCATTTGAGTTGGCAAGTTCAAAAACCTTCTATTGTACCTCAGTGCCTACCGCATTGGGAGAGTGGATTCAGAGGAAAAATGACTTGTTTTTTTGACGCGTATAAAATATGTCCTCTTGGGCGAGTCATTTAACTTCTGAGTGTCGGTTTCCTCATCTGTAAAATGTGGAAAAGAACATCTGCTTCACAGGCAAGGTGGGGAGATGAAATATGTTGAGATTATGTATTAAAGAGCAGAAGGTTTGGCTTTATATCTGAATTTCAAGTTCTGTCATTATGTGAGACTCAGAATTAATTCGGCTTTCTATCTCACATCCTAAAAAGTAGCCTCTGCCCCCGTCAGACTGGTTTCCTCACATGAACATGGCCCTCTGTTCTCCTTGACTTTGCTCGAAAACATCCATGCATTGTACTTAGCCTAAATGTGTGGCTTTGGCATCTCCCAGTATAGTTCTACTATGTGTTCTTTCTGGGAGCAGCCGAGTCAGATGAGGAAGGATAATGCTTAAGGATAGAGGGTGAGTGTGAAATCACTCAATCCCTGCTTCCTGACCCTCTGCTCTCTTGGCACTGAGCCTCGCAAAGAAAGAAATATGTGGCTCCTTCCTGCCCTTAGCTCCTTGCCATTCAACCAGGGAGGCTAAATGCACTGCCACGCTGTTGCCTACAGAATGTTCCCAGCAGAGCGAAACTTTGAAATCTGGGAAATGTTCTTGTGTCAAATCTGACAAAGGAGCATAAGTGGTGCAGAATATGTGCACCACAGATTTCATATAGAACTAGGTGGGGCATGCTGCATTCATAATGAGAGTATTTATTCTTCTCATCTGTCAGCTTAGAGATTGATAGATCAGACACTGCTGACTGTTTGATTATAGGTTTGCCATTATATTTCATCTTCTTTGCTTCTATAGCTGCTTTAAAGATCCTATTTATTTTGTACTATGGCCTGTCCCTGCAAGGGCTGTTGGAACCCTTATCAACTACAAACAAAGCTGCCCCTTGGTAAATTTCTGCAGCTCGCCATGTCTCAAGTGGATGTGTCATAAATTTATTAAATTTTTCTCAGATAAATTTTTTGAAGGTGAACAAAGGAAGCTATAGGAGATGGAAGCTCCTCTTGAGAAAGTAGCTGTTTCCTGTGCTTACGAACTGTAACAAATGGAGCCCTTCATTATGTGCCTGGCAATGTGTTACATACATGCTCATTTACTTACTGTTTGCAACAAATCTCTGAGGTAGGTTTTATTAGTGAAGTAGCCAGTGTTCAGAGAGGTTCAGTAAATGCCAGAAAAGCACAGAATTGGAATCTCAGACTTCAGGTCTGAGCCTCGTTCTGTATCCCGTTGTGTCCTTGGGCAAGTGACTCAGGCTCTAATGCCATCCATGAAATCTGCTCTCCAAGTGTTGCTGTGAAGGTTAACTATGATAACGCATGGGAAGTGCTAAGCACTGGCTTGGTTCTTAGAAAGCACTTATTAAACATGAGCTATCACCAGTAAAAGGCACGGTCAGGATTCAGATCTGTGGCTTTCCCTCTCCTGAGTCCATCCTCTCAAGCCCAAGGCTTTGCTTTTTTCTGTTTTCATGCTAAATGAAAATCTTACTAGCAGGTGAGTTTGGCCATTTATTTATGAACCACAGCAATTACCATTTTTGAAATGGAATCAAACAGTTGGTATTCTTGTTGGGCCCTAGTAACAGTGTTTAGGACTTCTGTTAAAATAGTAAAGATAAGTACTATTTCTCTGAGCCTATCAAGAGGATTTCATGAGATACGGATTCAATTTTAAAGAAACTCTCATATGCAGATTTTGGTTCACAAAAGAAGAGAATATGGTACAGTAGAGTAGTGGGAGAGTTCACCATATTCCTCCTCTTCTTGAGTGCACAACAACAAGAGCTATCCCAGCTTCCTGTGACTCAATTCAGGCGATGGAAAATGAGTGGAATATGGCTTACGTAAACCTCCCCGTGGGATATACTCCATGCTCTTTTCCCTTCCTGACTGAACTGAAAACAAACATGGGATCTTGGAAGCCACATGCAAAGATGGAGAGCCATATAGGAAAAGTACCTGGGTCTCTTTTGACCCTAAGCATGAGATGCCACCTGTCCAACAAAAATTCCCAGGTGGAATTTACTTGAGCAAAATAGAACTTTGTTGTGTGTTGGGACATGATCCCTTTTGGGATTTGTTTGTTACATCATACTAATAAATGTTTCACAGACTGGCAGCTATGACAGTCAGATTGACCTTTAGTTGAAGAAGAACTCCTTGCCTTCTTCCCCTTCTGATGAGTTAAGATTCACCTCCTGCCTGCAGGTAGAATGAACCAGCACATGGCCCCTGGAGATAACCTTGAAAATCTCTTCCTCCTTTGCCTACCTGCCAGCCCACGAGGATCTTCATGTACTTCCCATAAGTTTCTATCAGCCTTTGCCCCCGACCCTTAGCCTCTTCATTACCATGTAAGTGTTTTTCTGTATCATATAGCCTATCCTATATCTCTTAGTACAATTCAGACAGAATTTGAAACTTAATTTAGCTCACAGCACTTTCAGACATGGTGGGAAAAGTAAGCCGGGAAGAACTGGGGTTAGTTCTGTTTCACTGCTTATTGACCATATAGCTCTGGGCAAGCCTACATTTCTCTAAAACTCTGTTCCTCCTCTGTAAATATGGTTAATCCCTGTGCTGCTTTTCTTGTTGAGGTGCTTTAAGGATGAACATGTGGTTTATGAGAGAGTTATTAAGAAATTTTAAGGTCTTCTGCAAGGCATTATAACTATCTGTGTAAAATAAGAATGTGCACATCAGAGTCTTTAATAGTAAAATGGTAACTGTAGTGCTGTTACAAGAGGTTCTTTTTCTTTGTAAAAGACAGTGTGGTGTCTTAAACAGATAAGCTGTTTTATTTGAATCTCACATTCCATTGCTTACTAGTTGGATGAACTAGTAATTCATGGAGCTGGCTGCTCTAGGACTCGGTTTCCTTTTCTGAACATTTTGGGTATAATGCCTACTTTGCCGGGTGTTATGAGACCAAATGAGGGCCTGCCAAATAGGTACTGAAAAATATAAAAATCTGTGTATCTGAAAGATTTGCTACAGGTCAGATCTTTCTAGCATTAATAACTATTTGCATGTGTATTAGCAAATATGTAACCATGGAGGTAAAGGAGAAGACCAACTTGATACTGAAAAATTAGAAGTCACCATCAATTAGAGGTCAGAGGGAAGCATCTTTGAAAGTACAATGCCAACTGGTGGGGTATTTTTTGTCTGACTTAGGCAATTTCTAATTATATGGGATATCTGTAAGGATAACTGTTTTGCATAGAGACGTTCCTTGTACTGAGGAATGCAGCACCCACCGCCAGGTATATTTACTGTTGAAGGAATATTGAAGCCTAAAGGAGGCAGAATAACCACAGGGGTGGCTGGTTGCTCTTTTCCATTCCAGCTATTTTAACATCATTTCTTTCCAAACTTCTGTGGTCCCTTGCAGATTAAATTGACTATCACGCAGAAACTTTTATCTAGTTTCATATGCAAATAAAGAAAGACTGTTCTCCCTGCTCCATTGACTCAATCCCCTCCAACCATTTGAACAAAACGTGGGGGGCCATTACTGATGATAACTGATAAACTTTCACACATTTTAAGTTGGAGAAAAGAGTTTATGGTATTCACATAGTATTTTCTCCACTAGGGATGGTGGGAAAAAACAAATCTGAGTGTGTGTATATGAGAATGGTGGTTCCATGTCAGCCGGTGTGTGTGCGCACGTGTGTGTGCGTGTGCGTGCATGTGTGTGTGTGTGTGTGTATGGGGCAAAGCGGGGAGGGGGCTGTGGGAGTAGAAATACTGAGAAGAGTGGTAGGTGAGGAGAAGATAGAAAACGAAGAGGGAATGATGAGAATTTTACCAGGTATCCCAAGCTAGAAGGGAATGGAAATACATCTGTTTGTGTGTCTGTGAAGGACGTTGGTGTTGTCAGAGGGCTTTGTTCTGGAATGAAGCTGCCTGCAGAGAGATTTCCTGTGACGTTTATGGGAATATGAAGTTCTTTTTCTTGACAAGTAAATATTTGAGTTATCTAACCCTAAAATGTCTGTGAAGAGATTTATGGCTTATGACTAATTCCATGTTATTGATGGGCAGAAATAGAAGAGAGAAATAGAATCCAAAAGTAATCTCCAAATTTCATTTTAACCCATAGTTTCAAATGGCAGAATTGTTAACAAGCAGCAGAACTGATGGTTTTAGTGTTGCCTCCTACCTGTCTGGCACACCTCCTGGAAAAGGAACCAATTCAGTAATGAAAAGGCCCAAATCAGTGAGCAATAGGGACGGTGGAGGGATCAAAGGCCTTAGCAATATGCATGCTCTAGAATTCATGCTGAACTGGTTTTTAACTCTTCTTTGTGTCCTTCTTGGACAATCGGTAGTTAGTGACAAGGCATTTTCTTCTACTTGCTATCTCAGGAGCAGATATGGCCTCATTTATCCTACCAAATACTATATGGAGTCCCCAGTCTGGAATCCTTTTCCACTTTGTTCAGCTGCTTTCCTAAATACTTGGCCTCAGCAAACTTGGATTACTCTCTTTCCCTGCTACATCTTTGCTTAATTAGAAATCTCTTTCTTTTTTCCAGTCTTTAGAAGTCCTTCTATTTCTTTTTTTTTTTTTTTAAAGATTTTATTTATTCATTTGAGACACAGAGATACAGAGAGAGAGCATGAGCAGTGGGAGAGGCAGAGGGAGAGGAAGAAGCAGACTCCCCGCCGAGTCAGGAACCCGATGTGGGACTTGATCCCAGGACCCTGGGATCATGACCCGAGCCGAAGGCAGACGCTTAACCATCTGAGCCACTCAGGCGCCCCATAGAAGTCCTTCTATTTCTTGAATATCCAAGTCAACTCCTCCTTTCTCCATGAGGCCCTCTTATAATCCAATGTCTGTCAACTCCTAAATTTTAGATGTTGAGTGTCCTCTTTAACTCCAGAAGGGATGGGCCAACAGTAGGTTCAGTCCTGCCTGGTCCTTCCAGGAAGGAGGAAGGACAAGAACCTCAAAGCCATCATTTTCTGGATGTAAGGTCCCTTGGCTTTTTTCCATAGGCTGGAAATCCAAAGCTCTTGGGAATGAGCTGCTGAGTCTCAGGAAACAGCCTGTGCTGTTTCCCTATCAATTCTACCCCCAGGTACTCCATACTCTGTGTCCCCCTTTTACTGCCTAACATTGCCATTTCATTCTAAATTCGGATCCCAAAGCTGTTGTTGGAGTCCACAGAACTTCTGTAAATCATGCTAAGCCCCTGCTTCTGCAAGGGGTAGTGCTAAATGTTACTTCAGTGGTTTTTCCGTGGAAATGAATGATCACCCAGGATGGTCTTCTGTCTTTCTTCAAGTGGCACTTAATTCCTGATAACCACCTGCTATCTATTCCTCCCACTACCTGTGTGACCACTGAAAATTTACTGAGTTTATTTAAGCTTTACTTTATGCTTGTGGAAATTGGCAGCATAGTTAATACCTCCTTCACAGAACTATTGTGAGCATGAAATGAGTTAATTCTTGGGACTTTGCCTTTCACACAGTAATGCTCAAAAATATTAGTTGTTATTCTTTATGTTCTTAATGTCATTATTGATACTCCGTATCTGTTGAGCTATAGTGTCTGAATTAAAATCCTCTGCTTGATTCACACCTGAACTTACTGTCATGCTCTTTGGACATTAAAAAATGACTCTTTAGCCAGATTCTTTTTCCTAGACCTGATTCCAATATGCCTTGGAGTTTTCCTCTCCTCTGTCTTAGATCTGCCTCCTACTTCAGTGTGCTTGAGTCCTGACGTTACAGGACTTGGATATATCTGTTCTTTAGGCACTTAGTACACATGGCCCTAAAGCTTACTTCCTCTTTTTTTTTTTTTTTTTCCACTTCTCTGCTAACTTGTAGGCTCCTTATGGTCAATTACATTCTTGTGTCTCCTAATACACCTAGTATGTGGAAGACCCTTGGTATCTATATTTTGTATAATTGAAAGATTGTCCCTACAGAATATAATACACATCCTAAAATTTAACCCCTCAATACTTGGAGTCAGTGTAGCTATTAGAAACAAGGGTTTATGTTTCTAATTCCAGGTTCATTGAGTATTTATAAATTGCCAATTCTCAGTACTTCAGGAAAATGCAGTTAAACTAAATTCAACAAATATATATTGATGACCTATTATAGGCTGATCATTGTATTAGACTTTGGTGATAACAAATAAAAAACAGACTCAGTCGCTGTCCTTGGCCATATAAGATAAAAAGGAATAAACCTACAGATTCTAACTCTTAGATGTATCCACTCAGTTGGTAAGTCAGTCATTTAATAGGCGATTTGAATACTTAGTATGTTCCTAATGGGGGAATTGAATAATTCCTGGAACAAGACACAGAAATTCACCTTCAAGGTACTGATATTCTAGTATACATGATATTGTTACCCCTACGGTGTTCAAACCTATTTTCTGTAAATTCAAAGATCCTATGAAATAGGTATAGCAAGCCCAACTAAACTATGTTTTCAGATGAGGAAATTAAGAATTTAGAGAGACTGAGTGACTTGTTCAAAATTTTACAGTTAGTAAATAGCACAGTTAGTATTTAGAAGACAGATCTCTATTACAACAAATAATCAGACAGCATATCAAGTTAAATCCTGTAAAACTGGCATTTTTGTTCATCAAAACTGGTTGAAAATTATTGCATATAGTTCCAATATAAACACGGTCTATAGTTAGACAGGGAAAGAATCATGGAGAAAGTAGAATTTAACATGCACATTAAAAAACTGATAAAACTTGCTTGGAAGAAAAAGAGTGAATAAGGTGTTTGGCAGAAATTGTCAAAGCTTACCGGAAGGACATTAGAAGGGACTCCTTGCTAGATGAGGGGTAAAAATGTGGGAATACTGGGTCCAGATTGTAGAGAGTTGTGAAAAGAAAGCCTAACAAAAGTCTGCATTGTGTTTGGTAGCTTCTGGAGAGACTTTCTTGTATCGGAATAATGACATGAAAGCCACAAGGCAGGAAGAATGTTGAAGTGAATGCACACACGTGAGAACATCCGTATGCAAACATATCGGATAGGTCAGATAGGAGTGGGGAGCTTATCAGGAAACAAGTTCTGCATTTCCAGGAAGAGTTAATGTTGGAAAGGATATGATGGAAGGCAAGGATATAATTGAGAGTCATTTCATGGCAGGAATCGAAAGAATTTGGTAATTGATTTTGTGTAGTGAGTAGGGAGCGAGAAGAATCAAAGATGATGGCTGGGATTCAAACCCAGGTGACTAAAAGAATGGTAGAGTTATCAATAGAAAGTGGAAAGTTAGGAGGAAGAGCTTGTTTGGGGAAGGAAAGATGACATGATGAGTTTAGTTTTGGGATTTGAGTACCTGGTACTTAATGAGAGAGGTAAGCGGTAGGTAGCTGGGACTAACGCTTATGGTTCTACAGAGGTTAATTTTAGTGGTAATGATCAAAACCATGGCATGAGATGAGTTCATTGAGAAAGATGACATGGTATGGGATAGCAGTCAAGGATAGAAAGTAAAGAAGGCCAAGATGTGAAGAAAGCACACCTGGGCTAGGAGATGAGCAGGAATGCTCAGAAAAGTGTCATCCTAGAAGTACATTTGTAAGATCTAGTGATGACCAACCCCGTCAAATTGTCTTAGCAGATTCAGTGATGATAAGGGCAGAGAAAAGGCCATTTTGTAAGTATTTGACAATTAGAATGCCATATGTGACTCTGAAAGGGTTTTTTTTTTTTTTTTTTAATAGTAGTTCCAGTGAAAGACAGAATGCTAAGGTTTAGAGAATAAGGGACGAAAAAGTCAACATACGGAGTGTAGGTTGTTATGCTAGGTGTCTGTTTTTAAGATCTAGGAATCAAACTTTTGGAAGAATGTTGGTCTGACCAATACTTGTTATTTAATTATTTTGAAAGTTATTTTTGTAGTGTGTTTCTTCATATGCACATTTGAAAGTTCAAGAAACATCTGTTCTTCCTGTTAAATCTGGCAGAAATTATATAGGTTTGTAAAGTTTTTAAGGGAAGAGCTACAGGTAGTGTGATTTCCAAAATATTACCTTTGCTTATGAAAGTGTATAAAATAAATGAACTGGAGTAACAAGTGTGATGCTAGAAAAATGAGCTCTTAGGGGAGAGGAATATTGGCCCATTCCTTTCCAGTGAAGCCCAGTACAGTTTTCAATAGCCTTCCACTATGGCAACCAGTTACATTATTTTTCTTGACACTAATATGGGCATGTTAGTTTGTAGAAAGAATGCAGTTGTTCTTATATGATCAAAGCAATGAGAGAACTATATTGAGACAGATCTTTTTCCCCATGTGGCTTGTGGGGTTATTTCTGTCGTCTGACAGTAGCCTATAACAAGTAACTTGATCAGATTCTGTTAGAAAAGTTTTATGCATGTATTTTGAAATTAGAGTTTTGAAGTTTTATACATGTATATATGAAATTACAGTTTTCCTTTACAACCAAGAGAAGAGCCATAAGTGGATTGCTCCTTTGCTAATAAGAAAGAATAAAGTTAACAATTTAGAAATCTTAGCTTTTCTCCATGTTAGAGAAGAATGTGTTTAGAAGCAGAAGCATAAAGCAACATTTTCTTCAAAACCATTTCTTTTTTTGCCATTAATAGGATAGGGTCGTTTCTGTGCTGAACAGTATGTAACACAAGGATACTCTCTAGAAAAATGTAGATGAATCTAGAGTGAAAAAATAATACCATTGACACACATTTTATGCCAAGCACTATTCTAAGAATGTTAGATTAGATTAACTCACTTCATCCTTCTGACATCTATGGGCAGTAAAATCTATAATCATCATTGCATAGATGAAGAAGCTGAGGTATTGCAATGGGAAGAGATTGCTTTGTTAGAAGTCAGTGGAGTTGGGATTTGAACCCAGGCAATCTAGTTGAGGAATAGAAGCTCTTAATCATGACACTATGCTACTTGTAAAGGACATCTGCATTCTTCAACTAAGAAGAATGATCTCATAACAGGAAGCTAACCAGAAGTAATTTTGGGTGACTGCATCATGATTCACTCTTAGGAAGGTAAAATCAGAGCAGATAAAAGAATGCTACTTTCTTTAGGACTAAATTGACTGTGGCAGCAGCAAACCCCTTATCTTGGAAGGTATTTTTTTTTAATACTAGAAAAAGATAACCTATCAACAAAAACTCCTTTGGAAATGAAAGAGTTGTGTCTCTTTGGACTCTGTGTATCCCTACAACCCCTATAATTGTGTATCTCCACCCCTGCATTGCACTGTGGGAAGCTCAGACTTAATTGCGCTTAGTTGACCAGTTTCATTGCCTACTCATTAGCTAAATGATAAAATCCCTACCAATAGAACAGATGTGGGCATGGATGCCTTGCTTCGTGATGGCAAATGAAGGGCAGTCAACATGTGGGGCAAGTCACACCTGAGCACTTACAAGTGACCAGACAAGTGAAAGCCTACTGAGAGGGGGAAAAAGAGGGTGTGAAGAATTGCCAGCCCAGGGGTTGGCAGAGTGTCTGAGGCAGGACTTGGAAGACTTTATCCTGCTTACGACTTGCCTAGTTTAACCCCTTGATTACTCCACTGCCCCACTGACAGGGGAAGAAGGAGGTGAGTCTCAGAATGCTAGTTGCGCAAGTTCGCAAGACAGTCAAGCTTGTTCAAACTCTCTGGAAGTCGTTTGAAAAGATGTTGGGGCAAAACTGTGAATAGTCCAAATATGTTTGACTTTTGTGAATGTTTTTATCCATGATCCATGGGAACTGCCTCTCTGTCATGTACACTCCATCCTTGATAGTCCATGGGGTTTGCAGGAGGCAGAGGAACTGCTCATGCTCCTAATGGGCACATATTGTGGTCTTAATTCTAAGTTCCAAGGGGGCAGAGGAGAGGTCTTGGAGCATGCCATGGTACAGTGTCTATTGTAGGGTCTTGGTAGCAGCATGGCAATAAAAATTACTTAGAAACTACATGCAGAGGTGTTCGCAGGGGGATAGTGGTCTTCAGGATATAATATGTGATTTTGAGACATGATACGTTATTCTAAATATTACACATCACAGGTTGGCATATCTTTTCCATAAAGGGCTAGATGGTATATATTCTAGGTTTTGCAGGTCATATGGTTTTTTTTTTTTTTTTTTTTAAAGATTTTTTTACTTTACAGAGAGAGAGACGGCACGAGAGAGAGAGAGAGAGAGAGAGAGAGAGAAAGAGGAAGAGAGAGAGGGAGAGACAGGGCACGGGGGTGGGGGTGGGATGGGGGGAGGGGCAGGGCGAGAGAAACTCAAGCAGACTGTGCTGAGCACAGAGCCCAACTTGGGGCTTGATCTCATGACCCTGAGATAATGACCTGAGCTGAAATCAAGAGTCAGACACTTAACTGACTGAGTCACCCACCTAGGTGCCCTGATCATATGGTTTCTATTGCAACAACTCAGCTCTGCAGTGGCAGTGTGAAAGCAGTCATGGATAACACAAAAACAAGTGGGTGCATCTGTGTCCCAATAAAAGTTTAAATCTGGTGGTGGGCCAGATTTGGTCTACAGGCCAAAGATCGAATACTCCTAGTTGAATTCCTGCATGCTTAAACTCAAATACAGGTATGTACAGCGTCCAAAAAAACAGTAATTTCTCATTGCATTTTTTTTCTTGATCAGACTTCTGACCTGACTATCGATTCTATATCTGTTTGGTCAGTGCTAAGGTTTCAACCATTGTGCTAAAGATAAAGGAATAAGGAGGAAAGGGTAGTTTCTTCCCTCAAGAATCTCTAGCTGTTAAGGAAGATGGGTAAATACAGGTAAATGGAAAGACGCTATATTACGTGCTCTGACGGCTTTATGTATAATAGGCCGAGGGATTCACAGAGGACCGGTAACTAACTCCTCTTCCTGAGAAAGAGCTGCCTGAAAGGAGTCTTCAAGGACTGGTGGGATTTCAGAGTTAGTCAGAGAAAGAAGAGGGTGGAACATATGTGAATTGGAGGAGGGGGGCAGGGGAGAATTCTGGAAGAGGAGCTATAGCTAGGATCAGACCATAACAGACTTTTATGTCTTTCCAGAGAGGCTTTCTGCTATGAGAGTCTTGTTTGGTTAAAAAGACATGTCTTCCATTAAAACCTTCCACAAAATTTCCTGTGAATCTATTTGTGTCTTTCTTGTGCAATATCACCTTCTGCCTTGTGTTATAATTATCTTTGCACTTGTCTTCCTCATGCTTATTTAATTTTCCTGGAAAATAGGACTCTGACTTACTCAAATTTGTATTCTCTCCTATCCATAGGTCAATCTCCTGGCTGGGTCTTGAGATCTTGTTTACTACTTAAATTTAATTTCCACTCAGGTCTTTGCTCCCTGTGCCTCAATCCTGGCTGCAAATTCGAAATGAACATCTCATCCATTTCAGTTTTGTTTCTTATTCCTCCGGTCTGGCCCCTGACACATAGTTATGAGTCTAGAATGATGGATATTGACCGATTCAGTTAAGAAGAATGGTACAAGAGAAAATTACTGTATCAATATGCAGTAGATTCCCAGGTTATATGCACAGAGAATGCAAACACTTAACTGGAGCAGGAATTCTGAGATTGGGTTTGAAAGGGAGCTTAGTGCTTTCATTTTCAATTATGTGCTTGAAAAGTAACTTACTTGAGATGAGGAAGGAGAGCAGAAAGTAATACTTTTTGAATTATGCTCTATATGGTCTGGGTAGCTGGAATACACTGTGAAATGGCCAACTGGGGGAAATATGGAGGAAAGGGGGGGGAACGTGGTGAATTAGATTCAGACATGAATCTGAAGAGGAGAGGAAGCTGTATAAGAACACAAAGCATGAAGTTGAATTTGTGCAACATTATTGAGCAACAATTCTAAACCATACACTGTAAGGTAACCCCAATCTAGGAACTGGAGGGTAATCAGAAATAGGGCCCTTGTCATCAAGGAGCTTGGGTGCAGCACGCTCCCCTGCCCCATGAAGATGCCTTTAGCTCATGAGAAAGAGTGGTCTTTTGTTTTGGAAAATCTCTTCATGACCTGAAGGGTCCCTTGGCTGAAGAAGATGATAGCTGTCTGCACTCTGGGGTGAGGACTTCTGTGAACATACTTAGTCATGCTTGTGAACTAGGAACTGCCCGAGTGTCCTTAGGTGAGGAGACAGATGAGACAATGACCTCTGGAGGAACCAGGTCTGAGTTTTTGGTAGGCAAGGGTAGAGTGGCAGATGTCACAACAGCACGACTCTTGGATAGGTTTCCAGCCCACAAGGAGAAGAGAAATAATTATTGTTTGCCTACTGAGATAAACTTTATGTTCCAAAGATGGCTGTCTTGCATGTTTTTCTACAGTGAGACTCCGCTACTGTCTCACTGATAAGTGTAGTCTGATTCCCCTGCCCTTGAGTATGGGAGGGCTTGTTGGAATCAGTAGGATGTGGAAGAACTGATGCTGCATGATCTTTGAGGCTAGCTCATGAGAGGAGAGACACTGTCTGCCTAACTCACTGTTCAGCCTGTGCTTGGAGCCCTGAGGTACCACGTCAAAGGCCTGACTGCCCTGAGGCAGCCATGCCCTTGACACATTCCTGACCCACAGAACCCATGGCATAGTGTAATAGTGGTTGTTTTATGCCACTAAAGTTGGGGTGATTTGTTACACAGCAATAGTGACTGGAATACCTGTTCTATGTCCAACAATGTGCTTACGGTTTTACATACATTATTTCACTCAATCCAATCCTTAAAGGTGAATTCTGTTACCTCAGGTTCCTAGATGAGAAAATCAGTGTGGAGACAAGTTAGGAAACTCCCCCAAACTTGTGGCTATTAAGTGGAAGAACTAGGATTCACATCCAGGTCTAGCCAATTCTAATGCTGGAAACGTTTGGTAATGCTAAGGAGTGTTTCCAGTCCAAGGATATGAATCACCTGATAAATGCTAACGTCCAGACTCCATCTTAATTCCACTGAATTACTTTGAACCAATACCTCAGGAAATTGTCTTTTTTAATCAACAGAGAACTTTGGTAATACTATTACATGTCACCACATCAACTGAACTCAGTTCTCTAAATAATACTGCTGTCTTTGTGATTCCACTGTGGAAGACCACACCCAGCACAATGTTGGCTGGAGACTAAATGCTCACGGAGTGAGTGCTAAACCGAATTGGCTTTTGCAAACAATCTAACATTGGCCATTCAAGAGTGTCTTCCGTGAACCATCACCAGAGACGTTAACTAGGATGGTGCAAGAAACACAGACGCTTAGGTCCCATCATAGACCCATTGAATCAGAATCTGCATTTTTAACAATATCCCCAGGTGTTTCAAATGCACATTAGATTTGAGGAACACTGATTTAACCGATTCTGCTCCTCATTTAGGAAAACTTCCCAGCAATGGGAGAGTTGGGCTGTTTGCCACGGAGTGCTCCAGTGTGTTGCCACGAAGAAACTTTTAAAGAAATCCCAGGAAAATAATTCTGCAACATGGAGGTTCTATTTTCAAGGAAGTCTTTTGGAAACGATAGAGCTAGACGGCATGAGCTCTGAAACCTTGTGGTTACATTCTGTACTAATGAAAGCTCAGTTCTGCGATGAGTGCCTTGTCTGGAAAATGATTTCCTCACCGCTTCCCCGACATTCCTACCTCCTGAGCAATCTCTCAGGAAGAGAGCAGTTTTATATATGCAGGGTTTGTAAAAGGAATCAACAACCATTCTGATTTGTTTTCAGGCAGGGTCAGAGCGATCTATTTAATCTGTTGATCTATATGTCCTCTTGATACCGTTGGATCATACAAATATGACCTACCCATTCCCGTGAAGTGGTGACCGAGGCACTTCGTCAAGGAACCAATTGTATTTTCTTAGATTTACCTCATTTATAATTAATGAGCCTACCGTGCTGCTCTATAATTGTAAACACATGTGATGTAAAATCCATTTGTTGTCCCACCCCTTGCCTTTCACACAAATCTTGAGTCATGCATTAGCCAGGAGGGTTGGACAAACTAGTGTGGCTCCGTTTAATCTATGCCTCCCCAGGTTCACGCGCATGTGAGGGCATAGCGGGGCAACAAGGTGAAGATTACAGCTGGGGGAGGGGGAGAGAGGTCCTTAGAGTCCTCAGAATTTTCCTTGTTGAATTAAATGACATTTTGTAATCAGTTTTATCAAGTGTCTTGGCTCAAGTACCCTTCAAGGAACTGCCTTTGGGGCCCAGCCACTGAAGAGCACCACAACATAGGTCTATATAACAACATGCAAATATATATATATATAAACACACACATATATATAAATTTATGTATACTATAGAAATATATACTTATATTTCTATAATATACATAAATTTATTTTTTAACTCCTTTAGTAAGAAGTCTTCCAGTGAATGACAATTCCTCTCTATTTTGGTAATAAGATCCTATGTTTAGCAACTTTTCTTAGCATCCGTTCAACTCCCTTTTAAGGTTAGCTCTAAGAAAGGAATGTGTACTTGGGCCCATGTTTTTCTTCTGCTGTCAGTACAAATGGGGTTCAGCCAGCCACCGTTCATTGTGTAGTATTTTCTTGTGTACCTGAAGAAGATCCTCCCTCTCAGTCTTCTCTAAATTTGCTAATTCCAATTTCATTGACCTTTTTGTCACCGGTGTCATCTTCTTAACTTTTCAATGTCATTATGGTTATCATCTGTACCTTACTCCTCTTTATTTTGTTAATATAAATGTCCAACTTAATAGAAGATGTTATACTGCATAGGGTTCTGTCGATATTGAGAATAATAAAACAATTCTCTGGGATTCATTGAACCTACACAATTTCTGTATTACCTGAATGTTTATTGCTATTTTTTAAAAAAAGAAGTTGGGGTGCCTGGGTGGCTCAGATGGTTAAGCGTCTGCCTTCAGCTCAGGTCATGATCCCAGGGTCCTGGGATCGAGCTCCACATCGGGCTCCTGGCTCAGTGAGGAGCCTGCTTCTCCCTCTCCCTCTCCCTCTCTCCCTGCTCATGCTTTCTCTCTCTCTCTCTATCTCTGTGTCTCAAATGAATAAATAAAATCTTTAAAAAAAATAAAAATAAAATAAAAAAAAGTTGTATCAGGTACCTAATCAAATTTCGTAATGGGGATAGTATTAACAGTTACATTATTTGGGGTTATTAGGACTGCACTAAGCATGGTCAACTCTAGGTAATTTTTTTTTGAAATGGGCAAATAGCATGGTCAAAGAAATATGTTGAATTAGGATCAGAAGTCCTAACTCTCTAATTAGTGAGCTCTGTGGCCTTAGAACTAATACATTGAAACTTCCAAAAAGTACCTCCTGATGCAGGCAGTGTCAACAAAATTGCACTATGAGCCTTCTGCTCTTGGGGTGTTGTGTTGAGGAGCCACTTTGCTAGCATCATGGACAAGCTAGAGCCTGCCCTGGGGACAGGGATTCCATCCTAGCCATCCTTGTAGCCACACAGAGAGTCCCTGACACGTATCAGGCACTCACTAATGCATCTGAGAAAAAAGTAATGAATTTATTAACTAGATTGTGGTAAGTCTGGCAACTAAAACATGTGAGTTCATGCAGAGGCTGCATGATGAATACAGGATCTAATTGAATCTCTACATCATAAAGCAGAATCTTTCTCAAATATGCTAGATTGTAGAAAACATTTTTTAAAAATGATATTTCTAAGGACAACTCAAGATAGAATGAATCAAAATTGTTGATGCTGGGGAAGGGGAGGAGCTTTGAATTTTTATTTTTATTTATGTATTTTTTTAAAGATTTTATTTATTTATTTGAGACAGAGAGAATGAGAGAGACAGCACATGAGAGGGGGGAGGGTCAGAGGGAGAAGCAGGCTCCCTGCCGAGCAGGGAGCCTGATGCGGGACTCGATCCAGGGACTCCAGGATCATGACCTGAGCCGAAGGCAGTCGCTTAACCAACTGAGCCACCCAGGCGCCCTGAATTTTTATTTTTAACAAGCATCTTAGAGGATTCCCAGGACCAAATGAGTATGGGATACAATGATAATGAGAACTGTGCCTAATCTCAAAGGATTCTTCCCACTTCCAGTTTTTATGTTCTAAGACCCCCTTTTTTTTCCCCCAGGGGCCCAGTTACCCACCAGGAGGGGTCTTGATTTGCTCAACTTCAAGATCCCTGCTAATTCTAATGTTTCGGAAGTCCATGTTCCTCCTGGTGTCTTACGTACTTCCCAATGGTATCCTTCCCCATGGTCCTTGGTGCTCAGTAACTTCACACTGCAATGCAGCAGTTCATGACTTCCTCCATGGTACTGACCAGCTGGAGCTGTTCTTGCTGAAGAGTTCTTTCCAACATTGGCCGAGCCTTTGTCTTTGGTTTCACAATGTGTCTGTTCTGCATGTCATCTCCTTGACAAGGTAACATGTACACTTAAAGAGATGTGAAGGTCCTTACAGGGATGGCTGAAACACACATCTATCGGTAGACATTTAACTTTTGGCCCACTGATATAGATTTAATGGTTTCTCTCAAATCTAATGCTATAGCACAGTGTTGTGCTCAAATCTAAGTATATATATTTCATGCTTGGTTTCAGGTTTAATCCAGTGGCCTATGCTTAAGATCTGAATTACCAAATTGGAATTCTAGAAAAAAAAATATGATATAAAAAGTTACTATAGAGGAGGATACGTGTTATATAGAAGTATGTAGATATTATTTGATCAGATTGCTTTTTTATTTGTGTCAGGGAAGGGCAGAAACTTCCAGGTTTTTAGGGGTCAAATGAAAGCCTCCTAGATTTTTTCCTTACTTGGTATTTCATCCAACAGGCCATGAGGAAGAAATTAAAAACTCATCAACAAGCCAGCATGAAGGCTGGGATGCTGGAAGCTTTCATCTGTTAAATACTATGCTCCTGTATAACCCCTTTTGAACTCTTCTTCTGCTCACTAGATTAATTTGCTACCCATTTGGTCCTGAGCAATGGGGATTCTTGGGAGGACAGCTGCCTATATGGCCAATGAATGTGACTGTGAGTGCGTAAGCAAGGTGCATGGCAGTGACACAGACAGCAGATACGGTGGAGCAGTAGCTTCCCATCGGGGCCTGAGACAAGCAAATTCTTGACCAAACTACCTAAATCTGCCCCTTCTCTATTCCTAAAACCTTGCTTATTTCTCTCCTAGCACTGAGGGCTTACTTGCCTATTGTTTACCTGATTCTGTCTGCCATGAGTCAAATGCTAAAAGGCAATGTTTTGCTCACTTACATGTCTCCAGTATTGAAAACGGAGGTTGCCACATAGTAGGTGCTCAATAAATATTTGTTGAGTGAAACCATGAACAAGGGAATACTTTCACACAAGTCCTACTGTGTGGATATACCATTTTAGGAATTGAATATCAGTGATACACACTGTGATGCACTCTGCCAGTTCTTGATTGGCCACGTTGCTTAGCTCTGTTGTGGTTCTGTCTGGCAGCATACACAATGAGTAGGGGATAGGTAGATGCAGAGGGGCTGGGCTGTCATACATCTCAGGGCATGGCCAAGGTGTCCAGACTTTGGCCCCTCCAACTTTCTCTTCTTTCTCGGCATTCTCTATCAGTATGTGTGCATGTGTTGTACATTATCATTTGTCTAGTTGACTCTCATCTCCTCCCATGACCTCAGTTGCTATCTCTATTCCAACGTCCATTCATCTTCTGATGCCTAAAGCTGTTCTAACCACCTGTTCCATGTCACCCTCATTTTGGTGCCTCACTGGCCCCCTCAAATACAACATGCTCAATATGGTATTCTTGCTCTTGCCCCTTTCCAAATGAATCCAGAAATGTTCTTGATACCATCTTGCCAGACAGCCAGTGCCATTTAGAGCTCAAAGCAGCAGTGCCTTTTTTCTGGTCTCACTTAGAGAACACAGGTAGGCCTTAGATTTTTGTCAGTACAACAATTTTGACAAATCAAAGAGGTTTAGAATTGTAGGTCTCGAACCATGAGAGACGATGGACTCTGAAAAACGGACTGGGGGTTCTGGAGGGGAGGGGGTGGGAAAATGGGTTGGCCTGGTGGTGGGTATTGGGGAGGGCGCGTTCTGCATGGAGCACTGGGTGTTGTGCACAAGCAGTGAATCATGGAACACTACATCTAGAACTAATGATGTAATGTATGGGGATTAACATAAGAAAAAAAATATAAACAGAAATAAAAACAATTTAACCATAAAAAAAAAAAAAAATTGTAGGTCTCTTTCATTAATGATTTAATGTAAGATGCCAAGGCCTTGAGGGGTCAAGTGATTTGCTCTTGGCCTCAAAGTAATTAATAGCATTTATGCTCCTGGCACCCAGGTGTCTTGGTTCCTAGCTCTCTGCTGGTTTCTCTATACCATCTCTCTACTGCATAGACTTGCCTTTATAGAGGTTGGTAGTGGTTATGCGAGAATGTCTGAACAACTGTATTCAACAGTGTAGTTGGAAATGTCCTCTCCCAGCAAACCAGCAATTAATCTCAAGTGTTTGAAAACAAAACTACTTCTAGTAGAAATGATGTTTGAGATTTACCAAGGAGATGCAGGAATGTTGGCTCAATACTCCCTTCATCTCTTTTCTCTCTCCTTCTCTCTCTCATACACACACACACACACACACACACACACACACACACACACCCACACACACACCCACCCACCCACCCTCATGTATCCTTCTTATTCAAAGGGTCATACTGGAGTAAATCTGAAAGCAAACTGTACCCTGTTTATTTTCCAGTGTTGATTTAATTGACTAGGTCTTTACATTCAAATCTTAGGTGCTGGTTAGTTAAAATAAATTATGATGTGAAATTCACGCATGGATGAGAATGCTTGCTTTACAGCAGCAAGATAAATGCCAGGCTGAAATAATGACTAAGGTCAGGTAGGCTGAAGAATGTAAATGGTAGCAGATTTCCATCTCTAGTTTTAAAAAAAACCTGCTAATAAGGCATATATAAAGCCTAAAATATCACACTCAGCAATGAAGACATTAATTTTGCTTATACAACACTATTCACACTTGTAGAATTTCTGACAATTTCAGGAACCCAAGAGAATTGAGAGGTCTCTAACAAATGAATGCACATCAATAAAACCTCCTTAGAAAGGCCCCCCCCCTTTTTAAAAAGCTGATCCCAACTTATAGCTGATTTCTACTTACAGTAGCTGACAGTGAAGATGGTATGTGCAATGTTTTATAATGACTTTTTGATGTTTACTTCCTGTTCTGAATATTCCCTTTGTGCTTTTGAAATCAATAGCGCTGCAGAGTTTTACCTGTTCTTTACTATTTCAAAAGCCCTTTGCTCAGTGCTCATGTTTTCACACTGAGGTAAGTAAGCCTGCCCAACCCTTATTTCCAGGTCTTCCAGAAACACAGCGGATTTCCCACTGCTCTAGTTTGCTCTTAGAAGGTGAGGCATTTAAACAAGACTAAGCCTTGTTTATACCAGCATCCTCATCATTTCTGGAGAAATGGATGCTTTTTTTATTCAAAATATTTTAAATAAACAATAAATGCTTCAAATATCTTGATAATAGCATCATAAATTTGTATCACAGATGTAAGGCAAAGGTTCTCCTTTGTAAGAAGGGATGGATGAAGCAGAGTGAACAGAAGAATAAAACAAATGATAGTCACTTGCTGATTATTATTCTGCTGTCTTTGTCTATCAGCTTGTTGGGAGTAAGAGTCATTATGAATTTAAATAAAAGTCACTGCTTACACATACTTGAGTAGAAGTAAGAGGGAACGGTTTGGTATATTTCACTGTGGGGACATGGAATTTAAAAGCAATCAAGTTCATTTCTTTGACAGTGACATCTCTTTCTGATCAAAACTGAAATGAATCCTGTCTGTTCTGTGGGGGGTACAAGACTTCATAGGGTGTTAGCACAGTCCGGTTAAAGAGAACAGACTTAAGAACTAAGCAGGTGATGTACTCTGTAATAACACTAAGAGTGAGTTTTTATGTTGCATGTATTATGTATTGGGATTCGTATTGACTCTTCGAATCTTCATTATCATCTGATGTCTGTCCTACTATTTTATGCATTTTACACATGAGGAAACGGAGGCAGGAAATAATCAGCCAAAGGACACACAGTTAGTAAGTGGGGGAGGCAGAATGTGAACCTAGGTAGACAAACTCTAGAGTTGTATGTCCTGCTATCTACCTACCCTGGAAAAATGTATCTTTATAAATCTGGAATAATCACTGATTCCTTTAACAATGGGGGGGATACTAAAGGTGAAACAAAGGGTTTCATTTTTCCTGGCTGAGGATAGCTCAAACTCTCCCTACAAAGAAATTGGAGATTGTTTTTCCTAATTGCTTTATGCAAATGTAAGCCTAATATTAGGCAAATGAACAAGGAGAAACTATTTTTGCTTACGGCATCTGGAACAGTGGCCAACTGGGTTACATCGCAGGGAGATTCTGTTCCTTGCTTTCATCTGACTCACATGAGCAGATGCCCACACACGTGCTCACTCCTGCTGGGTAGTAGATGCCTTTTAGCACCTTGTGGACAAGGATATTGGTAAAACCCTGGGCTTCAGAATCAGACAAAACTGGGTTTCAATCTCATCTTTTTTGTATAGCAGGTAATTGATTTGGATGAATTTCTGAGTACTTCTCAGTCTGAGTTTTCTCACAGTAATATCCAAACTAAAGGTTGCTTTGAGGATTAAGTAAAATAATGCATACAATATATTTAGAAACATAACTACTTAGTTAATATTCTCTATTCTATTTCTCTTCTCACTTTCCCTTCTCTTTCTCATACCCCACCACTTAACTGATCTTTTCTTCACCTCTTATAATCAAAGAAGGTCCAGTGCTATGAGCATAAATCTGGACACCCATCCTGACTGTGACGGAGTTCTCTGTGACTTTAGAGATGTATTTGAGAGTTTCTATATCCATTTATCCAGCTGTCAAATGGCATTGGCATTCCTCATCTGCACGCAAAGAGAGTATAAGTTGATCCAGAGCTTTGAAGATGAAAATTGCCATGTAACTGCTTGCTACTATAATTTGTTAATCTGTGCTTTGAATGAATTCTTTTTGAAGCTGAAATCACCATTGCTTTCATATATTTTCTCTTTCCCTTATAATCTCCCTAGCTTTCCCATTGTCACACTGCATCTCACCCCTGCTCTTGAGGCCTTTTATGTTTAAATGCCCTTGCAAGGCGACAAATCAAAATTTTTGCTTTGTATTCTAAACTTATGTGAGTTGGCCTTTTACAGTAAGCTGGCATTTTGGAATTAGGCTTGAGATACTAGAACTGTATTTATGAATCACCAGTTAAGGTAGATTTAGTCTGGGAGGTTATCAATGTGAATTTTCATCTGGAGAGTCCACTGTCTAGATCAGAAACGATTGATTCATTCATTACATAAATAATTATTAGTCATCCATTCTGTGCTAGCCACTGTGTTAAGTGCTGAGGATATATGACCTGGAAATAGGTTTGGAAGGAACCTACAGCCTGGCAGAAATATGGACTTGGAGTTGATAATAAGAGATGTTTACTGAGCACCTACTCTTACTGCCGGGCACCTTACTTCGAGTGCCTCCTTGAGCTCTCACAAGCAGCAGGTAAGAAAACAGAGGTTCAGAGAGGTAAAGTAGTGTGACTGAGATCTGAGCTGGTAAATGGTAGAGTAGGAGGCAAGTCCAAATCTGTCTGATGTTAAAGTCCCTCTTTGCACTGTTTTCCACTGCTTCTTAACATTATTTGGAATACTGTTGCATAAGTACAAGCAGGGTAACCAAGAGATGATAACTAGTGTGAGACTTCAACAGCAACTGTTTGCCACTGATAGTTGGCTTTGACGGTGACCCCCTCCACTTCCTCATGTGGGTGGCTGATGTTCATGGAATGACACTTGGTAGGAGGTGGAGATACGCTGAAGCCCTTCTGTTGGATTAACTCTCTGACCAATACAGTCATCAGGGTCCTAGCCGAGGGAAACTTACTAAAGGTAATAATCCTATATCAAGAGAGTTAGAGGAATGGGGCAGGGAGGGGGTATTTTGATGCAAGAATTGATTTTTGGTGACAATCAAGTGGTAAAATGGTAGTCAGGAATGTACAATACTTTTGAAGTAGAACCTTAGCTTAAATTGGACTCCCTTTTAAAGAAAATTTCCCTTCTCTAAAGAGAGAACAGTATTCTTATCATAGCCCATAGCCTGGCAGACGGTTGTCATTCAATGTATATTTGTTCCATGAAAAATTAATGAATGTCTTCAGCAGCAAAAATGTATTCCTGAATCATGCCTATGAGCGATGTCTATGCTGATCCTATACTGTTGGGGAGTTTGGAGGCACTTTGAGAATAGCTGTGTAGACAGTAAGATGAAGCTTACTAAATTTTCAAATGAATGCAAAGATTGCAAACTTATATAAATGTATTTGATTTAGTAGGTTAATTACTTACCAGCATGTAGTGGTTAAAAAGATGTGCTCTGGACTAAGATTTTATGGGTTCAAGTCCTGGCTCTTTTATTAACTGGATGACTGGGCAAGTACTTAACATAAGTCTCTTTACTCCTCTTGTAAGATGGAAATAATAGTCCTATCTTCCTCATGCGGTCAATGAGAGAATGCATGTACCCTGAAAGGCCTACTATTGTTGTTGTTACTGAAGCTGGCTGTCAAAGTAGCCACTAACGCAAGGTTTTCACAGCACAGGGAGAAATGTGTAGTCATGTGAGATAGGAAATTGGGTCATTCCTGATTCTCTGAGAGGCAGAGGCCAACATGGGCCTTGATGAGCAAGAATTTTTTAGGGGAAATACCCATGTGGAAAAATGGGGAGGTAGCTGGACAAAATGGGGAGATTGATCAAACTGATCAACGTTTAATCTGCAGTGAAAGAGAGAAGGAAGAGCTGTCAGGTGGATGTGCCCTTGATTCTGGTGTGATGGAAGAAGGCTCCACAAGGCTCCCAGGAGTCTTTGAGTCAAAGTTGGCTTTCAGAGGACTTCTGTGTCTTCCAGGAATGGACTTGCCTTGGTACTCCCATCACATTCAGTTATGGGCTGGTAGACCTCCATCTGGCACGAAATAAATTCTGCCTCATGTTTAACTCAAACTTGTGTTTGGGGAGCAGAAATTTATCTTAGCCACCTTTGTTATCTCCCACAACCTCCAGCATAGTAGCTCTATATACAAGGAAAACGTTCAGATAGTGAATTAATGAACTAATTTCTGTGGTGGCAATGAGAATGGGCCTTGCAGACTTCCAAATACAGAGAATGTAATTGACCAAACTCCCGTACTACTGGGTTCAGGACTAAAGTCTGCATATGCACTGAAGCTACATTTCCCAGAGCTCTTAGAGACCATAACTGCGGAGTTAGAAGACGTAAGTGGATTATATTACTTACATTTTTAATTGGTTACATTTACACGAAGGAAAAATGAAAATATAAGTAAATTAAATAGCCAGGGTAATAAAAGAAGATAGAAGCTACATTTGCAGCCTGTTCTTAATTATAAACAAATGGTCTCTTGATTATTGTAGGACTGTGAGTACAAGGTCATAATCCAAACTGGCTTTGAGATAAAAGAAAATGGGCATTTTAAATTGCAAGATAATATGAAATTCGAGTTCCACTTCTAATAGCAAGATACTCTGATGTTGGTTGTTCAAGTAGGTAATTTCCATTGCTTATCTATGCAGTTAATCCCAATGGGGACAAATGTTTTCCCAAAGCCATGCAAAGATAATTCACACTTCCTGTGTGTTCTCCTCCCACTCTTGTCTCCTCATCTCTATCAAGTCTTGGAATATCCTTTCTGACATGAATATATCAGTTATAGACATTTATGGTAAAACTCAATATGTGTCCTAATTGTAAAATTCTCAGCATTTTTAGATCTATACAATTGATGTTACATTTCAAGGTCTAAAGTGACTCCCCAGGACATTGGAAGACTTGCCTAATAGACCAGTTGGAGTTGATTACAATCTGAGGTGTCTTCTTTTGGTGGGGGATGGGAGGAGAGGTGGCTCTGTTTGGCCCACCAGTGATGGTTCCTCTGGGCTGGGGCTGGTGGAAAGGGGACTTCTCACTTGAGGCTGAGAGGTTGAAATACAAAGCTGACAAGCAAATAGGAAAATGGAGAGTGAAAATCACATGGGGTACTAGACTGAGGCCCAGAAGCAGTCTTTCATGGGATCAGTGATTAGATGGTCTGAGGGCAAATATGAAGAAGTGGGTTCTGATATCACTGCACATATCTGAGGTGAGCTGCGGTGTATATGGCTGACTTGGGGGGTAGGGGGCTCCCCGCAGTTACAGGGACTGGAAGGAAAGCAGAGAATCGGAGTGGTTGAGCACCTTCAGAATGTCAGGGACAGCGAGGACCAGGACCCAGGGTTTGGAACTGTGAGTGCAGTGCCAAGCTCAAGCCTCATTGCCACTTGTATGTACTCTAACCACGGCCCATGGGAAACCAAAGCGTGTGGTGGCTTTGACTATAAATGAAAGGTGGGACCTTGACTATAACATTTAGATTATAATTCGGGTATTGAAGCAAAATAACCTCTTACTTCTTTTTTTAAAGCTAAAAATTAAGATATTTTCTTCAATGCTAGGGTGTGTCTGTGCATGTGTGTGATACAGAGGGAGAGGGAGAGAAAGAGCACAAGCACCCTTTGAGCTATTTAGCTAATTGTCAAGGTACTCTGCTACACTTTGCTTATATGGAGACAAAGCCTTAAACCAAGATGATCAGTATTTTAATCTCTGAAGGTATGCTCAATCTAGTACAGTCTCCATTATGTTCCAGTCAAGAGACCTCCTTAATGATGCATAATTAGGAGTTATGCCCTCATTACCTTGAAACTGATTTGCTTCTGGATGAATATCTTTAGCTCTATTCTTCCGATAGTGGACTGGACAAGCTCTTGCTTAGAACCCGGGAGAAATGTGTTTAAATCCAGCTCTGGGTTGGATTAGTTGGTGTGCTGCCCCTCTAATCCTCTGCCAGACGTCTATCCCCAGCTGGCACAGCTCTCCACCTCCCTTTCAGTGGTGATTGTCAATGCTGAGCTTCCTGCCAGCAGGAGCTGGTCTCTCCTCAATGGAGGGCAACATGCCCTCCATCGGCATTTAGATTCTTATGTGGAGACATTCATGGATAAAACTCCCCACTGCTTCTCATCTGCCTACTGTTTTTGGAATATCCCAGACATATCCTGAACTGTTAGGCTTCTGTGTGTGGCCCCTGCAGGGTGTGGGCTTGGGGAGATTGGTGCTACAAGCCAGAGAGGCCACTGGGCATGGAGCCTGAATGTTTACAGACCTTGTTCCCATAGATCTTCAAGTATCAAGATGGGGCTTATGGTGCTTGGCATATAGCCCAGGGGAATGCATGAGAAAAGGGCCTGTGGGTTGAATGTTTTCCTTTCTTGGTAGCCATAAAGTGCCATAGTTAAGGGAATAGGCTCTAAAGCCAGAGAGCCTGGGTGAGAATCCCAGTTCTAACGGCTCCTTGCACTGGGCTAGATTCATTAATGTGGAGTCTTTTGGTGACATTGAGCTGATTATATAACCTCTATGTACTACACTCTTCTCATCTGTAAAGTAGAGAAAACAAGAGTACCTATTTCATGGGGTTCCTGTGAAAATTAAATGAGCTAACATTTGTAAAGTGCTTGCAACAGTGCCTGGCTCTTGGTGAATATTTCATAATTGCTGATTAAATTGAACTAGGTTCATATCCCTCAGGTTTAGTGAATGAGAACAAACCTAGATTACTAGAGATGATGAAAGTATTCTCCTTGAGTACTAGAAAGTAATACCTCTGGTTAGTGCTTATAGTGATCTCAGTAGTATGTCAACCATTTCAGGTAATCATGATGAATATATACATAATACTGGCATGGACCAGGCACAATTCCAAGTTGCTTTACCTATTTTACTCCTTTGTTCCTCACAACAACCCAGGCAGGATTACATATTTGCCATTATTGTTATGCTCCTTACTGAACTGATGAGAAGGCTGAGGCAAGATGTTGGTTCAATAGCCTGTCCAAGATCCCACAGCTAGAGGTAAACAAAACTCTGAATCCATGTAGAATAGCTCCAGCATCTGTACTCCTAATCGCGATAGACACTGCCTCTCAGGGAGCCCCTCCTTAACTTATCCCAGCAAACTTGTGAGGAGGTATTAGTATTACCTTCATTTTCTAGAGGCTGATACTAAGACTTGAGAGGTAAAGCCAGTTGCCCATGTTCACATGGCATGTCACTGAGGGAATACTTGGATTCGAGACAGTTTGCTAAAAAACAGTGAATAAAAACAAGGTAAATCAAGAAAATTAGACAGGGTTGAGTATACCAAAGGTGACGAGGTAGGAAGAGGAGGAGGAGGAGAAGGTGATGTGGGGCGGAGGGTCGGGGGGAGGATAGGACAAAATTCTTTATAAGTTACACTCTGGGGAACTCAAGACGTGGAACTTGTATCATATGTTCAAGGACCTTCCAGAAAAATGTATTTATAAAAAGTTACCAAGAAATGATTTCTGTATTTAGCTACTCTTGCTAAAGTGAAATTCTTTTCGGTGTCTGCTTTTAACTCCTAAATCACTGTTATAGCTCTAATTCTGTCTTCTAGGGAAATGTATTTCCTCAAAGAACATTTTAGAAAGCAGCAAAGATATGTTCAATGTTACAGTGTTCAGTGAAAAAATCTGAGTGCAAAATTGTATGACAACTTTTAGGTAAAAATATTCAGCCATATGGACAAATCCCTGGAAGGGAATACAAAGTAATGAGAAGACTTGTTTTGCTAAGGTGGTAAAATTGTGATTTACAAAATGGCTTTCTTTTAGTATTGCTATTATTGGATAATTAAAGACGATAATTTTAAAAATCAGCCCATATTGTCAATATTGATCTATGGTCAATGTTACTAGTTTAAGAGCATACTCCTGGAGTTCTAGAGTAATCTCTAATTTCTCCCTCATTTAACTACTGTCCACTTGACTTGGAAATTCTAGATAGAATTTTGTCGATAGAGATAACAATGAGTTATGAAGAAGGAGGATCTCTGTTGACTTTAAACTTTAAGGAATATTCTAGCACTATATTATGCCTTCGTCTCGAGGGATAAAAGAATTTTCCAAGCTGTAAAAAGGTTAGAATTGAAAATGGTCTAACAATTGAATGAATTCATTGTAAATTATGTCTCTCACGAATTTTTATCTTTAAAATGATTAATGTATAAAATTTTTGTTCAAATAGTCCATGGTTCTGAATAAGAAAAAAGGGTAAGTTTTATCGTCTGAAGCAGATTACCTTCAGATAGGCTGAAGTCCGATGCAGCATTGATGGTACTTTGCCACTTGTGCGTTTGCTTTAGTCTTTTGTAGACTCACCTTCCAGTTTTACATTTTAATAAACTTTACCAACATAATCTTGCCTCGTGATCTTTAAAAACAGTATTAAAATGTCATGGTTTAGAGACCAGTTTTTCCAAAGAAGAGAGATGAGATTTGCCAAATAACATTTATATGTCTTGTATGCCTGGCAGTCCAAGATGATTAGAGACCTTCAGGAATAAAAAGTGACAAAATAATTTGACAAACTAATTTCCATTTATTTCATTTTTCCCTCTTTTTCTTTTGTTGTCAACATTTTGTCCAAACAAGTACTTCTCAGAATGATACATGCAAAGCAAGGGAGAGACTCTGGTGTTTCTTTTATTGCCAGATTTGATGGTATAAGTATATGCTAATGGGTCAATATGGGTTTTTTTAAAAGTTGTTTTTGTTTTTGTTTTTTTTAAACTTGAAGACCTTTGTCTCCTTGCATAAAACTTGGTGTATAGATGACTGGGGCCATGCTGCCAGTTTAGCCTTAGCTTCCTCTTGGAACAAAATGACCTTTAGATTTTCGAATCACTTATCCACTGGGAAGAATCTGTCTCAAAGATGGGAAATAGAGCTGACTCTCTCAGTTCTCCAATGAAGGAACCTATATGTTGGT
This sequence comes from Neomonachus schauinslandi, assembly GCF_002201575.2. NCBI lineage: Eukaryota > Metazoa > Chordata > Mammalia > Carnivora > Phocidae > Neomonachus > Neomonachus schauinslandi. The sequence goes on along the minus strand of NC_058414.1, from coordinate 30,052,155 downwards.
GCCAATCTAGCAGCATTTCACTTCTTTGAGATGTAATGAAAGCCATTCCTTGTGTTTCACTTTAATGGGAAAATAAATGGTCCAAAGATTGAAAAATAAATGACATTGAAAGAAAAAGGCAAGACAATTTTACAAAAGAAGGAAAAAGGAAGGAATGAAGAAAGCAGTGGTTGGGAATATCTCATTCAATGATATTTTAGCATTGCCTACCAGATTTCATATTCGTACCAAAATATAATCTGTGTTATACAGAAGCTCCCTTATTAGAGCTCTTTTTGACTTCAGAAAAATGGCTGCATAAATGGGGGGGTAACTGTACATGGTCAGGAAATAGAGGCCTATGTCAGGTTAGTCTAACAATATAGTCAATATTATTCTCAAGATTAAAGGAATTGATTCATAGTTAACATTGATTGGCTTGTCCTTAATTTACCGACTTTGGGACACTTGAGGTTTCTCTAAACCCTAAGCCTTTGAGAATATAGAGAAAAGAGAACTATATTAATGGATGTTTGATACAGTCTGAACTGAATGAGGAAAGGTAATCTCTAAAGAAATTTCAAAGAGACAGGAGAAAAGAATGTTAATTTCCATGTAAATGTATTCAGAAGTCTAAGCTTTTCAGTCTTCCAAGGTGTAAGAATTAATTACCAGTTTTCAGGAGCAAAATTTATTCATGGTAAGAGCTATAGCAATCAGAATCCTTTAGGTGTAAAATTCTTGAAATTAATATGGAGCTGATTAAAGTTGAGTAAGTCACCATTCTTTGCTTTTTTGTATTGCAAACTTCCAAACGTTTGATGCTTCCTTTTGGCATGTTTGTAAACAGTATTTAGAGTCTGCCATCTATATTTGGAGTTACAAAGGAAGGAACTAAATGTGTTGTGGTTCATCGTAAAAGCACATCTGAAAGGATGATTTCTTTTTGTGACCCATTATTATGTTCTGAATCTTTAAAGAACTATTCAGGTGGTAATAGAACAATATCAGTGTTGATGTCATTGATGATTATGAATGTATTCTTAGAAATTAATTATAAAAAACTTAGCTAGTCAATACAAAGACCTAATCAATATTTAGGAATAATTTATTCCCCTTTTCTTATATCTATAAAAAAGATGCTTAGTTTAAAATTGTCTTCTTAAAACCCATGAAGAAATGAGAAAAGCACTAGTACTTTTTGTTAATAGGCAGTATGAACATACATGGTTGTATTGTTGAAGGGGGTCTATTGTGCAGAATCTGAGAGGCTAAGGGAATACATAATATCGGCAATCATCACCTAAGTCAGAGTTAGTTTAAAATCAACAGGGAGGAAGAGAATAATGGGATTAAACAAGCATATACATAGAGAGAAATCAGGTCAACTTCAATGTTTTTTGGTAGGGGGTATGTGCACATTTTACATAAGTCTCAAAGCTTCAGTTTATTTTAAAGGTCTTAGAACATACATGTCTTGGGTCCTTTAGGGCAGGTGAAGACTAGAAAGCCCCTTTTAAAAAGGTATAAACACATTTTACTGTTTTTCTGCTTCAGTTATTGGTATGATGACGCAGTCTTGTGTTTCAGTGAAACATATTCAATGGAAATATGATTTTCTGACTCTGCCCTCAACTTTTCATGTGTTTCCTGATGAGTCATTCCACTTGGCTGAGTCAAAGTTTAATCAAAGATAAATTGGGATGAATCAATGAAAGCACATTCCTAGAGAACAAAGTGAAAATTTCCTTCTTTTGGCAGTTCCAGTATAAGATAGGGCATTAGATAAGCCCAACTGGTATTTCACTTGTTGTAGCAAAGATGGGAAGCAGGCAGGAGGTCTTGCCCTTCTTAAATGGGTCTTTCCTTAAAGCAGGAAAGACCTCCTTCTCTCGAAGGGGTAGGTAGCTATCTATTCCAAGATAAGGCTACAGTGTGAGGTAAGACTACTCAAACATTTCATGTGTGAGAGAGATCTGAGACTTGATAAGAGGAAGGTGAAAAAGGAAAGAGGTGAGGCATTTGCAAATCATCTTTGTAGGATGAGTTTTGAGCCAAGCTGAGCAAACTTGAGCTAACTACTTTAACCTGAATCTCCGCAATAGCTGGACCTTTCCCAGTTACACATCCATATGAATTTTGCACCAAGGTCTTAGACACTGACACATTCTTAGTTGTTTCAGTGACCTTCAAATGCAAGCCATTCTTCCAGGACGCTTACTCACATTCCCTCTCTACTGTCTGTTTGGTCCCTTTGCTCCATTATCTGAGATGAAATTTTAAGAGTGTTCTCTCTGAGAAGGTCCTCAGAATAGGTTGACATTTCATGGAACTTTGACATGGCAACTTAATACAGGGCATTTTCTCCCACCTCTTTGAGGGAGTGGAGTATGGAGAGATAGTGGTCAGTGGGATATTGTGAAGAGGTCCTAAACAACAGCTTTGCCTGCCTCTAGGTGGAGTTTCTGGGGAATGATTGGAAGATTTGTGCTTTGTCATAAAGTTAGGTTTGATGAATACAAAAACTAAATTAAATTCTATAAAATCATTAATATCAGGAAAGCTCAGATTCCAGAAATACCATAAGACATTATGTTGGGGAAAAATGAAAACCATCTTTTGTCTCATTGTCAAGGTTTCCAGTGAGAAAAAAACCATAGGTGATTATGATGGATCCCCAAAATAGAAAAGCAAAAGATCATCTCTGGATTATTTGTTCAACTAAAGGAAGTTTATACAGCTTGTGGGAAATCATCTCCTAGGAGATTGTTCTGTTTTATGTTTGTTCTGTTTCATTTTTTCCTCCTCAAAAGTAACTCTGATGTCTCAACTTTTAGCTACTTTTTGACACATAGGCTCACTGTTGAACCTGGCATTGCATTATTTCTATTTTTTAGGGAAATGTGTTCAGGTGCTAGACCTGTCAGGTACCCAAGTGTTTTATAGGGCCAAAATTGTGTGTTTAAAAAAAAAAAAAAAAAGGAAAGAAACAAAGTAGGTAAGATAAAGATGGAGAGCGTTCTGTTTACTCTTGTCTGGTCTTTTCATTTTACAGTGTTAAGAGGGTTGAATTTTGTGAAGAATAACAACAAAAGGACAATGATAATTGAATTCTTCAGGGAATCTAAAGCTGAGCTTGAGTTCATGGTTCTGATCTTTATCAGAACCTGACTGGAATATGGATCCTACAATGTGAAGCACTATTCTAGAGTCTTAGGTTCTTAAAAATGTGATAACCTGGTGTCTTCCACGTATCTATTGGAAATGTGTACCATTTCCAAATAGACATGGAAAACTTGCTTGCTGGGGGCATCTATCAGGGATATGCAGCTACTTAAAAAAACCTGACTTAATAAGTTTTCTTTGACTTGGGTACATGGTACTTGGTCCTCAGAAGAGTGTACACCACAGGATGCAGCAGGAGATAGAACAACGCAAGCCTAGCCAGCCAATTTGATCAACCCTTAAGATCCTTGGGGCTATAACTGTTCCAGCCAAGGAGTGAAGCATAGGATTGAGACAATTCCCCAGATAATTTAGGAATTTGGCTTTTTCTTTTCTGTTTGTATTGGCCTTGCACTTACTTGTCCCAGGTAGGCTTACTATCTTTTATTTTAGTAGAGTAAGGACGGTAAAAAGGGCTTTTCTGGAAGACCTAGGTGTAGTTTTGTCAAGTATTTCCTAGTTGTGTGATCTTGGACAAGGCCCTGACTCTGCTCTTCACTGTCCTCATTAGTATAATGAAGTGAGGATTGATTCCATTGTGCTTACCTCACAGCATTGCTGTGAAGGTCCAAGGTAACAATCATTGGTATAGGAAAGCCTATGCAAATAGGAAGATAGTGTCAATTTTGTGTGCAATGCAACATTCTTTTTAATTCAGAAAGCCCACAGTAGATTCGGGTTTAGGCATTAGACCCTCAAAATGGGTCCTTTCTTGGAAATTATATAAACTCACAGATGTGTAGATTTTTGTTTCCTGTAAGAGGTATTTTGGGTTTTTCTTTGGGGGGGGGGCTCCAAAATTTGAAGGTCAGTGAATAAATTGGAGGAGTTATGGTTGGACATCTTTCCCAATTTGAATAAATTGAATTTAGCAAACAGTGCAATAACGAAGTAGTTGGGCAACTTATGAATGATTGAAAATGAATTAATTTAGAAATAAAGGAATGGGGTGCCTCGGTGGCTCAGTCATTTAAGCATCTGCCTCTTGATTTTGGCTCAGGTCATTATCTCAGGGTTATGGGATTGAGCCCCGGGTTGGGCTCTGTGCTTTGTGGGGAGTCTGCTGGAGATTCTCTCTCTCTCCCCCTCTGCCCCTCCCTCCTCTTGTGTGTGTGTGCTCTCTCTCTCTCTCAAATAAATAAATCTTTAACAAAAATAAGAACAAAGGAAACATAATGGTGTAGACTATAAAGAGAAACAATCTTAGCAATAGTATGCAAAAAAATTATACCTAAACTGTCAAGGTTTAGGGCTTCCAGAAATGAGATTTCTTCCAGTTTTTTTGTTATTAGTATCTTGATCAGTTGGATTCATCTTATTTTATACAAAAGAATTTAGCCTTTAATTTTAATCTCTGGATTCTGTGTTGAAGGCCTTTAAACTCATTCTTGCAAATCATTTCTCAAAGTTTCTTTTATCCAGTAGATTAGCACATTGTTTTGCTGGTGATTATAATATTCTAGTTAATAGTTTTACATATGACATTGAAATAAGAATATAATAAAATGCATTTGAATTGGACATTGTCCATCTTGCTCTGATTGTATTTAATTTCCTACTTGGTGTCAGTTTCTTGTGAGGAAAATAGTGTTACTGAAAACCTGTTTCCCAGTTTAGTTCTGGGAAACCTTGCTAATTTGGATTATGTCTGGGATTACCAAAATTCAGAAGTATAGAAGATTTAAATTTAAGTGCTGTTGCATTTTCTGATAACTTCAATTTATCTCAAGTTGAAATCCTCTGTTCCAAATTAGTAAAGGATAAATTAATGGCACTGATGTTATTAACTGAAGTTGAATACTTTTGAGTCTGTGTATCTCAGAACATTAGTGTTTATTTTTGTCCAGCCACTAAGAAGGACGTATGACAACAGAAACCATTTCTTCGGAGTGGCCCCAGCCACACTGTCTTATTCGAGAAATGTCCAGTGCTTTCTGGAAAACATCAGGCAAAGGCTCCTTGTGTCGTACAGCTCTCCATTTTCTAGCTTCCTTAATTGCATTCGGTGTCAAGATATTGGGACATAAATAAAATAACTGTCTGGCTTCACTAAATGGTGTGAGGCAGTTTTTGCTCAGGCCGAGCAAGGTAGAAAACACTTTCTAAGGCAGCTTCGGGGTTGTTAATTAAAACACGGCACAAATTAGAGTGAAAAATTGAAGTTGGGGTTAGTAGTTGGGAACTGACATGCGACTTGGCTGAGAATTTGAAAGTAAGATTATAGGCTCTAGCTTCACTGGACAATTAAAGATCGGAACAGCGATCTCCGACACTAACCCTCAGCGGGGTTATGAAGGGATTGTGCAGAGCAGTTGGAAAGTTCCTTTTATAAATTTCTTTAGTTTGAACTAACTCTGTTAGTTGTGATTTCATCCTACTCAAGTTATTTTCTGATGGTGACTTGGCTTCCTGATGTGGTCTGTCTAAAGGCAGCAGTTGGGCTAGTTATGCAGAATTAGGTACTCAGGTCCTCCTGTCTCTAAGACCATCGTTTCTTCTTGCAAAGTAATAAACTGACATTCTGACTTCTGTACCTCAGTTTCAGGAGCTTGGTTAAAGGAAACCCCACTTATAGATGGACCGCTCTCACTGAGTCAAAAGTATCTGTAGGATCGTTGCCGGCCTCTGAACTGTGGTATGTTGACCATGTTCACGAAGGGTATTCTGCAAAG
>NC_058414.1:29729206-29746179 GCF_002201575.2 Neomonachus schauinslandi | reverse complement strand
TTTTTTTTTTTTTTTTTTTTTTTTTTTTAAGATTTTTATTTATTTATTTGAGAGAGAGAGAATGAGAGGGAGGAGGGTCAGAGGGAGAAGCAGACTCCCTGCTGAGCAGGGAGCCCGATGCGGGACTCGATCCCGGGACTCCAGGATCATGACCTGAGCCGAAGGCAGTCGCTTAACCAACTGAGCCACCCAGGCGCCCCACAAGGAAAGATTTCTTAAGAGAAAAATTTCTAACTATAAAGGAAAAGATTGATAAATTAACATTAAGTACATCTGTTGCTTAAAATGTTCTTAAGAGATTAAAAATAAAAGACAGTAGGAGAAGAGAGTAATACCATGTATAAGCTACACTGTGTATGAGGTACATAGGGAGAAGTCATATAGATCAGTAAGAAGATACACAATCACTACACACATACCGGAAAATATATAGAACATTAAAAAAAAACCCAGATATTATGGAGATATTAATAATATTATTTATCACAGCAGCATTTTGGAAACATTCCGAATGTTCAACAGCAGATGGATAAATACACTGTAACATCATTACACAAATACTGTGCAGTAATTCAAAAGAAACAAAACATCCTCAACAAAGGAATAAAGCTCACAAAGATAATCTGGAGATACAAAACACAGACACAAAAGAATTTGGATTGTATGTTTCTTTGATTTAGAAAGTTCAAAAAGTGGCAAAGTAAATCTCTGTTGTTACAATGGAGAAATAGTTTTTGCCTCTGGAGAAGGGGTGACCGTGGATGGGAAGAAAAATGGGCTCTTCTGAAATGCTGTAAAGTTCTATTGCATAAAACTCCCTTTGTGGTAATTTGTTCTGCTTTACACTTGAGATTGTGTATTTTTCAATATACTAGTACTAGTATACTAGCATGTTTACAAAATGCTTCATAGCAATGCCCTACTTTCAGATAATGGAGGAAGCCTCCAGTTTTAAAGGGACCTAGGGCATTTAGCCAAAATGTCTTATACTTGTTACCTTTGTATACCTATGTATAAGCTCCACTGTGTATGAGGTACATAAAAGTCATACAGATCAGCAATAAGTACTAGTATGAGTAAATTTACTAGTATGAATAAATTTAAAATCCTACACAAAATACAAATATTAAAATGTAAATTAAACCAATCAAGTATGCTCATAGGTAAGGTAATACCAACTAAACAACACTGACAGGTCATTTTTTTCACCTATTATATTGAAAACAAATATTTGGGCAATGCCTAATATGGGCCACAACATGGGTCAACAGATTATTAAGATATCATTGGAATATGAATTTGTGCAACTTGTTTGGAAAACTACTTAACAACGCATACCGAATTAAAAATGCCCAAAAGTTCGATCAGACTCTCCACCTCTAGGAATTTTTTTCTACAGAAACACTCCCACACTTCTATAGAGTGCTATGCACACTGCATCATTGTTTTAAAAATAAAGGACTGAAATCAACTTCAATGCCTTCAAGGGTAACAAGTATAAGACATTTTGGCTAAATGCCTTAGGTCCCTTTAAAACTGGAGGCTTCTTCCATTATTTGAAAGTAGGGCATTGCTATGAAGACTTTTGTAAGCTGAAATGACAGAAGGTGAAGAAGGGATTATCATTAATTTATATAGAAACACTTGGAGAGTTCTCAGACCCCTGGAAATAACGTCTCTTAGGCTTTTCTGATACCTTAGGGCACATCTTGCTAACAGATGCACAAAATAAATTGAGCTAAAGCACAGATGCTCACAGATACAGTTCAGAGCTATGGTAGTTTGATGCTGAGATGCTCAGAGTAGTTCCTGGGGAAGGAGTGTGGGGGGGGGTCACTCCCCCTACTCAAGGTGCATGATGTTTCTATAATGGCTCTCTGCAAAACAAACGCTGAACATTATTTTCATTTTTGTCTTCTTCTGTAAGATGACAATCCAATTCAGGTTTGTCTTCTTCTGTTAGATGACAGTCCAATTCAGGTTTCTTTCAATTAGGGAAAACAGGTACTAGTGTAGATCTTTGATAAAAGCCAAGTGGTGAAACATGAACTTGAGAAAACTGAGTTTAGATCCCTACTTACAGATATGGAAATGTTACCAAGCATATATGTGTATCTTACAGACACTCACGTTCATGTACACAGAGAGGAAAAGAAAGAGGAGGGGGTATAGGTAGGAGGGAAGGGAAGAGAAGAGAAGGGAGAGGGAGCGGGTGGAGGCAAGGAAAGAGAGCTTTTTATCTGAAGACATAAATACCCACAAGAACACAGAAGAAAAAAAATGGTTGCCTCTTGGGGTGCCTGGGTGGCTCAGTGGGTCAAGTGTCCGACTCTTGGTTTCAGCTCACATCATGATCTCAGGGTCATGAGATCAAGCCCCACGTCAGGCTCCATTCTCAGCAGAGTCTGCTTGAGATTCTCTCCCTCTCCTTCTCCCTCTGTCCCTCCCCTGGCTTGCCCACTCTCTCTGAATAAATAAATAAATCTTTAAAAAAAAAATGGTCGTCTCTTAGGTGGATTATTACAGTGTTGTAGAGAGGAAGAAGACTCATTTTATTTTTTTATCATCTATACTAATACATATGACTATTTTACCTGCTTAACTGTACTGTTTTTATATTTAAAAATCATTTTCAAAAACACTCAATCTCCATCAATCTTACAGGTGTTGAGATGATTTAATAAAAATTTTCAATGAGAAAGTATATATTTGTACTTGGCCATTTTTCCTCATGAGTTTTTGACTCCTCATGAAAATACAAATGGGAAAGTCTCAGAATGCATATTAAGAATAATTTCAACTATAATTCTGCAGGAAAAAATAAAATTAAGTATATCACAGTATTATGGTGGTTATATTTTTATTAAGGAAGATTTATATTTTTAATGTCTATATTATATAAAGCAAACTCGTGTAATTGTTATATTTTATAAAATTACTACATATGTACAAAGATAAAGGAACAAAAGTCTTTGACTTATTTTCAGAACTTTATCCTGTCATATGCAGGTTAAGGCCTGTGTACAGGACCTTTAGCAATTTGTATAAATTGGTTGATCTTCAGGTAAATAATAAGAGTAACATCTTGTTCAATTTCAAACTATTATTTACATATTTTGTCTAATAGAGCATATATATTCAAAATGATGAGCTAATATTTAGCCGGAATTCACTGTCTTTAAAAGTGTTTCATTTGGTAGAATAAATAAATGCATATTCTGCATTTTCTGGCATGTTCTTTGTCATTTCTACTAATACCATCATATTTTCAGTGATAAAGTTTAGAAACATCTAGCAAATTTAAGATTTGTAATAAATTGAAAACTGATTTTTTCTGAATATTTAGGGTTTTGTTCTGTGCTCTCACAAGAATTTGTGGAACTAAAGTGGAAATTTGGATTACTATTTTGGTATTAGCACAGAAAGTTGAGATATATATAGCACGCACGCTCTCTCTCTCTCTCTCTCCATATATATATATATATCACAAAAGCCTGAGAGAAAGGCTGGCTGCCACTTGGGTTCAGAACTGTCATTCATCTATTCACGCTTCAGAAGTGTCTTAGCTTTCTTTCTTCCACAAGAGGCTTACTGGAACCACCACACACTGTGTCAAACTACAGGCAAATCCTTTATCAGCACATCCCTTTGAAACTGTCATTGAACTGTGTGAACCTAAGGAGTGATAAGCATTAATAATACCCTGTTCCTTTTATCCCTTCTGCCTTTCAGTTTTATTGCCAGATTCTTTATCTAAACTTAGGTTTTACAATCCAGACAAATGCAATTCTCCTCGCCTTCAAAAGTGGTGCTTAACCTGGCTTGTATAGATGTGTAGGCTTTTTTCTAACTACTTACTTTCTAAAATAATCGATATTTTCTTGTAAGCGACCTTGGGCTTTACTTCCAAAGTTTCAGTATCATGGATCACAACACATCGAAAATGAAGCACATCATAAAAAAAAGAAGACAAGACTCCTGTAGCTCCATAAATTGCTGAATGGGTTTTCAAGGTGTGTATTCTGAGTCAGTGTCCCATGTGGCTTTTTTGTGTGAAGCACATATATAGAGACACACTCGTTTATAGGCTTAGTAATTCAACTGCAATGTGAATTGGCTGTGGATAATGTTTGAAGATTGAACTAGGTAAGAAATATGTGTTTTGAGGCTTTCTTGGTTTGTTATATGAGAATTTTCAAAACTGTAACCTTGTTAATTCTTAACAGTATTTTTATATTTTAGGTATATCAAATATAAAAGCTATCATATATTAATATATTAATATATAAATATATACATTTCTGAAACCACTATACACAAACCGCTTTATATAATTAAAAAACCAAGTGAGGTACACCATTTTATTTTGCATATAGATGAAACCGTAAAGGCTTGAATTTTTTTTTTTTTTAAAGATTTTGTTTATTTGACAGAGAGAGACACAGAGAGAGAGGGAACATAAGCAGGGGGAGTGGGAGAGGGAGAAGCAGGCTTCCTGCGGAGCAGGGAGCCCAATGCGGGGCTCGATCCCAGGACCCTGGGATCATGACCTGAGCCGAAGGCAGCCGCTCAACGACTGAGCCACCCAGGCGCCCCTGTAAAGGCTTGAATTTGACAGTATGTGGGTATTTTTTTTTTTTTTGCTTTTTAGTTTAAATCATGAAGATGTACAAATTCTACTAATAAGTCTTGATAATTATATTTTTCCACTCCTAACAGATACTTTTCATGTCAAACATGAAAGAATTATGCATAATTATGAAACCAGATCAGTTCTATCAATCGTTATGTCACAGTGATAAGAGGATAGTTATAAACCAGAAGATCATCTAAGGGATCTATCATTCGCAAATATTTATTTACAGCTTTCACTGAAATCCAGCTAAGACTTGGGTACAAGACTTTAAACATTTTTACTTCTGACTTATACAACAGATATTTAATAAAAAACCATAACTACCAGTGATAAACAGTCTTTGAAAGAAATAACCGATTTTACCTGTTCTGTCTTTATGGATTTGCCTTAGGAAGCTGTTTCCTTTGAAACCGTTTTGGCCTAACGTGTGTGTGTGTGTGTGTGTGTTTTACAGACTCAAGGATGCATTGGGGAAAGATAAGTAATCCTGACAAAATGAATAGGTATTTCCTGAACTGTCTTCTACTTGTTCTGAATTCCACGATTGGTCATCTGAAACAGTATCTTTACCAACATTCTTGGCCCCTTTATACCTCTTTCCTTCAGCCACACCTGCCCAGAAAAACACCAATACATCATGCTAAAATTAAACTTTTTTGCATCTAAAAAAGTGTGTAGGACTATACTTTTTTTTTTAAATGAGGTATAATAGAAAAGAACATATTAGTTGCAGGTGTATGACATAATGAGTCGATATTTGTATATATTGCAAAATCATCACAAAAATAAGTCTAGTTAACCCTCAAGACTACACTTTCTAAAGGTATCAAATTTATAAATATAAGCCACAGTTAATGATCTACAACTTCATTGTACCAATAGCAGTATGCAATCCTTTTCCTGACCGCTATTAGATATAGATCATACTGATTTCCTCTCTTCTGTCTATAAAGCATAATTTCTTTCCTCGAGGTTGCTATTCTCCCTCACATGAAGCAAATTTTCTTGCTTCCTACTTTGAGAAAACTGAGAATTGAGAACCCTTTCTGAGTCTCCTGCCCTTCCTATGAATGTTTTTATGACCACATGTGCCATGATTTCCTTTTTCTTAGTCTGGATGAGGGAGCATCCTTTATCCTGATGAAGGACAACTACCCCAATTAAGCTTTCAGGCTAATCCCTTCCCGTCGTTCTTTCTCTTTTGCAGTCTTCACTGGGTCTCTGAGTCTATTCTCTACTAAAAGAGTCTCCCTATATATATAACCTTTGTGTCGTTCAATCCATACTTCTCAAAAACGGAGTGTATACTTATTGTCTCTTTTTTTACTTCCCATTTATATACAGCCTACTAAAATCTGACTTTTGAACCCGCCACTTTACTCAAACTGCTCTTGATAAGGTCATCAGTGGCTCCCTCTTGTTGTCATTCTTACCTTACCTCTCTGGAAGCATTCAACAGAGTTAATTATTCTTAAATGAACACTCTCTAGTTCTTTGTTTTAATTTTTAAAAATTAACATATTTATATGTAAACTTTCATGGACTAATTTTCAGTCGTTTTAGGTGAATAGTTTTGTTTTTGGTGGGAGAACGTTTTGTGTAAATGGAGGTCTTTGTTCCTGGAGTCCCCATGAAAACATTTATGTGAGGATCCACATTCAAATAAAGACAGAGGGAAAGTAGCAAGCACAAAGCAGTTTATTAAAGCAAAAGTGCATTCTCAAGGTGGGAGAGCAGGCAGGTTCCTTAAGATGGAACCAGTCCCTAGGTTGTTTTGGGGTTGGATATTTGTTGGGTCTTTCTGGGCTGGGAGAAGTGTGGTATACCTTCGGGTTGTCTCTAATGGAGACTGCTTCCAATCATTTTGGGGACTGCTCCCACAGTTTGGAAGGGGAAGTTTTTGACCCTACAAGGCTTGTACTGGACCATCATGGCAGCCTTTCTCCATGGGGAGCTGTGCCCACACTGCAGGTGCATTATAATGAGTCTATGGGTTACCTTTGGGGCAGAGGTGGAATTAGTGCATGCTCTGCACCTGTGGCTCTTGGTCTGTTAGAGCCAAGGTCTCGGAAGCCACAAGGTCAGGATGTTGTGCCCCTGGGCCTCTAATGTGTAACCTATTTATCACTGTCCTTGCCTCCAGCTTCTGTCTCTATCAGCCTCCCTACCTCCATCTGCCACTTCCATGCTCATATCTAGCTTCTCCCTAACAGTTTGATGAATTTTAGTAATTCTGTGCATTTAACCATCACCACAATGAAGGTATAGAAAAATTACATCATCCTCTAATGTCTGCCCCTTTTGCATTCCATGCTCTTTCCTGACCCTGGTTCCAGGAAACTACTGATCTAACTTCTGTCACTATAGTTCTACTTTTTCTAGAATTCATATAAATAGGATCAAAAACTATAGTTTTTTGCATTGATTTATTTTACTTAGTGTAATGTTTTTGAAATTCACCATGTTGTGTATATATTAATGTTTTGTTCCTTTTCATTGCTGAGTATAATTCCATAGTATGGATATGCAATTTATTTCTCTGTTCATCTTTTTGTTCTTTCCAGTTTATTAATTATTGCAAATAATGTTGCTATGAATATTCCTCTACAAGTCTTTGTGTGAACAGATATTTTCATTTCTCTTGGGTAAATATTTAGAAGCATGATTGCTAGATCATATGACATACATATATGAAGGTTGCATTTGCTCTATATCTGGATTTCTCAACAGAAGCATTACTGACATTTTGGGCTGGATAATTCTGTTTTGGGGGACTTTCCTATGCATTTTGGATGTTTAATAGCATCGCTGGCCACTACCTACACTTGATGCTGGTAGCATGCTTTCCCCATCCCCTAGCTGTGATAACCCAAACTAGATATTGCCAAATGTTCCCTGGGGGCAAAAATCACCTCCTGTTGAGAACCACTGTTCTATATTCTCACTAACATTTGGATTTTCAGCCATTTAACTTTATCATTTTAGTGTGTGTGTAGTAGTATTTCATTATGGTGTTAATTTGCATTTCCCTAATGACTCATGTAGGAATAAACAAAAACCACCCAAATGAGGACAAGTGAAGGTGGTTTATTCAGGGCTTGCTCTAGCAAGGGAGTAAGCCATTACTTGGATTTGGCAGACACTCAAGGGCAGGCAGGGGAGTGGAAGAGAGGAAAGGCTTCAGGTAGTCCCTGATGGGAGATTGTTGGCATGGGGAAGCTAGAGATGGGATATTTGGCAGAGCACTCTATGTGACTGATTAGCAAAGTGTATTTGGCTTTCTCTGTTGGTCCTGAGTTGGAAATAGAGGCAAAAATTAGGGAAGCTGGCATTTATTAATTAAATCCTGACCCTTTGGGCTGATTGTTACAGAGATTATGGTTTGGCTTCTGGACTGTGCAGATAGTGGGTCACAGTTCTATTTTTATATCTGGCTTGGTGGATATTTGTACATTCAATCTCTCAGTGATATTGAGTATCTTTGGGTGTACTCTATTGGCTATTCATCTCTTTCTTTTTTAGTGAAATAACTTAAAATTTGTCCATACTTTCGAAGGAGGTTATTTGTCCTCTTATGGTTGAGTAGCAAGACTTCATTATGTATTCTGATCAAAGTCATTTGTAAAACACTTATTTTGGAAATATTTTCTGTTAATAGCTTGACTTTTCATTCGTTTATCCTTTTTTTTAAATCACGTTGTTATTTTCTTTGGATATATACCCACAAGTGGGATTTCTGGATCATATGGTGGTTCTAATTTCAAGTTTTTACATACCTTCCATGCTCATTTCCATAGTGGTTGAACCAGTATGCATTTCCACCAACTGTACACATTTTCCACACAATTTTGAGTGTATCTTTTGAAGAGCAGATGATTTTAATTGTGATGTAGTTCAATTTTTAATTTTTTATTTTGTACTTTATGCTTTTTGCATTTTGTTTAAGAAATATTTGTCTAGTAAATATCACACAATTTTCTTCTAATATTTACTTTAAGTTTTAACAGTAATTGCTCTTATGTTCTATGATCCATTTAAAGTTAGCTTTTACATACAGTGTGAGGTAAGAATTAAAGTTACTTTCCACCCCCCTACCCCCCAACATATGTTATAGCATCATTTGTTGAAAAGGCTATTTTTACCCATTGAATTGCTTTGGCACCTTTGTTAAAAATTGATTGAATGTGTGTGAGTTTATTTCTGGGCTCTCCAAATGACCTACATCTATCCATATATTTATCCTTGTATCAACACTACACTGTCTTTTTTTTTTTTAAGATTTTATTTATTTATCTGAGAGAGAATGAGATAGAGCATGAGAGGGGGGGAGGGTCAGAGGGAGAAGCAGACTCCCCGCTGAGCAGAGAGCCTGATGCGGGACTCGATCCCGGGACTCCAGGATCATGATCTGAGCCGAAGGCAGTCGCTTAACCAACTGAACCACCCAGGCGCCGAACACTACACTGTCTTGATTATTGTACCTCTATAATAATGCTTGAAATCAAGTAGTTTAAGTCCCTCAAACTGTTGTTTTTCAATATTGTTCTAGCTTGTCATTGCCCTTTGCATTTCAATTTTAATTTTAGATTAAGTTTATCAATTTAATTTTAAAAAGCATGATATTTTGGTTGGGATCATAGTAAATGCATGGATAAATTTAGGGAGTTCATTATTCCAAGTTCTGAGAAGCAGACAGCAAGAGTATTGAACATGTAAGAAATAAGAAACATGATTATGAGGAAAAAATGGAGAGGGAGACAGGGGAGCCATCAGATCAAGATGAAAGTATGATACCAAATGAAGTAGAGATAGGAAGAAAGAAAACGTGAATGGAAGCATCTTAGACTATTTGGCAGTTCTGAGGAAAATTTGGACGACATTTGTTGAGTCTTTGAGTCACATTAATTCAGAAGAACATTCTGGGTTTACTAGGAATAATTCAGCCTTGGTTTCTTTGCTGTGTTTAGTTACTGGCTATGAATAACCTGCAAGAATGCATGGTCCTAGTACAAATACAGTCATGGATTGCAGAGCACACAGCTATGGCCCTAGATCAATTATGGTTCATAAAGTTGGATCTGAGAGTTAGATCCTCTTGGCTACCCCAGGAAGAATTGCCATCTTAACAATATTGAATCTTCCAATCTACAAACATGGTGTATCTCTCTGTATTAGATTTAAAATCTCCCTTGTGATCTTTCGTAGTTTTCAGTTTACATGTTTTGTATAGTTAAATTTATTTATTACTATTTTTGAATGTACTGTGAATGAAATTCTATTTATTAACACACTTTATTTTTGCAATAGTACATTTGATTTTTGATGCAACTAATATTTACATTTTATCTTGTATCTTACAACCTCCTAAATGTATTTATTATTATTACTCAATTTTTCTATTCTATCATTTTTTAAGATTCTGTAGAGTTTTCTACCTACAGGATTATGTTATATGCCAATAAAGCTATTCTTAATTTTTAATCTCAGATTTTTAAAATTTTAATTTTTTTTCCTTAATGAATTGGCTAGGATTTGCAGTACAATAGGTGAATGATTGAGCAGGTTAACACTATAAGCAAATGTGGTTATGTTCTTCCAGGAACACTGCCAGCTAAATTACAGTCCATGTCACAATTATCCTATCTCACAGGCAAAGAATCTGGTATATTTTACGCAGTGGCTAATGGTCCATTACTGGTTGAGAGCTGTTTCTGGTACATTAATTATCTACCTCCTGCAGCTAGAAAAAAGTCTTCAGACAGAAATAATGATATTCACTGTAAGAGGTGTTGGTGTTTAAAGATGAATTTTCTTAATTATGTAGATGGGACTTGCTGTACTTGGACTCAAATATGGCCCATGGTAAATGCCCCAAATTACCTTACTAAATATAGAGGGAGGACTCCCAAAATGTTAAAATGAGAATCACATAATGATATGGTACCTGCTCACCACAATCTGTAAGAGATGAATGCTCTTTTACTAATACCCTAAGAAACACACTATGGAGGAGAATGTCAGCTCCTTGAAAAGTGTTCCTGTTGTTTGTTTATATAGTCAGGATATACTAATGGAATATTTTGCAGTTTCAATGGCTTTCTGGCTTCAATGGTTGTAGAAACCAAGAAGCTTCATTTAACTATTAAGAGCAGAGTGGATTCCTGTTACCATCAAGGCCAGAGTAATAATCAGAAATGTCTGACCATCAGAAAAACTTGCAAATAATAAGTAATCATAGAATTCATAAGAATTAAATATATATAAATCCTGTTTGGTAGACAGCAACCTGACATAAACCACAGAAAGCAGAAAGTCATGGCTTCTCATCCAATTTCCAGTTTTAATTCCATTCACAGATTCAATATTCCTTGTGTGAATAGGAAGGTGGGTGCTCTTGAGAAAGATTATCCTAAATTAGTAATAGCAATATTTTTGCTAGAACTTCCAAAATAACCATTGGGTCATTTATTATTGCTGTTTGTAAAGGTAGACGGAGAACCCAGAGCTCAAGAGTTGGAAGCTGCAAGGAAAAAGTAATTTCAAGAGAGCTAGAAAGTCCCCAGAGATCCCTGTCCATAATGATGGTCATATGATTAGCAGTCATGTGATTAGTGAGACTTTACCCATATCTGCTCCTGGAAGGCTCTGTGGGACTTTGGACTTATCTACTAGCTATATGTCCAGTTTCTGACTGAAGAGTTATATGCCACAACTTGGCAGAATTTCTGTCTTGAGTCCCTGAGGCTGCTATGGTAGGATGGGTCAAGAGGAAGCCCTTAGAGTTCCCTTCTCCTACCAAATGACCCAGTCTTAGCTCTAAGGGTTCAGGTGGAATAGAAGCCAAAATAGTGGTTATGAGGTCCTGGGCATGGTATGGTGCCATCAACAGCATGCTAACTAGATTGATCTTGTGACAGTTTTGGGCTGTGTTCTCAACGGCCTACATTTTTTTTTTTAAATGTATTTAAGTTTTAATGAGACAGGCATTCCAACTTTCTGAGAGCTCAGATATCATTCCAATTTATTAATTTTCTTCTTGAATTGTAGCCAAGAATTCAGACGTGAACACATCTTATTTATTTATTTATTTATTTATTTATTTATTTATTTATTTGAAGATTTTATTTGTCAGAGAGAGAGAGAGTGCACAAGCACGGAGAGAGGCAGATAGATGGAGAAGACGACTCCCTGCTGAGCAAGGAGCCTGGTGCGGGACTTGATCCCAGGATCCTGTGATCATGACATGAACTGAAGACAGATGCTTAACCGACTGAGAGACCCAGGCATCCCATGCACACAGCCTATTAATTACTGATTTTTAGTAAGTAGGTCTCAACTCTGTTCCTGATCCTCCATATCTAGTATCACTTTAAGGTTTATATAATCTCTTTTGTACTACTACAAAAACTCCTAAATGATCTTTCTGCCACTGATCTGTTTCTGCAAAATTCATGTTAAATATTGCTGTCACAATCATATATCAAAAATACAAAAATGATTATATGTTTTCATTTAAAAATTCCTCACTGCAGGGATGCCTGGCTGGCTCAATCAGTAGAGCATAACTCTTGATCTCAGGGTTGTGAATTCAAGCTTCACACTGGGTATAGAGATAACTTAAAAATAAAATTTTTATTTTTTTATTATTTTTTTATTTAAATTCAGTTAGCCAACATATAGTATATCATTAGTTTTTGGTGTAGTGTTCGATGGTTCATTAGTTGCATATAACACCTAGTGCTCATCACATCACATTTGTAGGTATTCATCCTTTCTGATGGCTGAGTAATATTCCATTGTATATATGAACCACATCTTTTTTATTCATTCATATGTTGAAGGACATCTCGGCTTTCACATTTTGCCTATTGTGGATATTGCTGGTATGAATATTAGGGTGCACGTGTCCCTTCTTTTCACTGCATCTGTATCTTTGGGGTAAATACCCGGTAGCGAAATTGCCTGATTGTAGGGTAGCTCTATTTTTAACTTCCTGAGGGGCCTCCATACTGTTTTCCAGAGTGTCTGTACCAGCTTGCATTCCCACCAACAGTGTAAGAGGGTTCCCCTTTCTCTGCATCCTCGGCAACATTTGTTCTCTCTTTTGTTAATTTTTGCCATTCTAACTGGTGTAAGGTGGTATTTCATTGTGGTTTTGATTTGTACTTTCCTGATGACTAGTGATGTTGAACATTTTTTTATGTGTCTGTTGGCCATTTGCATGTCTTTGGAAAATTTGGGTTCATGTCTTCTGCCAATTTCTTGACTGGATTATTTGTTTTTTGGGTCTTGAGTTTGGTAGGTTCTTTATAGATCTTGGATACCAGCCCTTTATCTGTTATGTCCTTGGCAAATAACTTCTCCCATTCTGTAGGTTGCCTTTTAGTTTTGTTGACTGTTTCCCTTGCCATGCAGAAGCCTTTTATCTTGATTAAGTCCCAATAGTTCATTTTTGCTTTTGTTTCCTTTGCCTTTAGAGCTGTGTCTTGCAAGAAGTTGCTGTGGCTGAGGTCTAAGAAGTTACTGCCTGTGTTCTCTAGGATTTGATGGATTCCTGTCTCACATTTAGGTCTTTCATCCATTTTGAGTTTATCTTTGTGTATGGTGTAAAAGAATGGTCCAGTCTCTTTCTTCTGTATGTGGCTGTCCACTTTTCCCAGTACCATTTATTGAAAAGACAGTCTTTTTTCCATTGGATATTCTTTCCTCCTTTGTCGAAGATTAATTGACCATATAATTGTGGGTTTATTTCTGGGTTTTCTATCATGTTCCATTGATCTATATTTCTGGTTTTCATGACATTACCATACTGTTTTGATTACTACAGCTTTGTAATCTAACTTAAAATCTGGAATTGTGTCAAAGATTGAAGGTCCATTTCTGGGCTCTCTATTCTGTTTCATTGATCTATGTGTCTGTTTTTGTGCCAGTACCATGCTGTCTTGATGATCACAGCTTTGTAATATAGCTTGAAGTCATGCATTGTGATGGTTTTCTTTTTCAACATTCCCCTGGTGATTCAGGATCTTTTCTGGTTCCATACAAATTTTAGGTTTGTTTGTTCCAGATCTGTGAAATGTCAATCACAGATGACATGATTGTGGGAAACCCAAAAGAGTCCACCCCCAAAATGTTAGAAATCATACAGCAATTCAGCAACATGGCATGATACAAAAATCAATGCACATAAATCAGTTGCAATTCTATACACTAGCAAGGTGACTGAAGAAGGAGAAATTAAGAATTGATCCAATTTACAATTGCACAAAAAAACATAAGATACCTAGGAATAAACCTAACCATAGAGATAAAGGATCTGTTCTCCAGAAACTACGGAACGCTCATGAAAGAAATTGAGGAAGGCACAAAGAGATGGAAAAACATTTCTTGCTTAATGGATTGGATTGGAAGAATGAACATTGTTAAAATGTCTATGCTGCCCAGAGCAATCTACACATTCAATGCAATCCCTATCAAAATAAAATCTTTAAAAAAATTCCTCACTGCATTACTTTGTTAGATTAGTGTTTCCCAAAGTCTGTTTTATTTATTTTTTTAAAGTTGACACACAATGTTTTATTAGTTTCATGTGTACAAAATAGTGATTTTGATGGTATGTCACACTCACTACAAGTGTAGCTACCATCTGTAACCATACAACACTATTACAGTGTCATTAACTATATTCTCTATTCCCTGTGACTTATTCATTCCATAATGGAAGACTGTATCTCCCACTCCCCTTCACCCATTTTGCCTGTCCCTCCACTCTCCTCCTCTCTGGCAACCATCAGTTTGTTCTCTGTATTTATGGGTCTATTTCTGCTTTTTGTTTATTGGTTTTGTTTTTTTAGATTCTACATATAAGTGAAATGATATGGTATTTGTCTTTCCCTGATTTATTTCACTAAGTGTAATGCTTTCTGGATCCATCCACATTATGGCAAAAAGCAAGGCTTTATCCTTTTATAGCTGAGTAATATTCCATTGTGTGTGTGTATTGTGTGTGTGTGTGTGTACATATAATCACATCTTCTTTATCCATTCATCTATCAATGCACACTTACATTACTTCCATATCTTGGCTATCTTAAATAATGTTGTCATAAACATAAGGGTGCATGTATCTTTCCAAATTAGTGTTTTCATTTTCTTTGAGTAAATATCCAGTAGCAGAATTACAGAATCCTATGGTATTACTATTTTTAATTTTTTTGAGGAACCTCCAAACTCTTTTCTACAGTGGCTGTACCCATTTGCATTCCTGCCAACAGGGCAAGAGGGCTTCTTTCTCTCCACATCCTTGTCAACACTTGGAGTTCCTTGAATACCTGATTGTAGCCGTTCTGAAAGTTGTGAGATGATACCTCATTGTAGCTTTGATTTGTATTTCCCTGATAATTGGTGATGTTGAGCATCTTTTCATATGCCTGTTGGCCATCTGCATGTGGTCTTTGGAAAAAAATGTCTGTTCATATCTTCTCATTTTTTAGCTGGATTAATTATTTTGGGAGGTGTTTGTTTATCTAAGTTCTTTGTATATTGTAGATATTAACTCTTTATCAGATATGTCATTTGCAAATATGTTCTTCCATTCCGTAGGTGGCCTTTTAGCTGTGTTGATTGTTTCCTTCACTGTGTGAAAGTTTTTTATGTTGATGAAATCCCAGTAGTTTATTTTTGCTTTTGTTTCCCTTACCTCAGGAGATATACCTAGAAAAAATGTTTCTATGGTCAATGTCAGAGACAGTACTGCCTATGCTCTCTTCTAGGATGTTTATGGTTTCAGGTTTCCCAGTTAGGTCTTAATCCACTTTAAGTTTGTTTCTTGTGTATGGTGTAAGCCAGTGGTCCAGTTTCATTCTTTTGCATTTAGCTGTCCAGTTTTCCCAACGCCATTTGTTGAAGAGACTGTCTTTTTCCCATTGCATATTCTTTCTTCCTTTGTTAAAGATTAATTGACCATATAATTGTAAGTTTATTTCTGGGTTTTCTATTATGTTCCACTGATCTATGTTTCTGGTTTTCATGACATTACCATACTGTTATGATTACTACAGCTTTGTAATATAATTTAAGGTCTGGAATTTGATAGCTCCAACTTGGCTTTTCTATTTCAAGATTGCTTTGGCTTTTTAGGGTCTTTTGTGGTTCCATACAAACTTTAGGATCATGTGTTCTAGTTCTCTGAAAAATGCTGTTGGTATTTTGATAGGGATTGCACTGAATCTGTAGATTGCCTTGGATAGTATAGATATTTTAACAATTTTTGTTCCCCCAATCCATGAGCATTGAATGTCTTGTTTTTTGTTTTTGTTTTTGTTTGGTTTTTCACTCCTTTAATAACTATATTCCTAGGTACTTTATTATTTTTGGTTCAATTGTAAATGGATTTGTTTTCTTAATTTCTCTTTCTGCTGCTTCATTACTACTCTGCAGATACACAACAGATTACTATATGTTTATTTTGTATCCTGTGAATTTACTGAACTCATTTATTAGTTCTAGCAGTTTTGGAGTGGAGTCTTTAGAATTTTCTCTATATAGTATCATGTCATCTGCAAATAGTGAAAGATTTACTTCTCCTTACCAATTTGGATGCCTTTTATTTATTTTTTGTTGTCTCATTCCTGGGTCTAAGGACTTCAAGTATTGTGTTAAATAGAGGTGGTGAGATTGGACATCCCTATCTTGTTTCTGACCTTGGGAAAGGTATCAGTTTTTCCCCACTGAGCATGATGTTCCCTGTGGGTTTTTCCTATGAGGCCTTTATTATGTTAAGGTATATTCCCTCTAAACCTACTTTGTTGAAGGTTTTTATCATGAATAGATGATGTACTTTGTCAGATGCTTTCTCTGCATCTATTAAAATGATAAGGTTTTTATCCTTTCTTTTATTGATGTGATGTATCACATTGATTGGTGAATATTGAACCAAACTTACATCCCAGGAATAAGTCCCACTTGATTGTGGTGAATGATTATGTCAATGTATTGTTGGATTGGATTTGCTAGTATTTTGCTAAGGATTTTTGCATCTATGTTCATCAGAGATACTGCCCTGTACTTCTGTTTATTTTTTGTGGTGTATTTATCTGGTTTTGGTAGTCAGGATAATGTTGACCTCATAGAATGAATTTGGGGGCGCCTGGGTGGCTCAGTTGGTTAAGCGACTGCCTTCGGCTCAGGTCATGATCCTGGAGTCCCAGGATCGAGTCCCGCATCGGGCTCCCTGCTCGGCAGGGAGCCTGCTTCTCCCTCTGACCCTCCCCCCTCTCATGTGCTCTCTGTCTCTCTCATTCTCTCTGTCTCAAATAAATAAATAAAATCTTTAAAA
>NC_058414.1:29546057-29729106 GCF_002201575.2 Neomonachus schauinslandi | reverse complement strand
AAAAAAAAAAAAATTTTAAAAAAAAAAAAAAAAAAAAAAAAAGAATGAATTTGGAAGTTTTCCTTCTTGTATTTTTTGGAATAGGTAGAGAATAGGCATTAACTCTTCTTAAAATGTTTGGGAGATTCACTGCTGGAGCCATCTTGGTCCTGGACTTTTGTGTGTTGGAATTTTTTTTTTTTTTTTGGATTGCTGATTGAATTTCCTTGCTGGTAATTGGTATATTCAAATTTTTATTTTTTCCTCTTCAGTTTTGGTAGGTTATATGGTCCTAGGAATTTATCCATTTCTTCTAAGTTGTCCAATTTGTTGTCATAGAACTTTTCACAATATCTTAAAATTGTATTTCTGTAATGTTGATTGTTATTTCTCCTCTCTAATTTGTGATTTTGTTTATTAAAGTCTCCTCTCTTTTTTTTTTTAACTCAATCTTCCCCCCGCCCCCCCCTTTTTTATGATAGTCTGGCTAAAGGTAATGAAATTTTATTTTTATTTGTTCAAAGAACTAGATCCTGGCTTCACTGATTTTTTTCTTATTGTTTTTTGCTTTTAGTTTCTATATCATTCATTTCTGCTCCAGTATTTATTTCCTTCCTTCCTTCTGCTGGTTTGGGGTTTTGATTGTTTTTCTTTTTCTAGCGCGTTTAGGTGTAAGGTTAGGTTTTTTCATTGAGATTTTTCTTGCTTCTTGAGGTAGGCCTGTATTGCTCTAAACGTCTCTCTTAGAATCGCTTTTGCTGCATCCCAAATATTTGGGACCATGTGTTTTCATTTGTGTTTCCATGTAATTTTTTATTTCTTCTTTGATATCTTGGTCAACTCATTAATTGTTGAGTAGCATGTTATTTAATTTACATGTATTTGTACTCTTTCCAGATTTTGTGTGTGTGTATGGTTGCTTTCTAGTTTCATAGCATTGTGGTCATAAAAGGAGCCTGGTATGCTTTGATCTTTTTGTGTTTGTTGAGACATGTTTTGTGGCCTAATAAGTGATGTATTCTAGAAAATGTTCCATGTGCACTTGAAAAGCATTTGTATTCTGCTGTTTTAGGATGTAATATTCTGAATATCTCATTAAGTCCATCTGGTCCAGTGTGTCATTCAAAGCCACTCTTTCCTTGATGATTTTCTGTTTGAATGATCTCTCCACTGATGTAAGTGGGGTGTTAAAATCCCCTAATATTATTGTATTACCATCCATTAGTTCCTTTATGTTTGTTGTTAACTGTTTTATATATTTGCTCCCATATTGGGTGCATAATTATTTACAATTCCCAGATATTCTTGTTGAATTGTCCCTTTTATTATTATATAGTGTCTTCTTTGTCTGTTACAATCTTTAAAAGTCTATTTTGTCCAGTATAAGTATTGGTACTCTGGCTCTTTTGACTTCCATTTGCATGATAAATGTTTCTCCATCCCCTCACTTTCAATCTGTAGGTGTCTTTAGGTCTGAAATGAGTCTTATAGGCAGCATATAGATGGGTTTCATTTGTTTGTTTTTTTTTTGTGTTTAATCCCCCCTGTCACCTTATGTCTTTTGATTGGAGCATTTAATCCCATTAGGTTGTAAGTAATTATTGATAAGTATTTATTGCCATTTTGTTACTTGTTTTGTGGTTATTTCTACAGTTCTTCTCTGATCCATTCTTCTCTTGCTCTTTCATGGTTTTGCTAGTTTTCTTTAGTGATACATTTGGATTCCTTTTTTCCTTTTTTTTTTTTAATTCTTTGCATATCTATTACTGGTTTTTATTTGTGGTTACCACCAAGTTTGCATAGAGCATCTTCTGCATACAGCAGTCTATGTTAAGGTAATGGGCACTTAAGTTTGAACCCATTCTAAAAACACTAAATTTTTACTCCTCTCCTCCTCGTGTTTTATTTATATGGTGTCATATTTTACATCCTTTTATTTTGTGAGTCCCTTGACTGATTTTTACAGATATACTTATTTTTCATACTCTCATTTATGATCTTTCCTTTCCACTCAGAGTCCCCTTTACTATTTCTTTTAGGGCTAGTTTAGTCATCATGAACTCCTTTAGTTTTTGTTTGCCTGAGAAACTCTTTATCTCTCCTATTCTGTATGATAGCCTTCCTGGATAGAGTATTCTTGGCTGCAGATTGTTCCTTTTCAGCACTTACAATCTATCCTGCCACTCTCTTCTGGCCTGCAAAGTTTCTGTTGAAAAATTTGCTGATAGCCTTATGGGGTTTCCCTTGCATGCAATTTTCTTCTCTCTCTCTTGTTTTCAATTTTTTTTTCTTTCTTACTACTTTTGGTCATTTTAATTACTATGTGCCTCCATCCAGCTCTATGAAAGCACAGTGTGGGGGTGTGCCAGCAGTGCTAGTAGGGTTTGCAAGGCCCAGGTCCTCTGCAGAGGTCTTCCTGGCTTCGTGGAAGCAGAACACGGTAGGTGTGGGGCAGCAGGGTGGCAATGCTAGGAACCTTTGCCCTAACATTCTTCTGCAAGAGGGGTCCTGCTGCACTGGACTAAGGTGGGCCATCTGGAGGGGTGGATTAGGTAAAGCACAGGTGTGGGGGCTGGGTGGCCATTCTAGAAGTTAGGTAGCCAATCCCTCAGGTGCCTGTGTGTTTATGCAGGGGAAGGAGGGGAGGCAGGGGAGGAGAATGACGCCTATAAGTTCCTTTGTTCCTGGAGGAGTTCCCCAGACATTGCTGTCCCTCTGGGACAGGCTCTGAGATGAGTAAATAATTTTCCCTCCTGTTTACCCCAGGCACCTTTCAAACTACTTCTTATATGTTGTTTCTCCAGGGGCTGTTGTGTTGTGCTGTCTCTTAAAGGACAGGGGGAACTTAGTTTCCTCTAGTGCTCCTGGCCCACCCAAAGCCAAACCTGCTGATTTTTTAAAATTCCAGTTTTTAAGTCTTGCTGGTTTTAAGAACCTGTGAAATTTGGACCCTCTTTTTTTGAAGACAAATGTTAGGGAGATTCATCTTCTCCTTGTGGGTGCCCCATTGTGGGGGTCTCTTTCTCTCTCCTTTCCATGCCCATGGCATCCCTTCCCCCACAACCAGAGACAGTCCTTTGAGTCCATTTAGCTCTCACCATGTCTCTGCCCTTTCTACCCTTTTCAGTGTGGCCTCTTCTCTACATTTAGCTGTGGAGTTTATTCTGCCAGTCTTCAGGTTGTTTTCTAAGTTATTTACACTGCTGTGAGTGTTCTCTAGTTGTATCCTTGGGACTTGGTGAGCCTAGGGTCCTCCTACTCTGTCATCTTCCCTGGAAGTCTCTTCCTCTTTTACTTTTTGAAATAGTTTCAGAATAGGTATCAACTTTTTTTCAAATGCATTGTAGAATTCATCTGTGAATCCATCTGGTCCTGTATCTTTCTTTGTTGTGATTTCCTTGATTATTGATTAATTTTCATTATTAGTAATGGGTCTGTTCAGATTTTCTATTTCTTCCTGATTCAGTTTGGGAAATCCATTATTCTTTTTAGGAATTTATCCATTTCTTCTAGGTTGTTAAATTTATTGGCATATAATTTTTCATAGTATTCTCTTATATTTCTTGTTTATTTCTGTGGTGTCATTACTTCTCTTTCAGTTCTGATATTATTTGAGACTTCTCTTTCTTGTGAGTATGGCTAAAGTTTTATCAGTTTTGCTTTCTCTTCAAAGAGGCAGCTTTTGGTTAGGTTGATCTTTTCTATTACAGTTTTTTTTTTTTTTTGGTCTCTACTTTATTTATATATGTTCTGATCTTGATACTAATATTGAGCTTTTTTCATTCTTTAGTTTCTTTAGATGTAAGGTTGAATAGAGTATTTGAGATTTTTCATGTTTCTTGAGATAGGCATACATTTCAATAAATTTCCCCCTTAGAAGTGTTTTTGCTGCATCCCAGATTTTGGACCACTGTGTTTTCATTTTCATTTTTTCAATATATTTTTAAATTTCCTCTAATTTTTTCATTGATCCATTGGTTTCTTAGAAGCATATTGTTTAGACTCCATGTACCTGTGTTTTTTCCAAGTTTTTTCTCTTGTGATTATTTTCTAGTTCCATACCCTTATTGTCAGAAAACATGCATGATATGACTTCATTTCTTTAAATTTATAGAGATCTAATATGTTATCTGTGCTAAAGAATGTTCCATGTGCACTTGAAAGGAATGCGTATTCTGTTGTTTTTGGATGGACTGTTCTGTATGTATGTGTTGTCATCTGGTGTGATGTGTAATTTGAAGATACTGTTTTCTTATTGATTTTCTGCCTGGATGATATATCCATTGATGTAAGTAAGGTGTGAAAGTCCACTACTTTGATCATATTACTGTCAATTTCTTCCTTTATGTCTGTTAATATTTGCTTTATGTATTTAGGTGCTACAATATTGGATGCATAAGATAAAACTTTTATGTCACCTTGTTTTATTGATCCTTTTATCATTACGTAATGCACTTCTTGTGTCTTGTTATAGTCTTTGTTTTAAAGTCTATTCTGTCTGATGCAAGTATTACTTCCGTGGCTTTCTCATTTACTTCCATTTGCATAGATTATCTTTTTCCATTCTTTAAGTCTGTATTATCTACAGGTGTGAAATAAGTCTCCTGTAGGCAGCATATACATGGGTCTTGGATTTTTATCCATTTTGCCACCCTATATCTTTTCATTGGAGTATTTACACTATTTATATTTAAAGTAATTATTGATAGGTATGTACTATTGCCATTTTTTTCTTTTTTTTAATGTTATGTTAATCACCATACATTACATCATTAATTTTTGATGTAGTGTTCCATGATTCATTGTTTGTGCATAACACCCAGTGCTCCATGCAGAACATGCCCTCTTTAATACCCATCACCAGGCTAACCCATCCTCCCACGCCCCTCCCCTCTAGAACACTCAGTTTGTTTTTCAGAGTCCATCGTCTCTCATGGTCCATCTCCCCCTCCGATTCCCCCCCTTCATTCTTCCCCTCCTGATATTTTTTTTTTTCTTAACATACATTGCATTATTTGTTTCAGAGGTACAGATCTGTGATTCAACAATCTTACACAATTCACAGCGCTCACTGTAACATATACCCTCCACAGTGTCTATCACCCAGCCACCCCATCCCTCCCACCCCACCTCCCACTCCAGCAAACCCTCAGTTTGTTTCCTGAGATTAAGAATTCCTCATATCAGTGAGGGTATATGATACATATCTTTCTCTGACTGACTTATTTTGCTCAGAATAACACCCTCCAGTTCCATCCACGTCATTGCAAATGGCAAAATCTCATTCCTTTTGATGGCTGCATAATAGTCCATTGTATATATATACCACTTTTTCTTTATCCATTCATCTGTTGATGGACATCTTGGCTCTTTCCACAGTTTGGCTATTGTGGGCATTGCTGCTATAAACATTGGGTGCACGTACCCCTTCGGATCATTACATTTGTATCTTTGGGGTAAATACCCAGTAGTGCAATTGCTGGATTGTATGGTAGCTCTATTTTCAACTTTTTGAGGAACCTCCATACTGTTTTCCAGAGTGGCTGCACCAGCTTGCATTCCCACCAACAGTGTATGCGGGTTCCCCTTTCTCCTCATCTCCACCAACATCTGTCATTTCCTAACTTGTTAATTTTAGCCATTCTGACTGGTGTGAGGTGGTATCTCATTGAGGTTTTGATTTGGATTCCCCTTATGCTGAGCGATGTTCAGCACTTTTTCATGTGTCTGTTGACCATTTGGATGTCTTTGGAAAAATGTCTGTTCATGTCTTCTGCCCATTTCTTGATTGGATTCTTTGTTCTTTGGGTGTTGAGTTTGATAAGTTCTTTATAGATTTGGGATACTAGCCCTTTATCTGATATGTCAATTGCAAATATCCTCTCCCATTGTGTCGGTTGTCTTTTGGTTTTGTTGATTGTTTCTTTTGCTATGCAAAAGCTTTTAATCTTGATGAAGTCCCAATAGTTCATTTTTGCCCTTGCTTCCCTTGCCTTTGGTGATGTTTCTAGGAAAAAGTTGCTGCGGCTGAGGTCGAAGAGGTTGCTGCCTGTGTTCTCCTTTAAGATTTTGATGGACTCCTGTCTCACATTGAGGTCTTTTATCCATTCGGAGTCTATTTTTGTGTGTGGTGTAAGGAAATGGTCCAATTTCATTCTTCTGCATGTGGCTGTCCAATTTTCCCAACACCATTTCTTGAAGAGACTGTCTTTTTTCCATTGGAAATTCTTTCCTGCTTTGTCAAAGATGAGTTGACCATAGAGTTGAGGGTCTATTTCTAGGCTCTCTATTCTGTTCCATTGATCTATGTGTCTGTTTTTGTGCCAGTACCATACTGTCTTGATGATTACAGGTTTGTAATAGAGCTGAAAGTCCAGAATTGTGATGCCGCCAGCTTTGCTTTTCTTTTTCAACATTCCTCTGGCTATTCGGGGTCTTTTCTGGTTCCATGCAAACTTTAGGATTATTTGTTCCATTTCTTTGAAAAAAATGGATGGTATTTTGATAGGGATTGCACTGAATTTGTAGATTGCTCTAGGTAGCATTGACATCTTCACAATATTTGTTCTTCCAATCCATGAGCATGGAACGTTTTTTCCATTTCTTTGTGTCTTCCTCAATTTCGTTCATGAGTATTTTATAGTTTTCTGAGTACAGATGCTTTGCCTCTTTGGTTAGATGTATTCCTAGGTATCTTATGGTTTTGGGTGCAATTGTAAATGGAATAGGCTCCTTAATTTCTCTTTCTTCTGTCTTGTTGTTGGTGTATAGGAATGCCACTGATTTCTGTGCATTGATTTTATATCCTGCCACTTTACTGAATTTCATTATGAGTTCTAGCAGTTTTGGGGTGGAGTCTTTTGGGTTTTCTACATAAAGTATCATATCATCTGCAAAGAGTGAGAGTTTGACTTCTTCTTTGCTGATTTGGATGCCTTTTATTTCTTTTTGTTGTCTGATTGCTGTGGCTAGGACTTCCAATACTATGTTGAATAGCAGTGGTGATAGTGGACATCCCTGCCGTGTTCCTGACCTTAGGGGGAAAGCTCTGTTTTTCCCCATTGAGAATGATATTCGCTGTAGGTTTTTCATAGATGGCTTTTATGATATTGAGGTATGTACCCTCTATCCCTATACTCTGAAGAGTTTTGATCAAGAAAGGATGCTGTACTTTGTCAAATGCTTTTTTTGAATCTATTGAGAGGATCATATGGTTCTTGTTCTCTCTTTTGTTAATGTATTGTATCACATTGATTTGCGGATGTTGAACCAACCTTGCAGCCAAGGGATAAATCCCACTTGGTCATGGTGAATAGTCCTTTTAATGTACTGTTCGATCCTATTGGCTAGTATTTTGGTGAAAATTTTTGCATCCATGTTCATCAAGGATATTGGTCTGTGATTCTCCTTTTTGGTGGGGTTTTTGTATGGTTAGGGATCAAGGTAATGGTGGCCTCATAAAATGAGTTTGGAAGTTTTCCTTCCATTTCTATTTTTTGGAACAGTTTCAGAAGAATAAGTATTAATTCTTCTTGAAATGTTTGGTAGGATTCCCCTGGGAAGCCATCTGGCCCTGGACTTTTTGTTGGGAGATTTTTGATGACTGCTTCCATTTCCTTAGTAGTTATAGGTCTGTTCAGGTTTTCTATTTCATCCTGGTTCAGTTTTGGTAGTTGATACATCTCTAGGAATGCATCCATTTCTTCCAGGTTATCTAATTTGCTGGCATAGAGTTGCTCATAATATGTTCTTATAATTGTTTGTATTTCTTTGGTGTTGGTTGTGATCTCTCCTCTTTCATTCATGATTTTGTTGATTTGGGTCATTTTTCTTTTTGATAAGTCTGGCCAGGGGTTTATCAATCTTGTTAATTCTTTCAAAGAACCAGCTCCTAGTTTTGTTGATCTGTTCTACTGTTCTTTTGGTTTCTATTTCATTGTTTTCTGCTCTGATCTTTATTATTTCTCTTCTCCTGCTGGGTTTAGACTTTATTTGCTGTTCTTTCTCTAGCTCCTTTAGGTGTAGGGTTAGTTTGTCTATTTGAGACCTTTCTTGTTTCTTGAGAAAGGCTTGTATTGCTATATACTTTCCTCTTAGGCCTGCCTTTGTTGCATCCCAAAGATTTTCAACAGTTGTGTTTTCATTTTCAGTGGTTTCCATGAATTTTTTAAATTCTTCTTTAATTTCCTGGTTGACCCATTCATTCTTCAGTAGGATGCTCTTTAGCCTCCATGTATTTGAGTTCTTTCCGACTTTCCTCTTGTGATTGAGTTCTAGTTTCAAAGCATTGTGGTCTGGAAATAGGCAGGGAATGATCCCAATCTTTTGGTACCAGTTGAGACCTGATTTATGACCTAGGATATGATCGATTCTGGAGAATGTTCCATGGGCACTAGAGAAGAATGTATATTCCATTGCTTTGGGATGGAATATTCTCAATATGTCTGTGAAGTCCATGTGGTCCAGTGTGTCATTTAAAGTCTTTATTTCCTTGTTGATCTTCTGCTTAGATGATCTGTCCATTTCAGTGAGGGGGGTGTTAAATTCCCCCACTATTATTGTATTGTTGTCGATGTGTTTCTTTGCTTTTGTTTTTAATTGGGTTATATAATTGGCTGCTCCCATGTTAGGGGCATAGATATTTACAATTGTTAGATTTTCTTGTTGGATAGACACTTTAAGTAGGAAATAGTGTCCTTCCTCATCTCTTATTACAGTCTTTGGCTTAAAATCTAATTTTTCTGTTACAAGGATTGCCACCGCAGCTTTCTTTTGGTGTCCATTAGCATGGTAAATGGTTTTCCACCCCCTCACTTTCAATCTGGAGGTGTCTTTGGTTCTAAAATGAGTCTCTTGCACACAGCATATTGATGGGTCTTTTTTTATCCAATCTGATAGCCTGTGTCTTTTGATTGGGGCATTTAGCCCATTTACATTCAGGGTAACTATTGAAAGATAGGAATTTAGTGCCATTGTATGGCCTATAAGTTGACTTACTGTATATTGTCTGTGTTCCTTTCTGGTCTCTGTTACTTTTAGGCTCACTCTTTGCTTAGAGGATCCCTTTCAATAGTTCTTGTATGGCTGGTTTCGTGTTTGCAAATTCCTTTAGTTTTTGTTTGTCCTGGAAGCTTTTTATCTCTCCTTCTGTTTTCAATGACGGCCTAGCTGGATAGAGTATTCTTGGCTGCATATTTTTCTCATTTAGTGCTCTGAAGATATCATGCCAGTCCTTTCTGGCCTGCCAGGTCTCTGTGGATAAGTCTGTTGCCAGTCGAATGTTTGTACCATTGTAGGTTACAGATCTCTTCTCCTGAGCTGCTTTCAGGATTTTCTCTTTGTCTCTGAGACTCGTAAGTTTTACTATTAGATGTCTGGGTGTTGACCTATTTTTATTGATTTTGAGAGGGGTTCTCTGTGCTTCCTGGATTTTGATGCCTGTTTCCTTCCCCCAATTAGGGAAGTTCTCAGCTATAATTTGCTCCAATATACCTTCTGCCCCTCTCTCTCTTTCTTCTTCTTCTGGGATCCCAATTATTCTAATGTTGTTTCGTCTTATGGTATCGCTTATCTCTCAAATTCTGCCCTCGTGACCCAGTAGTTGTTTATCTCTCTTTTTCTCAGCTTCCTTATTTTCCATCATTTGGTCTTCTATATCACTGATTCTCTCTTCTGCCTCATTTATCCTAGCAGTTAGCGCTCCCATTTTTGATTGCACCTCATTAATGGCCTTTTTTATTTCAACTTGGTTAGATTTTAGTTCTTTTATTTCTCCATAAAGGTTTCTCCAATAACTTCCATGTTTTTTTCAAGCCCAGCTAGTATCTTTAAAATCATCATTCTGAACTCTAGATCCGACATTGTACTAATGTCCATATTGAGTAGGTCCCTGGCATTCAGTACTACCTCTTGTTCTTTTTGTTGAGGTGATTTTTTCCATCTTGTCATTTTGTCCAGAGGAGAATAGATGAATGAGAGAACAAAATGCTAACAGGGTAAAAACGTCCCCAGAAAATATACTCTAAACAAATCAGAAAAGACCTGAAGCCGGAGGAAAAGACAGGGAAAGAAAGAAAAAAGAAAAAGGAAAAAGAAAAAGATAAAAACAAACAAAAACAGAACAAAACGAAAAAAAAAACCAGAATATGATCAGCTATGATCAGGCTGGTGCATAGATCAGTGCCACACACTAGATTTTGGGTGTATTTTGGTCTGTTAGAAGAAAGTGCCTCCCAAAATTTTAAAGAAAGAAAAACTTATATATGTACAAAAATCAGGGTTGATATGATGAAGGGATGGAATATGACTGTAAAGATGAAAATTATATAAAAAAATTATAAAAGGAATTGATAAGTTCTTAAAAAAGAGAAAGAAGAGGATTTAAAATAAAGAAAAAAAGGGAGAGAATGTGATCAGGCAGGAGTCTTGAACAAAGCCATACACTAGAGATTTAGGGTATATTTTGATGTGTTAGAAGAAACTGTATCTCATAATTTTAAAGAGAGAATAACATATATATATGCCAAAAATAAGGATAACTACTATGAAGGGATAGAATATAACTCTAAAAATGAAAAGTAAAAATGTTTTTTAAAAAAGGGATTGATAAGGGCGCCTGGGTGGCTCAGATGGTTAAGCGTCTGCCTTCGGCTCAGGTCATGATCTCAGGGTCCTGGGATCGAGTCCCGCATCGGGTTCCCTGTTCAGTGCAGAGCCTGCTTCTCCCTCTCCCTCTGCCACTCCCTCTGCTTGTGCTCTTATATCTCTCTGTCAAATAAATAAATAAAATCTTTAAAAAAAAAAGGGATTGATAACATGTTGGTTGAAAAAGGGAAAATGAAATATTAAAAAAAAAATTAAAAAAATTAACTTTGAAAAACTAAAGAATCATGGTAAAAAAGCCATGGATTCTATGTGCATTATTCCCCTAGCACCGGAGTTCTGCCGTTCTCATTGATCTGTAAACTTGGTCTTGGCTCCTGTTTTCGCTGATCTTCTGGGGGAGGGGCCTGTTGCCGTGGTTCCCAAATGTCTTTGCCAGAGGTGGAATTGCCCTGCCCTTGCCGGTCCAGGCTAAGTAATCTGCTCGGGTTTGCTCTTGGGAGCTTTTATTCCCTGCAAGCTTTCGGTACAACTTTGGAGGCTGGGAGTGAAAATGGTGGCCTCCCAATCTCCGCCCTGGAGGAGCCGAGAACTCGGGCCCCCACTGCTCAGTGCACCCCCAGAGAAAAGCAGTCAATCACACCCATCTCCCCATCTCTGGCTGCACTCTGTGCTCACCCGGCCTGTGACCGAGCATTTCTATCTCTGGCACACAACCCCGGGTGGAGTCTCCAAACCCAGCAGATCCCTGCGGTGTGCTCCCACCCTGCTCCTCCTGGGGGAGGAAGGGGAGTCTCCCTGGATCTGCCGCTTGTTGGGTCCCTCCTGGAGGAGCAGTGGCCCGACTGTGCCGTGGATCACGGTTTATGGCAACCCCGAGCTGAGAGCCCGCGCCTCGACTCCATCTCTGCAACCGGCTTCCCCGCTCCGATACCTGTGAGCTCTGCTGCACTCAGGCACCCCCAGTCTTTCTGTGACCCCGAGGGTCCTGAGACTACACTGCCCGTGAGGGTTCCACCCCCGCTTAGCCACCAGAGTGACGTCTCTCAGCAGAGCAGAATTCTAAAAGTTCCGATTTTTTGCTCTATGGCTCTATCACTTGCCAGTAGCGGCCGATGGAGGCCCCCTCCCCCACCATCTGTCCTCCCGAATATCACCTCAGATTCACTTCTCCGCATGTCCTACCTTCCAGAAAGTGGTTGCTTTTCTGTTCAGAGTTGTTGCTATTCTTTTCTTCGCTCTCCTGTTGAGTTTGTAGGTGTTCAGAATGGTTTGATCCCTATCTAGCTGAATTCCTGAGACCAGAGGAAATCCAGTTCTCCTACTCCTCCGCCATCTTGCCCCGCCTCCTCCATCCCCCCATTTTTTAATGGTTTTCCAGTGGTTTTATAATTCTTACCTTTGTTTTACTTTTTATCTTGGTCTCTTGGCTGAGATTGATTACTTTCTAGTGTTTATTATGCTTGGCTTTATTTTTTGTGTATCTATTATAAGTTTTGGGTTTGTGGTTACCACAAGATTCACACATAACAGCTTAAGTATGTATCAGTCTGTATTAAATTGATGGTCACTTGAGTTCAAACATATGCTAAAAGAACTTCATACTCGCAACTTCACATTTTACGCATATATTGTCATGTATTACATCTTTTTATTAATACTTTTCTTCTAATTTTAGCCTTTTATTTTGTATTTCAAGAAGTCCTTTGAACATTTTGTGTAAGGTAGTTCAGTGAGATGAACTCCTTTAATGTTTCTGTGTCTGGGAAGTTCTCTCTCCTTTAATTTTGAATGATAATCTTGCCAGGTAGAGCATTCTTGGTTATAGTTTTCTTTTCAGCACATTGAATTTATCATGCTATTTTCTTCTGGTCTGAAAAATTTCTGCTGAAAAACCAGCTGATAACCTTTTGGAATTCCCTTATATGTAATTATTTGCTTCTCCTGCTTTTAAAATTCCCTTTATATTTAATCTTTGACATTTTATTTACTGTGTCATGGTGTGGACTGCCTTGATAATCATGTTTTATGGAACTCTCTGTGCTTCCTAAACTTGGATATATGTTTTCTCCCTAGATTAGGAAAAATTTCAGCTACTATGTCTTCAAATACGTTTTCTGCCCCTTTTTCTCTTCCCCTTATGGACCACTTAAGATATGAAGGGTTGTTTGCTTGATGTTGTCCAAGAGATCCCTTAACCTATACTCATTTTTAATTTATTTTTACTTTTTCTTGTTCAACCTAGGTACTTTTCATTACCCTGTCTTCCAGATCAATGATCTGTTCTTCTCTATTTGCCAATCTACCATTGATTCCCTCAAGTGTATTTTTTTTATTTCAGTTATTGTAGGCTGATTGGTCTTTTTTATTTTTTCTATCTCTTGCTGAGTTCCTGCTAAGTACTTCTATTCTTCTCTCCAGTCCAGTGAGCATCTTTTTTTAAAAAAAGATTATTTATTTATTTGACAGAGAGAGAGAGCAAACAAGCAGGGGGAAGCAGCAGGCAGAGGGAGAGAGAGAAGCAGGCTCTCCACTGAGCAGATAGCCCAATGTGGGGCTCCATCCCAGGACCCTGGGATCATGACCTGAGCTGAACGTAGATGCTTAACTGACTGAGCCACCCAGACACCCCAAGGGAGAATCTGTATGATCATTACTTTAAACTCTTTTTTTTTTTAAGATTTTATTTATTTGACAGAGAGAGAGACCAGAGCAAGAGAGGGAACACAAGCGGGGGAGTGGGAGAGGGAGAAGCAGGCTTCCCATAGAGCAGGGAGCCTGATGTGGGGTTCGATCCCAGGACCCTGGGAGCATGACCTGAGCTGAAGGCAGACGCTTAATGACTGAGCCACCCAGGTGCGCCTTTAAACTCTTTATTAGGCACAGTGCTTATCTCTGTTTCATTTGGTCATTTTTCTGAGATTGTCTTGTTCTGTTTTTTTTTTTTTTTGAAAAATTCCAGTACAGTTAAGATGCAGTGTTTATTACTTTCAGGTGTACAATATAGTGATTCAACAATTTTATACATTACTAAGTGCTCATCATAATCCCCTTCACCTATTTCAGTCATCCCCCCCACCCCACCTCCTCTCTGGTGCCCATGTTTGTTCTCTATAGTTAAGAATCTGTTTTTTGGTTTTTCTCTTTGTTTTTCCTCTGTTCATTTGTTTTGTTTCTTAAATTGCACTTAGGAATGAAATCATATGGTATTTGTCTTTCTCTAATTGGCTTATTTCGCTTAGCATTATACTCCCTAGGTCTATCCGTGTTCTTGCAGATGGCAAGATTTCATTCTTTTTTATGGCTGAATAATATTCTATTGTGTATATATATCACATTTTCTTTATCTGTTCATCATTCAGTGGATACTTGGGCTGCTTCCAAATTTGCCTATTGCAAATAGTGATGCAATAAGCATAAGGCTGCATATATCCTTCTGAGTTAATGTTTTCCAATGTCTGTGTTAATACCCAGTAGTGCAATTACTAGATCCTATGGTGATTCTATTTTTAATTTTCTAAGGAATCTCCATACTGTTTTCCAGAGTGGCTGCACCAGTTTGAATTCCTAGCAACAGTGCATGAGGGTTCCTTTTTCTCCACATCTTCACCAACACGTTCTTTCTTGTGTTTTTGATTTTAGCCATTCTGACAGGTGTGAGGTGATGATACCTCATTGTTATTTTTGATTTGCATTTTCATGATGATGAGTGGTGTTGAACATCTTTTCATGTATCTGTTGGTCATCTGTATTTCTTCTTTGAAAAAATGTCAGTTGATGTCTTCTGCCCGGTTTAATTGAATTTTTTAAGTGTTGAGTTGTAGAAGTCCTTTATATATTTTGGATACTAATTCTTTATCAGATACAGATCTTTGGAAATATCTTCTTCCATGCAGTAGGTTGTATTTTGAGATTGTCTTGTTCTTTGGTTTGGAGCATATTTCTCTGTCTTCTCATTTTGCTTGACTTTCCACATTTGTTTTTATGAATTGGGCAGAACAGTTACTTCTCTAAAACTTGAAGGAATCGTCTTGCAATATGGTCATCCCCTGTATAAGTTCTGTGTGACTAGTGACTTTGGGTGAAGACTGGAGCTATGCCTGGTGTAGACTGGGCATCCCTTAGCACCTGTCCTGAAATTGCCCTGGTAAGAAGTCTGGAACTGAAGTGGGAATAGGTGGGAGTGATCTAGGGGATGTCCATGCAGACTGTCCTGGCAGAACAGCTGAAACATAAGTAACCACAAGCTGAGCTAGGGGCCAGCGGAGGTGTCCCAAGGCTCGGGGCACAGGGGAAACCCTGGTAAGACAGCTAAAATTAAAGTGAGTGCAAGCCAGGGGGCCCTGGGGCAATCATGCAGGACTCATCTTCGTGAAGTGGCTAGAGCTGGGGCAGGGCAAGGGCCTGAGGTTCTTGTGGTGCTTCACACAGGGACTGCTAGAACTGAGGTGGGGTGCAAGCTGGGGAGAGGGGGTCCCAGGTCTTTCGACATAGAAGGCACCGAACAGGACAGCCTTAGTGAATGAGAGCCAGGAGTTCCCTGATGCTCAGCACAGGGGGAAACCTGGCAGAGTGGATCATGCTGAGGAAGGGTGTGGGCTAGGGGACCAGGGACAGCCTGGACAGTTGACATCTGGTGGGGTGGTAGAACAAAAGCAGATGTGAGCCAGGAGGTCCCCAAGTGGTCTGAGTCAGGGGTGTCCTAGCAGGCCATTTTGAGTCAAAGTGGTATGTACCTGGAGTGTTCCAGGGTGACTTATTCCTGTGTCACCTTGGCACAATGGATGGAGTCATAGTGAGTGCTGACCAGAGATGTGTAAGTGTGCACCACAATGGAGCTGCCTTGGTTGGTTGGCTGGGGCAAGTGTGGGCCAGAGGCCTGGGGCTCATTGAGGTGGTAGCTCAGCTAGGGTGTCTGGACCCTGTGCCCATCTATGCTGTGAAGATTGAGGGGCAATATAAACCATGGTGCTCACTGGCTCCTTTGACTTAAGAGTTCCAGAAGCCACCCTGCCATTTGTCAGGATTCTAGGTCTAGTTCTTTTATAGTCTAGTTGTCCTTTTAAACCAAGGCTTTCTTTTTTTTTTTTTCCTCTGTGTTCCAGAATGGGGCATACTGAGATAGCAGGTTGGTGATGGTTCCTGGATCCCTGCTCCTTTGGTGGTGTAATATAAACTGGTTCTCTCCAGCCTCTTGTACTGGTGAAAGTTCCAGTTATTTATTTATTTTTCTGGTCCTAGGGCTGGTTCATTTCCTAGTTGCCCTTTTAAACCTGGGCTTTTTTTCTGTGCCCAGGGGCAGATGAATGTGTTCAGTACTATTCCCCCCCACTGCATTCACAGGGTCAGGGGTGGGGATTCCATTTGTTACCATGTCTCCATCTTTCCTGTCATTCTGTATGTGGTCTCTATCTGTTCTTGTACCGAAGCTCTTCAGTAAGACCTCAGTTCTTCAGGACAAATTGTTCTATGTATAAATGTACATTTGGTATGTCTGTGGAAGAGATGAGTTCAGGGTCTTTTTATGTTGCCATTAGACTAGAATTCCCAGAATGCATTTTAAAGAGCACTAAGCTTAAGAAACTATGTTTTATATAGTATCCATTTTAGTATGATATCCACATCGTGTAATTATGTATTAAGTTCCTGAAAAAAAGAAACCCAGTTAATGAAATCTTAATGCTTATTTGCTTAAAATTCTTTCTATGCAGTACCTATTATCATTTCGTGAAACTAGTACTGACATAAATTTTTAGAAATATTGGTTTATATAGTACAGTTTAAGTTTCTTCATAAGGCATGCTGTAGCTTCCATGCTCTGATATCTGTCTTTATTTTCAGCTTCATCTTATTCCATTAGACTGTATTCAGTGAGTCTCAGGGAATTTAACATGTATTAAGATATGCATCCCTTTATTTATTCTTTCATTTACATGCATAATTTATTGATCTTACAAATCTGGTGGGAAAGACATAATCACAAGTTTAAGGGCATGATTTTGAAACTTAATTGGATTAAATAAGAGTCAAATTTATTCTCTTACTAACAAGAACTTCTAGGGCTCTGTAAATTATTTCTTAAATTACTTTAGTGGTTTAGTGGCATCACCAAAACACTGACTCTCTTTTTTTTCGCTCTTCTATTCTGAGTGTTTGCATGGCGATCGGGTTTTATCTCCTCATCATTGCAAAAAGGTTGCAATAATTACAGACATCACTTGCTCTGTTCGAAAGTAGGAGAGATAAATTTCTTTGTGAATGTCACTTTTAAGAGTGAGGAAATCTTCAACTATAGAGTGGAAATCTCACTTCTCATTGTCATAAATCTCAAATCTCATTGGGAAAAAAAAGGAAAATGTTGCTGTCTTGACACTGAGAACTAGTAAGAGGAAGAGGATTGCTATCTGGATTGTCCTCATGGGAAGGCATCCATGGTTTATCTGGGATAAGAGTGAGAACATGAACCAGATTATACCCAGATGACACTAGGACAGTGTCACGGAGACCACTGATTATTCTTGCTCCATATTGCCTCTTTCACCCAATACATTCTGGTCAGTCTGTAGTGCTTAGGTTTCCTGCACATAACTTACTGTTTCTCATCACTTTCTATTTAAAATCTAAAACTTCCTTCTCTTTTCTACATGTGGTTAATTCTGATTTATCAGTTCAAATATAGGTTAACTTCTCAGTTTTATTGACTCTCACATAGATATCCACAGTACACTGCATATTTTTATTATAATTTCTATAATATGATTGTCAGTGTGTGATTGTGTGTCACTCTTTGTCACTAGACCTATAAGAATGAATGATAAACATGTATTTATTGAGTGATGTTTAGATACAGATGCCTTTATGATAGAAAGTAATGTTTACACTACATACAGTGTATTTTTGAAAGGAAAAACCCAACGAGGAACTTGATAACATCTCTTAGACTTTTATTCATAGTACTTGTTTTTTCATTGCATAACAATAAACTTTTCAAGAAGAGTTTCAGATGAACAGAAAGGTTGCAAAAATAATCATTTCTATGTACTCCACACCTAGTTTCCCCTGCTGTTCAGCATACCTGATATACCTAATGAACAACTATGTAAACACTATTATCAGTAACTAAATCTATATTTTGTCTTGATTTCCTTAGTTTTTACCTACTCTGCTAGTTTTCAGGATTACTGATCAGGTATTTTACAGTTTCCCACAACTGGGAATTTTCTGATGATTTTATCATGCTTAGACTGGGATGAAGGGTTTTTGGGAGGAATAACATAGAAGTAAAATGCTGTTCTCATCACATCATATGAAAGGATGCATGTTATCAACACAATTCATCATCATGGATGTTAACTTTGGTCATAGTTGAGGGAGTGTTTGTCAGATTTTGACATAGTAAAGTTATTCTACCCCCTCCCCCCCCCGGCCTTCCATATTGTACTATTTCAAAGGAGGTCACTATGTACAGGCCAGTTTTAAGGCCTGGTAATTACACTACAGTTTGAGGTAGCAGAATCTACATGCATTAATTGGAATTCTCTTGTTCAGGAAACCTGCCTATTTTTACCTATTTATCATCTATTCACTTAATTTCAATATAGGCTAAGGGATATTCATTTTCTAACTTGAATTGTAATTAAATATTATTTTGCATTGCTAAAGAAAGTTCTATCAGTTGGTTCTTATGCCCCTTTGACATATTTCAGTTGGTTTTGTTTTTTAAGCACTTCCTTAGTTTCTGACACTAAAAGGTACTTCAGGCTCATCTTGTATATTCCCTGCATTTGCTCTAGAGTAGGCATTTTTCTAAGGAGCCTAGGTTCCTTTTCTTAGAAATGGTATTAAAAATCTAAATTAGAACATAATGTGTGCTTGTTGTTAAGGGGTGCTGCTTCTTCTAGAGACTCTTAGTTCACAAAGTAAAGAAATATATGTGTATATAGTAAAGTGTATGAAACTTTGTGATGATTTGATACATGTAAGCACTTTTATTACCTCACATAATTACCATTTCTTTTTTGTGGGGAGAATATTAAAGCTCTACTTTCTAAGCAACATTCAAACACATAATAACAGTATTGTTCACTATGGTCTCCACGCTATACATTCAATCCAAGGAATTTACTCATAACTGGAAGTTTATACCTTTAACGAACTTGTCCTCATTTTCCCCAACGTCCAGCCCCTGGCAGCCACAATTCCAATCTCTGTTACTAGGAGTTTGGATATTTAAAATTCTACATTTGAGATAGATCATACAGTGTTGATCTTTGTCTGACGTCACTTAGCATAATCCCTGCATATTCCATCCATGTTGTCACAAATGGCAGAATTTCCTTTCTATAGCTGAATAATATTCCATTATATCAGATATATATATACAGACACACATATGTATACATGTATATATGAGAGAGAGAGAGATGGTATGTGTATGTATACATCTATGTATTTTCTTTATTCATCAGTGGATATCCATCAATAGACACTTAAGTGTTTTCCCTGTCTTGACTACTGTGAATAGTGTTTTGATGAGTGTAGGGATACAGATAATCTTTTTAAGATACTGATTTCATTTCTTTATGATATATACCCCTAAGTGGGATTGCTAGATTATACAGCAGTTCTATTTTTAATGTTTTTGAGGAGCCTCCATACTAGTTTCCATAGTGGTTGTACCAATTTGCATTCTAACAGCACACACAGTTCCCTTTAATCCACATTCTTGCCAGCACTTCTTAATTAATGTCTTCTTGATAAAAACCATTCTAAAAGGTGTGATGTGATTTTTAAAAAAATTTTATTATGTTAATCACCATACATTACATCATTAGTTTTTGATGTAGTGTTCCATAATTCATTGTTTGCATATAACACCTAGGCTCCATTCAATAGATGCCCTCTTTAATACCCATCACCGGGCTAACCAATCCCTCCCACCCTCCTCCCCTCTAGAACCCTCTGTTTCTCAGAGTCCATAGTCTCTCATGGTTCGTCTCCCCCTCTGATTTCCCCCCCTTCATTTTTCCCTTCCTACTATCTTCTTTTTTTTTTTTTTAACATATAATGTATTATTTGTTTCAGAGCTCCATGTCTGTGATTCAACAGTCTTACACAATTCACAGTGCTGACCATAGCACATACACTCCCCAAAGTCTATCACCCAGCCAACCCTTCCCTCCCAACCCCCAGCACTCCAGCAACCCTCAGTTTGTTTCCTGAGATTAAGAATTCCTCACATCAATGAGATCATGATATGTGTCTTTCTCTGATTGACTTATTTTGCTTAACATAATACCTTCTAGTTCCATCCATGTCATTGCAAATGGCAAGATTTTTTTTTTTGATGGCTGCATAGTATCTTCCATTGTGTGTGTGTGTGTGTATATATATACACACACACACACACACTCACACACCACATCTTCTTTATCCATTCATCTGTCGATGGATATTTTGTTTTTTTCCATAGTTTGGCTATTGTGGACATTGCTGCTATAAACATCGGGGTGCACGTACCCCTTCGGATCACTACATTTATATCTTTGGGGTAAACACCCAGTAGTGCAAATGCTGGGTCATAGGGTAGCTTTATTTTCAACTTTTTGAGGAACGTCCATACTGTTTTCCAGAGTGGCTGCACCAGCTTGCATTCCCACCAACAGTGTAGGAGGGTTTCCCTTTCTCCGCATCCCTGCCAACATCTGTCGTTTCCTGACTTGTTAATTTTAGCCATTTTGACTGTTGTGAGGTGGTATCTCACTGAAGTTTTGATTTGGATTTCCCTGATGCGGAGCAATGTTCAGCACTTTTTCATGTGTCTATTGGCCATTTGGATGTCTTCTTTGGAAAAAAATATCTGTTTATGTCTTCTGCCCATTTCTTGATCCATTTCTGGGCTCTCTGTTCTGTGCCATTGATCTATGTGTCTGTTTTTGTGCAGTACCATACTGTCTTGATGATGACAGCTTTGTAATAGAGCTGGAAGTCTGGAATTGTGATGCCACCAGCTTTGCTTTTCTTTTTCAACACTCCTCTGGCTATTCGGGGTCTTTTCTGGTTCCATACAAATTTTAGGAGTATTTGTTCCACTTCTTTGAAAAAAGTTGATGGTATTTTGATAGGGATTGCATTAAGTGTGTAGATTGCTCTAGGTAGCACTGACATCTTCACAATATTTGTTCTTCCAATCCATGAGCATGGAACATTTTTCCAATTCTTTGTGTCTTCTTCAATTTCTTTCATGAGTATTTAATAGTTTTCTGAGAACAGATGCTTTGCCTCTTTGGTTAGATTTATTCCTAGGTATCTTATGGTTTTGGGTGCAATTGGAAATGGGATCAACTCCTTAATTTCTCTTTCATCTGTTTTGTTGTTGGTGTATAGGAATGCCACTGATTTCTGTGCATTGATTTTATATCCTGCCACTTTACTGAATTCCTGTACGAGTTTTAGCAGTTTTCGGGTGAAGTACCATATCATCTGCAAAGAGTGAGCGTTTGACTTCTTCTTTGCCAATTTGGATGCCTTTTATTTCTTTTTGTTGTCTGATTGCTGTGGCTAGGACTTCTAGTACTATGTTGAATAGCAGTGGTGATAGTGGACATCCTGCTGTGCTCCTGACCTCAGGGGGAAAGCTCTCAGTTTTTCCCCATTGAGAATGATAATCGCTGTGGGTTTTTCATAGATGGCTTTAATGATATTGAGTTATGTACCCTCTATCCCTACACTTTGAAAAGTTTTAATCAAGAAAGGATGCTGTACTTTGTCCAGTGCTTTTTCTGCATCTATTGAGAGGATCGTATGGTTCTTGTTCTTTCTTTTGTTAATGTACTGTATCACATTGATTGAT
The DNA here is from genome assembly GCF_002201575.2 of Neomonachus schauinslandi. NCBI lineage: Eukaryota > Metazoa > Chordata > Mammalia > Carnivora > Phocidae > Neomonachus > Neomonachus schauinslandi. The sequence goes on along the minus strand of NC_058414.1, from coordinate 29,707,673 downwards.
TTGTGGATGTTGAACCAACCTTGCAGCCCAGGGATAAATCCCACTTGGTCATGGTGATAATCCTTTTAATGTACTGTTGGATCCTATTGGCTAGTATTTTGGCAAGCATTTTTGTATTCATGTGCATCAGGGATATTGGTCTCTAATTCTCCTTTTTGATGGGGTCTTTGTGTGATTTTCGGATCAAGGTAGATTCACTGGCCTCATAAAATGAGTTTGGACGTTTTCCTTCCATTTCTATTTTTTGGAACAGTTTCAGAAGAATAGGTATTAATTCTTCTTGAAATGTTTGGTAACATTCCCCTGGGAAGCCATCTGGCCTTGGGCTCTTGTTTGTTGGGAGATTTTTGATGACTACTTCCATTTTCTTAGTAGTTATAGGTCTGTTCAGGTTTTCTATTTCTTCCTGGTTCAGTTTTGGTAGTTGATACATCTCTCGGAATGCCTCCATTTCTTCCAGGTTATCTAATTTGCTGGCATATAGCTGCTCTTAATATGTTCTTATAATTGTTTGTAGTTCTTTGGTGTTGGTTGTGATCTCTCCTCTTTCATTCATGGTTTTGTTGATTTGGGTCCTTTCTCTTTTCTTTTTGATAAGTCTGGCCAGGGATTTCTCAATCTTGTTAATTCTTTCAAAGAACCAGCTCCTAGTTTCGTTGATCTGTTCTACTGTTCTTTTAGTTACTATTTCATTGATTTCTGCTCTGATCTTTATTATTTCTCTTCTCCTGCTGGGTTTTGGCTTTATTTGCTATTCTCTCTCCAGCTCCTTTAGGTGTAGGGGTAGGTTGAGTATTTGAGACCTTTCTTGTTTCTTGAGAAAGGCTTGTATTGCTATATACTTTCCTCTTAGGACTGCCTTTGCTGCATCCCAAAGATTTTGAACAGTTGTGCTTTCATTTTCATTGGTTTCCAGGAGTTTTTTTTTACTTCTTCTTTAATTTCCTGGTTGACCTATTCATTCTTCAGTAGGATGCTCTTTAGCCTCCATGTATTTGAGTTCTTTCTGACTTTCCTCTTGTGATTGAGTTCTAGCTTCAAAGCATTGTGGTCTGAAAATAGGCAGGGAATGATCCTAATCTTTTGATACCAGTTGAGACCTGATTTGTGACCTAGGATGTAATCTATTCTGGAGAATGTTCCATGGGCAGTAGAGAAGAATGTTTATTCTGTTGCTTTGGGATGGAATGTTCTGAATATGTCTGTGAAGTCCATTTGGTCCAGAGTATCATTTAAAGTCTTTATTTCCTTGCTGATCTTTTGCTTAGACGATCTGTCCATTTCAGTGAGGGGGATGTTAAAGTCCCCTACTATTATTTATTGCTGTTGATGTGTTTCTTTGATTTTGTTATTAATTGGCTTATATAATTGGCTGCTCCCATGTTAGGGGCATAGATATTTACAATGGTCAGATCTACTTGTTGGATAGATCCTTTAAGTAGGATATAGTGTCCTTCCTCATCTCTTATTACAGTCTTTGGTTTAAAATCTAATTTGTCTGATATAAGGATTGCCACCCCAGGTTTCTTTTGTTGTCCATTAGCGTGAATGGTTTTCCACCCCCTCACTTTCAATCTGGAGGTGTCTTTGGGTCTAAAATGAGTCTCTTGCAGACAGTATATTGATGGGTCTTTTTTTTATCCAATCTGATAGCCTGTGTCTTTTGATTGGGGCATTTAGGCCATTTACCTTCAGGGTAACAGATATGAATTTAGTGCCATTGTATTGCCTGTAAGTTGACTGTTACTGTATATTGTCTGTGTTCCTTTCTGATGCTCTTTCTTTGCTTAGAGGACCCCTTTCAATAGTTCTTGTACGGCTGGTTTTGTGTTTGCAAATTCCTTTAGTTTTTGTTTGTCCTGGAAGCTTTTTATGTCTCCTGCTATTTTCAATGACAGCCTAGCTGGATAGAGTATTCTTGGCTGCATATTTTTCTCATTTAGTGGTCTGAATATATCCTGCCAGTCCTTTCTGGCCTGCCAGGTCTCTGTGGATAAGTCTGTATGAATCTAATGTTTCTACCATTGTAGGTTACAGACCTCTTGTCCCGAGCTGCTTTCAGAATTTTCTCTGAGACTCATAAGTTTTACTATTAGATATCAGGGTGTTGATGACCTATTTTTATTGATTTTGAAGGGGGGGTTCTGTGCCTCCTGGATTTTGATGCCTGTTTCCTTCCCCAAATTAGGGAAGAAGTTCTCACCTGTAATTTGCTCCAATATACCTTCTGCCCTCTCTCTCTTTCTTCTTCTTCTGGGATCCCAATTATTCTAATATTGTTTCATCTTATGGTATCACTTATCTCCTGAATTCTGCCCTCGTGATCCAGTAGTTGTTTATCTCTCTTTTTCTCAGCTGCTTTATTCTCCATTATTTGGTCTTCTATATCGCTAATTCCCTCTTCTGCCTCCTTTATCCTAGCAGTTAGAGCCTCCATTTGTGATTGCACCTCATTAATAGCCTTTTTTTCCCGAGTTGGTTAGATTTTAGTTCTTTCATTTCTCCAGAAAGGGTTTCTCTAGTATCTTCTATGCTTTTTTCAAGCCCAGCTAGTATCTTTATAATTGTCATTCTGAACTCTAGTTCTGACATCTTACTAATGTCCATATTGATTGGTCCCTGGCAGTCGGTCCTGTCTCTTGTTCTTTTTGTTGAGGTGATTTTTTTTCCATCTTGTCATTTTGTCCAGAGGAGAATAGATGAATGAGAGAACAAAATGCTAACAGGGTAACAATGACTCCAGAAAAATATACACTAAACAAATCAGAAGGGACCTGAAACTGGGGGAAAAGAAAGACAAAAGATTAAAAAAAAAAAAAAAAGAACATGATCAAATATCACACTGGTGAATAGATCAGTGCCGCACACTAGATTTTGGGCGTATTTTGGCCTGTTAGAAGAAACTGCCTCCCAAAATTTTAAAGAAAGAAAAACTTATATATGTACAAAAATAAGGGTAAATACAATGAAGGGATGGAATATGACTGTGAAGAGGAAAATTATAACAGATTTTATAGAAGGAATTGATAAGAAGTTGGTTGAAAAAAGAGAAATTAAGAAAAAAAAAGGGAGAGAATGTGATCAGGCAGGAGACTAGAACAAAGGCATACATTAGAGATTTAGGGTGTATCGTGGTCTGTTAGAAGAAACTGTATCCCAAAATTTTAAAGAGAACAACTTATACATATACCAAAAATAAGGTTAACTACTATGAAGGGATAGAACAGGACTCTAAAAATGAAAAAAAGGATTTTTAAAAAAGGGATTGATGTTGGTTGAAAAAGGGAAAAAAAATTAGAAAAAAAAAATTCAAAAAAAACTTTGAAAGACTAAAGAATCATGGAAAAATGCCATGAATTCTATGTGGTGTATTCCCCTAGTGCTGGTATTCTGCCGTTCTCATTGATTGGTAAACTTGGTCTTGGCTGGCTGTTCCTGCTGATCTTCTGGGGGACAGGCCTGTTGCTGTGGTTCCCAAATGTCTTTGCCGGAGGTGGAATTGCCCCACCCTTGCTGGGTCTGGGCTAAGTAATCTGCGGGGGTTTGCTCTCGGGAGCTTTTGTTCCCTGCAAGTTTTATGTACAGCTTTGGAGGATGGGTGTGAAAATGGCGGCCTCCCAATCTCTGCCCTGGAGGAGCTGAGAACTCGGGGCCCCACTCCTCAGTGAGCCCCCAGAGAAAAGCAGTCAATCATTCCCCTCTCCTGATCTCCAGCTGCACTCCGTGCTCATCCGGCCTGTGACCGAGCATTTCTCTCTCTGGCACCCAACTCGGTGTGGAGTCTCCAAACCCAGCAGATCCCTGTGGTGCGCTCCGGCGCCACTCCTCCCCGGGGGGGAAGGGGGTCTCCCCGGATCTGCCGCTTTTTGGGTCCCTGCTGGAAGAGCAGTGGCCCGACTGTGCCACGGATCACGGTTTATGGCAACCTGGAGCTCCTTGGCTCTGTCTCTGCAGCCGGCTTCACCACTCCAATACCTGGGAGCTCTGATGCACTCAGGCATCCCTGGTCTTTCTGTGACCCGAGGGTCCTGAGACCACACTGTCCCAGAGAGGGTTCCACCCCCCGCTTAGCCACTGGAGCGATGTCCCTCAGCGGAGCAGACTTCTAAATGTTCCGATTTTGTGCTCTGTGGCTCTATCACTTGCTGGTAGCGGCTGACGGAGGCTCCCTTTCCCGCCATCTATCCTCCCAAATATCACCTCGGATTCACTTCTCTGCACGTCCTACCTTCCAGAAAGTGGTTGCTTTTCTGTTCAGAGAGTTGTTGCTATTCTTTTCTTTGATCTCCTGTTGAGTTTGTAGGTGTTCAGAATGGTTTGATCCCTATCTAGCTGAATTCCTGGGACCAGATGAAATTCAGGTCTCCTACTCCTCCATCTTGCTCCTCCTCCATCTGTGATGTGGTTTTTTTATGGTGGCTTTGATTTGCCTTTCCCTGATGATTACTGATGGTGAGCAACTTTTCATGTACCTGTTGGCCATCTGTCTGTCTTCTCTGGAAAAATATCTATTCAGGTCTTCTCATTCTTAAATTAGATTTTTTTTTTGGCTATTGAGTTGTAGGAGTTTCTTATATTTTGGATGATATTAGCCTCTTATCCAATAGATGATTGCAAATACTTTCTCCCATTCCATCCATTGGTTGCTTTCTTTTTCGTTCTGTGAAGAAACTTTTTAGTTTGACATAATCCACTTGTTTTTGCTACTTGTGCCTTTGGTATCACATCCAAAAAAAAATCATTGCCAAGATCAATGTCAAGGAGTTTTTGTTTTGCTTTCTTCTAGGAGTTTTATAGTTTCAGTCTTAGAGTTAAATCTTGAATCCGTTTTGAGTTTATTTTTGTAAGTGGTGTAAGAGAGGGTCCAATTTCATTCTTTTATGTAGGATTATTTAATTTTCCAAACACCATTTATGGAAGAGACTATTTTTGCCCCACTGAGTATTCTTGGGTCCATTTTCAAATATTCGTTGACTGTTACACAAGTGTTTATTTTTTATTTATTGAGAGAATTCTTTTTCCTTTGTGTGTTTATTTAGATGACAGTATTTGTAATATAGTTTGAAAACAGGAAGTGTGATGCCTCCACCTTTGTTTTTTCTTTGGTTATTCAAGGTCATTTATGGTTCCTTATAAATAATTGTTAGGGGGGCACCTGGGTGGCTCAGTCGTTAAGTGTCTGCCTTCAGCTCAGGTCATGAGCCCAGGGTCCTGGGATCGAGCCCTGCATCGGGCTCCCTGCTCCGCGGGAAGCCTGCTTCTCCCTCCCCCACTCCCCCTGCTTGTGTTCCTTCTCTCACTCTGTCTCCCTCTGTCAAATAAGAAAATAAAATCTTAAAAAAATAAAAATAAAAAAATAAAAAAAAGAATTGTTAGGAATTCTGTGTAATCTATAAATGGCTTTGGGGAGTATGGATATTTTATCATCTAGTTCTATCCCAGCACACAGGATATATTTCCATTCATTTGTGTCTTTGTCAATTTCTTTCATCAAAGTTTTTTTCTCAGTGTATAGATCTTTCATCCCTTTAGTGAAATACATCACTGTGTATTTTTTTTTCTGTTTTTGATGCAGTTGTAAGACAGTTTTCTTTTTTCTTCATATATTTTGTTGTAAGTGTATAGAAATGCAACTGATTTCTGTATGCTTAGTATTCTTCGACTTTACTGAAAATACATTGATTAGTTCTAACAATTTTCAGTGGAGTCTTTAGAATTTTCCACATATAAGATCGTGTCATCTGCAAACAAACTCTTTTACTTCTCAATTTCTTTTTCTTGCCTGAATGTTCTTGCTAGGACTTTGAGTACTATGATGGAATAGGGGTGATGAGAATGAGTCTCGTTGTCTTGTTCCTAATTTTAGAAGACTAGCTTTTATATTTTCATGTGAGTATATGTTAGCTCTGGACTTGTCTTTTATGGTGTTTTTTATGATATGTAAATATAATATGTAAATATTTATGATATGTAAATGTTTTTTACATATCATAAACACCAATTTGTTTAGCATTTTTATTATGAAAGGATGTTAAATTTTTATCAAATGGCTTATCACATTTTGATTTGCATATGTTGAATCATTTTTTGTATCCCAGGGATAAATGTCACTCTATTTTGGAGTATAATCCTTTTAATATGCTGTTAATTTGCATTTATATTTAGCAGGGATATTGGTCTATAGTTTCTTTTAGCTTATTTGGCTTTGGTATCAGGGTAATGCTGGCCTCCAAAAAATTGAAGAGTAGGGAACATTCCCAAACTCATTTTATGGTTGTGGTAATTCTTCAACTGTTAAAAGAATTCACCAAAGAAACCGTCTGGTCCTGGGCTTTCATTTGTTGAGAGGTTTTTGATTACTGCTTTTGTCTTCTTACTCCTTATTGGACAGTTCATATTTTTTATTTCTTAATAATTTAATCTTAATGGGTTGTATATTTGTTAGCCTATAATTGCTTATGGTAATCTCTTAGGATCTTTTGTATTTGTAGTGTATCAACTGTAACATCGCCACTTTTATTTCTGAATTTGATTTTTCCTTTTCTTTCTGTCTAGCTAAATGTTTGTCACTTTTATTTCCTTCCTTTTACTAACTTGAGGCTTACCTTGTTCTTTTTTACAGTTAGGTTGTTTATTTGAGATCTTTATCTCTATAAACTTCCCTCATAGAATTGCTTTTGTTGAATCCCATAAAAGTTATAGTTTATTGTGTTTCTATTTTCTTTTGTCTCAAGATATTTTTTAACTAGCCTTTCGATTTTTCTTTGACTCACTGGTTGTTCAGGAGTGTGTTTAATTTCTACACATTTGTGATTTTTCCAGCTTTCCTCCAGCTATTGATTTCTAGCTCCATGTCATTGTGGTCAGAAAACATAAATTGTATCCATTAACCTGAATAATGTTCCCTGTTCACCTGCTTCTGTTGGTAGACATGTCCTCTATATATCTGTTAGGTCCATTTATTCTAAACTATAGTGCTAACACATTTCCTTATTAATTTTTTAGGATAATCTATCCATTGTTGATAGTGGGGTAATCAAGTCCTCTTTCATGTTTGTATTGTTGTCTGTTTCTCTCTTAATATGTATGTGTATTTTCTTAATATATTTAGGTACTCTGATGTTGAGTTCATGTATATTTATGATTGGTATTTACTCTTGATGACTGATAGCTTTACCTATAATATGGCATTCCTTATTTCATTAGTTTTTTCTTATAGTTTTTTTTTTTCCTCAAATAAGTACAGTTATTCCTGCTCTCTTTATGTTTCCATGTGCATGGAATATCTTTCTCCATAACTTCACTTTGAGCCTCTATGTGTCCTTAAAGCTGAAATGAGTTTCTTCTAGGCAGCAGATAGTTTGGTCATCTTTTGATTAATCCATTTATATTTAAAGAATTAATGATAGGTAAGGTTGGGTGATTCTTCCTTTCTTGTCCTCCTTTGTGAATTTAGGATTTTCCATAGTGGTATGCTTTGATTCACTTCTCTCACTTCTCTCAATCCTTTTTTTTTTTATTCAACCTACTCCAAGTTTTAGGTTTTTGGTTACCATAAAACCCTACGTTAGGCTAACAACTTCAATTGCATTTAAAAACTCGAATCATTTACTCCTCCTTACATATTTTATGTTTTTAATGTTGCAACTTTTTATTGTATAACCATTAAAATGATTGTAGTTTAGACATTTGTAATACTTCTTCCTTTAATCCTTACATTAAGGTTAACTGACACTGCACAAATTGTCCCATTGTGATTATCTCCCTCAGCTTTTGTTTGGTAATGTCTTTACCTTACCTTCACTTCTGAAGGACAACTTTGCAGGGTAAAGTATTTTGGTTGGCAGGGTCCCTTGCCTGCTCTTCCCTCCCCCCACCCCTGCCCTTTGAATATACCATTCCACTCTCTTAATCTGCAAGGTTTCTTCTACAAAATCTAATGGTAGCCTTATGGGGATTCCCTTCTATGAGAGAATTTTGCTCTTGCTGCTTTTAAAATACTCTTTGATTCAAGACAACTATACAATAATGTTTTTGGGGACAATCATTTTAGTTTGAAATTTTGGGATGATATATTATCTTAATTAATTTGGATGTCCAAATCTCTCCCCAGACTTGAGAAATTCTCAGTCATTAAATCTTTAAGGTTTCTATTCCTTTCTCCCTCTATTTTCCTTTGGATATTCCATGGATCATGTTGTCTTTCATCACTCTTTTTCATTCTTTGTTCTCCTTTGAATAATTACAAAGATCTTGTCTTTTACTTCACAGAATCATTTTTCTGCTTGAGCCAGTATGCTTTTGATGTGCTCAACTGCATTTTTCATTTCATTCACTATGTTCTGTAGCTACAGAATTTGTTTGGTTCTTTTTAAATTATTTCTCTCTGTTAAACCTTGCATTTTTTTCTTGATTTCACTGTGTTATCTTTAAATGTTTTCTTGTAGCTCACTGAGATTCCTTAAAATAGCTATTTTGAATTCTTTATCAGGTAAATCATTGATCTACATTTCTGTGTGGTTGATGCCTGAAAAACTGTGTTCTTATGGTGGTGTCATATTTTTGTTGATTTTTTTTTTTCATGTTCCTTGAAGTCTTGCATTGCTGACTTCACAGTTGAGGAAGCAGTCACCCCCTGTATTCTTCACTAACTAGCTGAGAGAAATACCTTGTCAGCCCTGCTGGAGATTCTGAGGCTTTCTCAGGCTTTTCCTATAGATACACCTGCTGAATACTTAAAGCTCATGTTTCTTCTATCAATCCTCTCATAAAGATTTAAGCCAGACCTGTTGTTGACAGTCTTCACTTTGTTGTCCATAGATTTGGGCTAGCTTCATGAACACACTCACTAGTCTTCTGTGAAACTCTCTTCCTGCTGCTGGGAGTGCCCATGAGCCCTTTGGGTGGTTCACTGGGGGCTTCCTGATTGATATGTTTAGTAGAATCTGCATCCATCTGGTACATCTGCCATGCCCTAGCTGTCATTTTCTTAACCACTCACTGCTTCCAAGTCATGAAGTTTAGTACTCAGTATTCTCAACAGGGCAAAGACACCTTGTCAATGTCCTGCCCTGATGGAGAAGCTGTGCCTTATTTACACACTCTTACTTTTCCCCATGGAAGAAAACATGGACTGAAAACTTTCTCTTAACACTGAGCTGTGCTGGTTTAGGGGATGGGTGACGTGGGTAAAATGAACCATTACCTGTTTCCATCCTTCATCTGGTATTTTTTGTTTTGTTCTAAGAATGTGCTGAAACTTCTCCACTGGATCCCTGGATTTCCACAAAGTCTTCCTTGTCCACGGGTGGTTGTCTCACTGGAAGGGAAAGATAGTATAAAACACTTACTCCACCATTACAATGATGTCACTCCTTTATTTATTCATCTGTGTCTTTTCTGAGCTAAACACAAGTTCACCCTCATGCCTCCAGATCTAATGCACATATTTCATTCTAGCCCTTTTCCTCTTTGCTTATCTCCCACTCCAACAGTGAGAACCTGAGTGCCACCATCTTTCATCCATTTACATAATAGTTCAATTCTAGTATACAAGTACACTGGTTTTGTAATTGTTAATCAGTACCCTGATAAGAAACAGCTTTACCAACTAATGCAGTGTTTTTATACAGCTTCTCTTATCTATAGTCTTAGACTTTTTACTCATTTCCAAAGTTCCTTAGATGACTACCTTGTACCTTTCCCTTTTAATGAGGTTTTGCCCTACATTTTGATAGAATTAGATTTTTTTCTTCTAGTTTGCTTTACATCTTTGGAACCCTTAACCTCCTAATGGATTTAAAAACGTATTTTTTACATTGTTTCACTCTTTGTGCTATGAAGTTGTAACGGTTTTGACAAGTTCATGGTCTAATGTATTCATCAGTACTGTATCACAAAGAATTGGTTTATCCTCTAAAAATCCTGTTTCACCTATTAAACTTTCCTCTCCCTTAGAATCCAAGGTCACCACTTTTTTGCTTTCTGTCCTATAGTTTTTACTTTTTCTGAACGTCATATAAATTTAATAACTCAATATGTAACCTGTTCAGGCTGACTACTTTCAGTTAGCAATATGCAATTAACATTCATTCATATTAAAAGCTCATTACCTGTTATACCTACTATTTAGTATTAAAGGATAGTTCACTGTTTATCCTCACACATATTGAAGGACATCTCGAGTGCTTCCAGTTTGGGGCAATTATAAATAGTGCCGCTATAAACTTTCACATGGATGTGTGGACATTAGTTTTCAAAAGAGGTGAACAAATACTAAGAATGTGATTGCTAGATCAAAGATAAACCTCTGTTTGGCTTTTTAAGAAACTGTCAACGAGTCTTCCAAAGTGGCTGTACCATTTTCATTACTTCCAGTGATGGAAATTATTTCCTGTTTCTCCAAGTCCTTGACAACTTAGGATTTAATTTTTTAACTACAGGCATAGAGTATTTTGTGGTCTAAATGACAAGTGGTTGTTGATGATCTTTGAAATTGTCTCTAAATAATTTTGGAAGTTTTCTATTACTATTTGGAACATTTCTTCTGCCCCATTCTCTTTCTTCACTTTTCCAATTATGCCTACATTGAAACTTTTGGTACTGTTCATCAGTTCTTAGATGCTCTGATGTCTTTCATGTTCTCATTTCAGTTTGAAAAGTTTCCATTGACTCTCTTGAAGTTCACGGACTCTTTCCTTGGATCCAAAGGCATTCTTCATTTCTGTTACTTCTTGATTTCTTGCATGTGCTCTTGCTTCTTTTGCATTGTTCTCTCTCTGGTGACAGAATACTTGTCTGATAATGTTTTGTTTAGGTTGTGTAATTTTTGTTCAAAGTTGGAAATTGTAATAGGTGTTATCTATGGTGTAATGTGAGAAATTATACTAATTTGCCTAGGATTTCAGCTTTCGTTAGTGATAAGTTTCAAATACCTGTACTGTTTGTGTTTTTACCTTTTCTCTTTGCCCTGTTCCTCAGAGTATATATCTTGGGACCTCTTTCAACTGCAGTCCACTGTTAGTATACTTGAGGTTTATTGGGGTGATGGTTAGATGTGAGAGAAGGAAAAAGCCTTGTCCTGTTGTGAATTAGTTTTTCCTTCTCTTCTGGAAAAGGTACAGTGTTGTATAATTCCTTTCCACCATGGGAAATAAGCTCTAAGAGATTTGGCTTCATTATGAGGATTTTGGAGGGTATCATAGTGGTTTCTCTTCCTTTATTCCTCAGAGTCATGAGGTTGTTTTTCTCAGATTTTCCCTGTGAAAGCCTAGTGCAGCCTCTGGAAGGAATTGGACCCTCAAAAGTTTCTTACTCCAGTCCACACTCAGCTGGCAGCATTTTCTGGTTTTCCATTAAAGTAAGTCTTACTCTCATTAATGGCTTCCAGCTGCTGTTGTTCCTGCCTGTCCAGAACTGGGGATAACTGTTTGCCTTGTGCTCCTAGTTTTCTGATGGTTCTAAGAAAGTTGTTCATTTTTAGATTGTCGAGCTTTTCTTATTGTAGACAAAAAGTGCCAACTTGTGACACTTTTACACCTTGGGCCTGAAACCAAAAGATTAGCTGGTTTTTAAATTATATCAAGGATCAATTTATTACAAACAGCATTGTATTGCATAAGATAAAATCACTGAATATGATATTAAACTTGTAGGAGCATGAATTCTTGAAAACAGAATAATCAAAATGATTTGAAACATTTAGATTTCAACTGTACAGATCATCTAAATTGTACTTCTGAGCTCTCACAGCAAATTTATTATAGCCTACTATTTATTTTCAATTGTCTGAAGTATTTTCTTCAGAAGATTAGGCAGTATATAACTGTAGTATAGTAGTATAACAGATTTTTAAAAATCCTATTATTACTTCTACCCTTGTTTCTGTTTTATTCTTACCCTCTATGAACTCTATGGACCTCACTGTCTTGTATTTAGGCACCATTAATATTCTTTTTATTTAATTATTTGAGAGAGAGCGAGAGAGTAAGAGCAGTGGGGAGGGAGCCCAATGTAGGGCTCGATCCCAGGACCCCGAGATCATGACCTGAGCCACCCCAATATTCACTCTTTCCATCTCCAACTTCATGATACATACAGTATCCTATGAGGTGCTAAATGATAGGTATTTAATTGTTAATTCTCTTCAGGCATATTGAGTTCCTTGGGATTCTTAGTTTTACTGAGTTTTGGCACTCAAACTAAAATCTTATTTCAGAACTCTATTGGATTCCTGAGCAAGTATTTGTATTCTGTCAATCATATAACGTCTTGGGTACTTCCCACTTAATGGTGGCTATTATTTTTGTTGATGATTTATATATTAATTTATCAACCCATCTGTGCCTCAGTTTCTGCTATGTACTTTTCTTACATCATCTTTAAGTAGACATCTGATTCTTTCTTCCTTCACTCACTAGTCCCCAAACCCCTAAATTTCTAATCTACCTTTAGAATCCGATAAATAATACATATGAACATTTTATAAAATTATACTGTATGAATAAAGAAATGTACACAGGGTGGAAAGACATGTCTATAAACTACTCCTGGAGAAGTTTACATATACACAGTAACTTGGGATAAGGATTTTTCTTCTCTATGTTCTACGAAAAGTAATAAAATGAGTTAGCAATTGGCTAGGTTTGCTTTGTGAAAGTGTTAAATGTGGACTGTCCTTAATATGAAAATGCTATTTTCAGTAATTCAAAGTTCATTAGGCATTTTTAATGAAATCTTGTGAATTTGAATGAACACTATGAAAGTTAATTCCAAATTTAATGATTGATAGTCACATTAATTACCAAGGGAGTTTGGAGTTCAAGAAAGTTACTAACAACTAAGCAAAACTTTTTTTTAATCATCAAATGTAAAAGCCATTCAGTACTATTTTGTAGGAATTGAAGAAAAAGAAAAAATGATAGGGTGAGGAGAAAAAAAGTAAAGGAGATGATCTTAGGAAAAAAACATTTCCGCTTTTACAATATATTCATAGATCCCATTTTTACTAATTCATTTTTTAAAGATTTCATTTATTTATTTGAGAGATTGAGAGAACAAGTGGGAGGAGGGGCAGAAGAAGCAGACTCCCTGAGGAGCAGGGAGTCCGATGTGGGACTCGATCCCAGGGCCCTGGGATCATGGACCTGAGCCGAAGGCAGATGCTTGACTGACTGAGCCACCCAGGTGCCCGCGAAATCATTTTTGATAGTACTTAGACCGGTTAAACATACTGAGTTACAAAAGACTTTCACTGGCCTCCTAAGACCACTCCATTGGAATATAGTTGCTATCAATCAGTGGTATCCAGGGCTGTCATTTTTAATTTCTTGTCCACAGCAGTTTTATAAATGGAGTGTAAGTAAAACCATTTGTTCATGCACAGAAGAGAGTAACAGTGAGTAGAAATAGCTCAGATCAGTGAAATATTCTGCAAGGTTCAGGAGAGTGTATTTATCACTACAAAGCTATTGCAGCTAAGAAAGTGCTAATACATTCTTAGACAGATTTTGAGCCACAGTGAAGTCTGTCAGGTCTTGGAGGGATAATTGTGGACTTTTCCAAAAATAAGCCATGGCTATCAATATTCCCAAATCCTGACAATTGCTCATTTTTTTCCTCTCATCCCCACAAACAGACGATTATCAGCTCTTGTGTCCTACTTACTCTGACTTGTTTTATTTATTTCTTGTGCTGGGATTTCATTATTTTTAGTGCTAGAGGCATATTAACCTATCTAAAATACCTGATTTGCATGTTAAATAATTCAATCGATTCTCTGCATCCATGAGTATGGGTGGAACAAAAAACTAATGTTTCATCCAGATATTTTGCCAACTTAGGAATATAATCAAAATACTTGCAGATGTCATTCTGTGAACAATAACAAAAAATGATGTGACTTTAAAACAACTTTCAGAAAGTATGTTGGACAATAAGTCAGAAAATTAAGGGAGAACTGGGGGAAAAGCCTAATGGTGTAGTTAAAAATACTAATAGGTAGAGGAGATGGCAAAGTTTATCACACTGCAGGAGAATTAAATGAAGGAATATGTTTTTAGAATAATAAGAAAATGGTACTGAAAATACAGTAGAAAATTTCTTTTTAAAAGGTTTTTTTTGTTTTTAAATCACCAGAAAATACAGTGAAAAGAAAGATGATGAACATTCTGTTAATGTTTAATGATTACAAAAAGAAGGGACTTCTGCTTCTCATAATGGACTAACAGGGAATAGATACATGTTCTCACTTAAAACAATGGCTTTCAAGAAATTGGAAATCCTACAAAGGAAAGTAATCCTCACAAATGAGCCCTGCAGTCAGCCAGCTTACTGTAAGGAGAGTTTCCAGGCCTTAAAGCCAAAAGGGTAACCTAGGCAGAGGGGGTGGACTCCCAGAGTTGAGCAGATGTTGCTAAAAGTCTACATAGTTCTAGAGAGTTTGGAGTCAAATTGCTGGGCATTTTGGTACTTCTATTTTTAATTTTTGAGAAACCCTCATACTGTTTCCACAGTGGCTGAACCAGTTTACATTCCCACCGACAGTGTTTAAGTGTTGGTTTTTCTCCACATCTTCACCACTTGTTGTGTGTATTTTTGATTTTAGCCATTCTGACTGGTGTGAGGTGATATGCATCTTTTCATGTGTCTGTTGGCCATGTGTACATTTTCTTTGAAGAAATGTCTGTTCATACCTTCTGTCCATTTTTTAACCGGATTATTTGTTTTGGGGGGTATTGAGTTGTATAGGTTCTTTACAGATTTTGGATACTAACCCTTTATCAGCTATGTCATTTGCAAATATCTTCTCCCATTCCATAGGTTGCCTTGTAGTTTTGTTGATTGTTTCCTTTGCAGTACAGAAGCTTTTCATTTTGGTGTAGTTCCAATACTTTATTTTGGCTTTTATTTCCCTTGCCTAGGAGACATATTTAGAAAAATGTTGCCACAAAGGATATCAGAGACATTACTGCCTGGGCTCTCTTCTAGGGTTTTTATGGTTTCAGGTCTCACATTTAGGTTTATAATCCATTTGGAGTTTATTTTTGTGTATGGTGTAAGAAGTGGTCCAGTTTTCCCAACCCGATTTGTTGATAGAGCTTGATTTCTTGCCTCCTTTGTCAAAAGTTAATTGACCACATAACTGTGGGTTTATTTCTGGGCTTTCTGATTACTACAGCTTTGTAATATAACTTGAAGTCCAGATTTGCAATTCCTCTAGCTTGAAAAGATTTATGTACCCCTATTCTATTGCAGCATTATTACAATAGACAGAAGCAGTCCAAGTATCCATTGATAGATGAATGGATAAAGAAGATGTGTCTGTGTACACACTCATATTTATATATGATATATATCATATATTAATATTCATATGAATATTAACCAGCCATTAAAAAAGAATGAAATCTTGCCATGTGCAACAACATGGATGGATCTGGAGAGTATACTGCTAAGTGAAATGAGTTACTCATAGAAAGGTAAATACCATATGATTTCACTCACCTGTGGAATCAAGGAACAAAGAGACAAACCAAAAAAGTAGACTCTTAACTATAGAGAATACACAGATGGTACCTGAAGGGGAAGTGGGTGGAGGATAGGTAAAATAGGTGAAGTGGATTACAAGTATACTTATTATGAAGAGCACTGAATAATGTATAGGACTGTTGAATCACTACATTGTACACCTGAAAGTAATACAACACTATATGTTAACTATGCTGGAATCAAAAAAAAATAGTTTGCAGAACAGAGAAGAGAACTCATTGATGCCTGTAGAGAGTTGCCCTAGAATAATTGTAGCATATGAATTGGCACACACATAGGTGAAGAAACTACCTGACGGTTGGAAGACCAAGTAAAGGGGGTAGAGCAACAGTATCCAGTGCTCCCATGGCATTGTGCTATTGCCTATCTGGAAGCCAGAGTGGAAAATCTAATAATTCACAAGCTATTGGTAGAGAACTTTAAAAGGTCTTGTCTTAGTGGTTGAGTAATTAGCCTTAGAATAAACATCATTTCGATGTTGCCTAAAAAAATCTTAAAACACAGATTCAAACAATCCACTAAACTGTCATATGTCCTAGCATAAAGCTCAAAAAACTTAGAAAGCTCAAGGGGTAAAAAATTAAAATTCACAGTATCTTTTAGCCATTCAAATATTACCAAGCATGCAAGGAAGCAGAAAAACATACCCAGAATGAGGAAAAGAAATGAAACAAATCTGACACGGGAGTGACAGATACTAAAAATAGCATATACGTAATTAATGTTATAGTTTATATGTTCAAAAAGCTAAACAAAAGGTTAGACTTTTAAGGGGAATCAATTTGACCTTGAAGCAAAAATTATGTTTAGCATAAAATAAATACATTGGCTATAATTATTATAAGACATAGCAGAAAAAAATTCATAAACATGGATGCTTCACAATAACTGTTTAAAACACAAAGCATAATAAGAATGGAAAATAATTAGAGTCCCTGAAAGAGAGAGGGGTTGAAAAATATTTGAAGAAATAATTACCCAACAACTTCCCAGTTATTTGATAAAAACTAAACCCAGGTATTTAGGATGCTCAAGGAACATCAAGCCCTAATAACATGAGGAAAATTATACCAAGGAATGTCTTAATTACATGGCTCAAAATTGTTTATAAATATTTAAAGGCATCCTGAGGAAAAGTATATGTACAGAGAAACAATAAGGATGAAAGCAATTTTTTGTTAGATCAAAGCAAGAGAGAAGACAGTTGATGAACATCTTAAAAGTACTGAATGAAAAGTTGTCAAGCACAAATTCGATGATTAGAGAAAATCTCTTATACAAGTGAAGGTAAAATAATTTTTTTCAACTACACCCTGAGAGAATTGATGTACCAGATCTATACTGTAAAAACAGGTAAAAGTAGGCTTTCAGAGTTCTGGTCCAAAGAAGGAAGACCCTGAACTCACCTCCACCGACATACCAAATTTACACCTATTTATAGAGCAGTTCCTCCTGAATAAAAGCTGAGGGCAGACTGAACAACTGCTGTGCAACAAAAGATAGAGCACATAAACAGCAGCAAGAGAGACAGATACTTGGTAATGAAGGGAACCCCACCCCTGACAATGTAGATTGAAGCAGGGAGGAATTTTGCCTGTCCTGGGGCAGAGGAAAAAAAGCTGCCATTTTATTTTTATGTTTTAGAGAGGGGGGAGAGAATCTTAAGCAGACTCCCCACTGAACGCAGAGCCTGAGGCAGGACCCAGTCTCATGACTCTGAGATCATGACCTGAGCCAAAATCAAGAGTTGGATGCTTAACCACCTGAGCCACCCAGGTGCCCCCCCAAAACTGCCATTTTAAAGAGCAACTAGTATATGAAAGATCCAACCACTTTTCAAGTGCTGAAAAGTTCTCCAGGTTGAAGGGGCTGGTGAAAACCACTGTTTACATTCTCCCTCCATCTTGATAGAGTAGCTAGGAACAGGCTTCCCTATGCAAACAGCAACCTGCAGCTTCAGTGAGCCTCCCAGGTCCTAGCCCACATGAGCCACGAATACCCTGGCTATAAAAAGAACAACTAGAATATAAAGGAACTAGCCCTAGGACCCCCAGATGGCAAGGGAGCTTCTAGAATTTTCTCTGAGGGTCTGGAAAGTGTCTTCCTTGATAGCACAGATAGGAGCAAGGTCTGGCCTGCAGCCTCAGCGAGTCCTGGGTCCCTAAACCATACCTGCCCCAGCCATCAAAGCAGCCCCAGTGTGGTGTTCACCAGGACACTCCTGAGCAGCACTCACTACAGCTCCAGCTATTGAGCCAACCACCACCCACACAGAGCACCACAGGAAACTCCAGGCCCATATCACTTTGGCTTCAAACAGCTTGCTATGGTACTCTTGATGTAGACAGCAAACTCTGTGACCTCCTGGCTCGTACCTTCTTCTGCTACAGCCAAAACTCTGAGTAACCCCTGCAGAGAGTGCCCTGGGAATTGCTAGCCTGTGCCTACCTTGGCTCCAACCTCCCTGCCAGGAGAGCCCCTGTGCTGAACATCCCACCACAACCTAGTGTGCTTCACTTGAGCATAAGTTGTTTTGTCAGGGCACCCTCTCTGTGGAGAGACCGAGGTCTACCCCAGCCTATGCCCACTCCAGCTGTCCTGCCATAGCAACCTCTGTGTAGAATGCCCCAGGACCCTGGCTTGCACCCCACTTTGGCTCCAGCTGCCCTGCTGAGGTGCCTCCTGCACAGAATATCCCAGGACCCCCTTGCCCATGTCCTGGCACAGCTCCATCAACCTCACTAGGGTATTCTCTGCACAGAGCCCCAGGACACACAGACTTCCACTCTATCTTCAACTGTTGTGCCACAGGGCCCTCTGTACAGGGAGGCCTGAGACCACCCCAGCCCATGAACCCTTGAGCTCTGCCACCCTACCAGGTCACCAGCACAAGTGTCCGGAGATCCCCCAGCCCACACAACACCACTCCAACTAGCCAGCCAAAGTCACAGAGTCTACCCAGGGAATAAAGATCATTACTTCAAATTTATGAGAAGTAGCTGTTCCACCTAATTCATACAAACAAATGCAGAAAATGAAGCAAAATGAGGAGATAGAGGAATATGTGCCCATGAAAGAACAAGAAAAACAGTCTCAGAAAAAGAACTATATGCAATCCGCCCGATAAAAAGTTGAAACATTTTCCAGGATAGATCACCTGTCAGACCCCAAAACAGTCTCAATAAATTTAAGAAGGTTAAAATTATATCATCCAATTTTTGCAAAAACAATGGCATACAACTAGAAAAAAAATATGTGGAGGCTAAACAACATGCTCCTAAGCAACCAATGAATGGGTCAACAAAGAAATCAAAGAGGAAATTAAAAAATACATGGATACAAATGAAAAATGAAAACACAACAGTCCAAAATCTGGGACTCAGTGAAAGAAGTTCTAAAAGACAAATTTATAGAGATATGGGCCTGCTTCAAGAAACAAGAGAAAGCTCAAAAAAAAAAAAAAATCTAACGTTACACAGAAAGGAACTAGGAAATGGAGAACAAACAAAGCCCCAGTTAGTAGAAGGAAGGAGATAATAAAGTTCAGAGAAAAAAAGAAAAAAATCAATGAAACCAACAGCTGGTTCTTTGAAAAGATTAATTTATAAATGTTTAGCCAGAGACATCAAGAGAGAGACCGGATACAAATGAGAACTGAAAGAGAAGAAGTAACAATCAATACCATAGAACTACAAAGGATTATAAGAGACTACTGTGAAAAATTATATGCCAACAAATTAGACAACCTAGAAGAAATGGATAAACACCTAGAAATATACAATCTTCCAAAACTAAATCAGAAAGAAGTAGAATATCTGAACATACTAATTACTAGTAACATAATTCAATCTAATCAAAACCTCCTATCATAACAAAGTTCAGAACCAGATGGATTCATAGGTAAATTCTACAAAACATTTAAAGAAGAGTTAATACTTACTCTCCTCAAACCATTCCAAAAAATCTAAGAGGAACTCTCCTCAAACCATTCCAAAAAATCTAAGAGGAAAGAAAGTTCCCAAATTCATTCTATGAGGTCAACATTACCTGACACCAAAATAAAAAATGCTACAAAAAGAAAACTACAGGCCCATATCCCTGATGTATATAAATACAAAAATCCTTAACATATTAGCAAAACACTCTCAATGGGTCCTGGGATTGAGCCCCGCATCAGACTCCCTGCTCAGCAGGGAGCCTGCTTTCTCCTCTCCCTCTGCTGCTCCCCGTGCTTGTGCTCTGTCAAATACATAAATAAAATCTTTAAAAAAAAGTTATTTGATTATTTCAATAGATGCAGGGACACCTGGGTGGCTCAGTCAGTTAAGCATCTGACTCTTGATTCTGCCTCAGGTCATGATCTCAGGGTCATGGGATCAAGCCCCACCTTGGGCTCTGAGCTAGGCATGGAATCTGCTTGAGATTCTCTCTCTCTCCCTTTGCCCCTTCCCCACTTGCATTCTCTTTCTCTAAAATAAAACTTTCAATAGATGCAGATAAAGCATTTGATGAAGTACAACACCCATTTATAAAAACTATCAGCTAAACAAGTTTAGAGGGAATATACCTCAACACCATAAAGACCACAGATGAAAACCCGCAGTGATTGAGTTTTTCCTCTAACATCAGGAACAAGGCAGAGACGTTCACTTTCACCACTTATATTTAATACAGTATTGTAATTCCTAGCTGCAGCAATCAAAGAAAGAAATAATGGGCATCCAAATTGGTAAGGAAGAAATTAAACTGTCACTATTTGCAGATTACATAGTATTATACATAAAAACTCTAAAGACTATATCAAAAAACTATTAGAAGTAATAAATGAATTCAGTAAAGTTACAGGATATACATTAATATACAGAAATTTAGTTTGAGTTTCTTTACACAAACTAGCAGAAAGAGAAATTAAGAAAACAATTCCATTTACAATTGTAACAAAAAGAATAAAATACCAAAGAATAAAGAAATTGATACAAATGTAAAATTATTTCATGTTCATGGATTGGATAAATCAATATTGTTACCAAGTCCATAATGCCCAGAAAACCTACAGATTCATTGCAATCCCTATCAAAATACCAACAGGGGTGCCTGGGTGGCTCAGTCTGCCTTTGGCTCAAGTCATGATTCCAGGGTCCTGGGATCGAGTCTCAAATCAGGCTCCCTGCTCAGCAGGGCATCTACTTCTCCCTTTCCCCCCTGCTCATGCTCTTTCTCTCCCTTTCTCTCAAATAAATAAAATCTTAATACCAACAGAATTTTTCACAGAAGTAGAATAATAAAAAATTTTGTATGGAACTACAAAAAGAAACCCAATAGTCAAAGCAATCCTGAGAAAGAGGAACAAAGCTGGGATATCACATTCCCAGATTTCAAAATTTCTAGGAAGCTGTAGTAATCAAATCAGTATGGTACTGACAGAATGATAGACACAAAGAGTAATGGAATAGAATAGAGAACCCAGAAAAACAAACAAACATGTTGTATGGTCAATTAATGTTGACAAAGGAGGCAAGAATAAACAATGACGAAAAGATAATCTCTTCAAAAACTGTGTTGGAAAAACTGGACAGTTACATGCAAAATAATGAAACTGGATCACTTCCTCATACCACATTAAAAAGTAAACTCTAATTGGGTTAAAGACCTGAATGTGAAAACTGAAAACTCCTAGAAGAAAACATAGGCAGTGATTTATTTATTTATTTATTTTTAAAGAATTTTATTTATTTATTTGACAGAGAGAGAGAGAGACAGTGAGAGAGGGAACACAAGCAGGGGGAGTGGGAGAGGGAGAAGCAGGCTTCCCGCCGAGCAGGGAGCCCGATGCGGGGCTCGATCCCAGGACCCTGGGATCATGACCTGAGCCGAAGGCAGATGCTTAACGACTGAGCCACCCAGGCGCCCCGGCAGTGATTTATTTTTCTAGATATGTCTCCTCAGACAAGGGAAACAAAAGTAAAAAATAAACTATTGGGACTACACAGAATAAAAACTTAGAATGAAAAAACCATCAGCCAAATGAAAAGGCAAGCCTGTGAATGGGAAATAGTATTTGCAAATAATCTATCTGATAAGGAGTTAATATCCATAATACAGAAAGGACTTATACCAAAAAACACTGAAAAAAGATAAATAATCCAATTTTACAAAGGACAGAAGACCTAGTAGACATTTTTCCAAAGAAGACATAGAGATGGCAAACAGACACATGAAAAGATGAGTTGCCACATCATCAGGGAAATGTAAATCAAAACCACAATGAGATACTACCTTACACCTATCAGAATGGCTAGAATTAAAAAGATAAGAAAAAACAAGTGTTGGCAAGGATGTGGGAAAAAAGGAAACATGCACTGTTGGTGGGAATACAACCTGGTGCAGCCATTATGGAAAACAGTATGGAGAGTCCTCAAAAAATTAAAAATAGAAATACCATATAATCCTGTAATTCCACTACTGGGTATTTACTCAAAGAAAATGAAAACACTAATTTGAAAAGATAAATCTATCCCTATGTTTATTACAGCATTATTTACAATAGCCAAGATATGGAAGAGATGACTAAAGAAGATGTAGAATACACACACACACACACACAAAGGAATATTACTCTGTCACAAAAAAGAATGAGATCTTGGCATTTGTGACCACATGGACAGGCCTACAGGGTATTATGCTAAATTAAAGAAGCTAGATTGACAAAGACAAATGCCGTATGATCTCACTTTTATGTAGAATCTAAAAAGCAAAACAAAGGAATACATGAATAAACAAACAAAACGCAGAAACAGACCCATACATACAAAGAACAAACTGATGCTTGCCAAAAGGAGTGAGGCTGGGGGATGGGCAAAGTGGGTGAAGGGGAGTGAAAGGTACAGCACAGGAAAAATAATCAATGGTATTTTAATGGCATTGTATGGTGACAGATGGTAGCTACACTTAGGTGAACATAGCATAAGTTAAAGAGTTGTCAAAACATGTTGTATACCTGCAACTAATGTGAAATTGTGTGTTAACTATACTTCAATAAAAAAGTAGTTTTTAAGATCCATAGATATCCCTACTGCAGCCCCCCAAAAATTTATACCTCACATCATATAGAAATATAAACTTATAATGGATAATAGACATGATGTAAAATTAAAATTATAAAACTTCTAAAAGAAAACATTTTCTAATCATTATACCAAAGGCATAATTCATAAATGAAAAAAATCTATCAATTGGATATCATCAAAATAAAAACTTCTCTTCAAAAGACATTCGTATGCGCACACACACACACACATTTTCATATGTTCTTAGGTTTGCTTATGCATAAGTGAAATGAATGACAGCAATAATACAAGGAATAAGAGGGAGGGATTGTGATTACTTGTAATTATAAGGATCTTTTAATACCCGTCAAATGTTACAGTATTATTTAAAAGTGGATATGGATTAGGCACAGACATATATTGTGAACTCTAAGCAACCACTAAAAAATTTAAAAAAATGGAAATGATTGTGACAATAGGCTAAAAAAAGGAGAGAACATGGAATCATAAATTGCTCAATTGAGAACAGGAAAGGACAGTACAAGAGAAGAAACTTACAGGCCAATAACCCTGATGAACACAGATGCAAAAATCCTCAACAAAATACATTAAAGAGGACATACAATACGAACAAGTAGGATTTATTCTAAGGATGCAAAAATGTTTCAACATCTGCAAATCAATATGAAATACCACATTAACAAAATGAAAGGTATTAAAATCATATGTTCATGTCAGTAAATGCATGAAAACCATTTCAAAAGTTCTATATTCATTTATGATAAAAAAAAAAAAAAACTCTCTCACCAAAGTGAATTTAGACAGAACATACCTCAACATAATAAAGGCAGTATATCACAAACCCACAGCTAATATACTTGATGGTGAAAAGCTGAAAGCATTTCCTCTAAAATTAGGAAGAAGACAGGATGCCCACTCTCCCCACTTTTATTCACCATAGTATTGGCAACCCTAGCTGGAGCAACTAGCAAATCAGACAAGAAGAAATACAAAGTTTGTCTATTTGGAGAGAACGTACACAAAAACCCCTAAAGACACCACCAAAAAAACTTTTAGAGCTAATACATGAATTCAATAAAGTTGCAGGAGAAAGAACATGCAAAAATCTGTTGGATTTCTATACACAAATAATGAACTATTAGAGAAATTAAGAAAATAATCCCACTTATAGTTGCAGCAAAAAGAATAAAATATCTAGAAATAAATTAACCAAGGAGGTGAAAGAAATGAACACTGAAAACTGGAAGACAGTAATGAAAGAAATTGAAGAAGACACAAAACACAAAACTATAAAACTCCTAGAAGGCCACAAAGATAAAAAACCTGGATGGCCTTGGGTACTGTGATGAATTTTTTTGGACATAACACCTAAGGCTCTAGCCATGAAAGAAGTAACTGATAAACTAGACTTCATTAAAGTTAAAAATGCCTATTCCATGAAAGACAATAGTCCAAGAAAACAAAACAGATCCCTCTGTAAGTGGTATGTAGATTGTTTTCCCAAATACTATCCATGCATGCACAAGAATTTTAAATGTGGTAATTTGTTACACAATTTAGACTACTCATTGAATTGGTTTTGTGTGTTGAGTCATTGATTTTACTGCTATTCACCAATATTTTCAGTTCCCTTCCATTTCTGGCTATCTATCTGTATCTATATATCTGTCTTGTTCCGTTGTTCCAATTCATTGACCTTTAAGTAGAAGAATATAAGTGTAGGTGGAATTAGTATTTCTGTTTTCAGTCTAAATTGCATTCCTACCCCAGTAGTATTTATTATACTACTGATAATCAGTTCTAAAAATAGATAATCTCACAGTTTTGAAGCTATTCTTTGGATAACTGGATTTCTCATAAAAAGCCCCACAAAGGTTTACAAGTTGCAGTCATAAAAATATAATTTAATAATTGACAATCAGACTTAAAAATGGATTTATTTTTAAGAACTACCATGATACATGGTTACTTTTAATGGAAAATGTTTAGAAACCATTAAAAATATAGTTACATTTGGAAATCCTGAAGAACATCTTGTATGTATACAATAATATCTTTAAAGAATGGATGCATATTCAATGCATTCATATAACATCTCTTATGGACACCTACAAAATGAATTACATTTTGGTTTAATTATCAATGTTACCAATGGGGAAAATTATCAATTCAAATTGCACTAATTAAATACATGAAAAAATTGAGTATTTGCAATTACTTAAGTAGTTGACTTTTAACAACACATACTGGTGCCAATTCTCAGAACTTGTAACCAAATTATAGGTATTATATTTCATCAGATGGTTTGGAATAAAAAATAATTCTTTAAAATTTAGACAGTTCTCAGAATTTCTCTAAAATGTAAATCAAAATGACAAAAGTAAAAAAAAAAATTAGCCCATATAAACTTAAGAAATAAATGCATGGAGTAGTGACTTAAATGTGAGTACTAGGTACTAAATAACTCATTCATACAGTTCCACAAGAAGTTTAAATGAATATTTTTTTAAAGACTTATTTTAGAGAGAGAACAAGAGTGGGAGGAGGGGCAGAGGAAGAGAGAGAAGCTCAAGGAGACCCTCCCCTCCCATATAGGTCTCAATCTCAGGACCCTGAGATCATGACTTGAGACAAAATCAAGAGTTGGACGCTTAACTGAGCCACCCAGGTGCCCCTAAATGAGTACTGTTTAATATGGTCCAACATTACATAAAAAATGATTATCTGACTATGGAACATGTACATTTTATGTTAAACTTAAAATGGTGGTATAGCAGTATGTTCCCACACCACCACACACACATACCTTGATTTGAACAACTATTTTGAACCAAAGATTGAGGTCAGGGATTATAGCATACAGGTAGTGCACAGAAATAAAAAAAGATGCACTGAGGAGCATAGTATTACAGCACTCCAGTTGGTCTTAAGGATTGAGTTGCTTCAAGATAATGTACTCCTTACCTGCTGCACTAAGACCCTTCATCTGTAACAGAACAAATGTACTTTGAGATTTGCAGACTACTGGCCTTGAGGAGTGAAGGACCAGATTTTTCTCTGGCCACAGAGGCCAGCAAGTCTGTTTGAAGCCACCTCGGCTTTCTGATTAGCCCAGCATTTTAGGAAAATGTTTTTCTTTGTTTAGGTCACATAAATTATCTCTTACAAATCTTTCTTTGTGGATCTATAGACCTTGCCCTCCTTTGCAGAAAGAACAGAGTACTCCTGCCTATCACAAGAACCAGAGCCCCTTGCAACAAACCCTCCCACTGAGATAACGTTTGTAGCTGGCATCATCAAGTCTCCACATAATCAAGAAATGCTGCAGGCCACCACACTTCCTTTGCTGATTCACTGCCCTAAACCCCTTTAAAAACACTTGGGCCAGGTAGAAACCTTGGAGTGAGGTTTTGGACAAGAGTCCACCTTTTCCTCAGATTGCCAGGCCCCTGAATAAAACTCATCTCTTGAGTACTGGCCAGATTCACATATCCCCCATGTCTAGGCAGCCTCTCAAAGACAGAAAGAGTGAGAGAGATGTTCTCCCATGGGAAAAGGATGGTAAAGTGTCTGATTTCAGGGCAGACACCAGAGCCAACCTGTCCCAACAGAGGCTTATGCCCATTGTCCTTGGTCACTCCCTGTAGGCTCTAGGGGCCTAGGCACATACCATGGTCCCATAGTGGCTTCCTTGGCAAGGCTCCAGCCAGAAAAAGAGTAAGATGGCATTACTGAGTCTTTACCTATTAAAAATTACTTTAAATGTAAATGGGCTAGGGGCACCAGAGTGGCTAAGTTGGTTAAATGGCTGACTCTTGATTTCGACTCAGGTCATGAGATCGAGCCCCACATCCAGCTCCATGCTCAGTGGAGAGTCTGCTTGTGTATTCTCCCTTTGCCTCTGCCCACACAAATGCTCTCTCTCGCTCTCAAATATTTTTTAAAAATGTAAATGGACTAAACTCTCCAATCAAAGGACACAGTGGCTAAATAGATTAAAAAATAAATTATATGCTGACTACAAGTGACTCACTTCAGCTTTAAGGACACAAATAGGCTCAAGTGAAGACAGGGAGAAACACATTCAATGCAAATGGAAACCAAAAGAGAGCAGGGGTAGATGTACTTATATAAGGAAAAAAATTGACATTAAGTCAAAAATTGTAACAAAAAGTCATTTTATAATAAACAGGTCAGTTTATCAATAGACTGTTATAATCACAAATATTCATCCAATACTGCAGCTTGTAAATGTACTAAGCAAATATTAATATATCACTATGGAGAAACATAATATGATAATAGTAAGGGACTTAAAAACTCCACTTTAAACAATGGATATATCATCCAGACAGAAAATCAGTAAGGAAACACTGGACTTGAACTACACCAAATGGACCTAAACACATATTCGGATAATTTCAAACAAAAGCAGCAAAATATACATTATTTTCAAGCATGCATAGACCATTTTCCAAGATATGCCATATCTTAAGTCACAAAAGACATCTTGGCAAATGTAAGAGAACTGAAATTATACCAAGTATCTTTTCTGACCACAACGCCATGAAAAGTGAAACCAGTAATAGAAAAAAAATCACAAATGTGTGGAAATTAAACATGCTCCTGAACAGACAATGCATCAAAGAAATAAAAACAGAAATAGAAAAAAACTTGAAACAAATGAAAATGGAAACACAATATACCAAAATTTATGTGATGTAGCAGCAACAGTTCTAAAAGGGAAGTTAATGCCTACCTTAAAAGAAAGCTCTCAAATAATCAATCTACATGTACACCTCAAGGAACTAGAAAAAGAAGAACTTAAGTCCAGTGTTAGTAAAAGAAAAAACATGACAAAGATTATAGCAAAAACAGATTAAAAAGACAATAGAAAATATCATTATAACTAAAAGGTGTGTTTTTTTAAATATAAAAAAGGTTGACAAACCCTTAGCTAGACTAAAAAAAGAAGACTCAGAACTGAAAGAGTAGACATTATACCTAGTAGGAAACACCAGGACCAGATGATTTCTTCTCAAAAACAGAAGAGGAGGGAACACTCCTAAACTAAACTTAATTTTGGGAGGCCAGCATTACCCTGATACCAAAGTCATATTAGGACACTATGTATAGGGATATTGGCCTATGTTTTCTTTTTTTTTTTTTTAAGATTTATTTATTTTAGAGAGAGAGAGAGAGAGTGAGAGAGCGCACGAGCAGGAGGGGCAGAGGGAGAGAATCTCAAGGAGACTCCACACTGAGCATGGAGCCCAATGTGGGGGTCGATCTCACGACCATGAGATCATAACCTGAGCTGAAACCAAGAGTCTGCCACTTAACCGACTGTGCCACCCAGGTGCCCCAGCCTGTGGTTTTCTTATAACTATAATTGCAAAAAATCTCAACAAAATTCTAGCAAACCAAATCCAACAGGACATTAAAAAGATTATACACCATGATCAAATGGGATTTTTCCCTGGGATACAAGGGCAGATCAATATATGCAAATAATTAAATGTAATAAATTAATAGAATGAAAACAAAATCAGAGAGGGAGACAAACCATAGAGACTCTTAATCATAAGACACAAACTGAGGATTGCTGGAGGGGAGATGGGGGGGGTGAGGTAACTGGGTAATGGACATTAAGGAGGTCACGTGATGTAATGAGCCACTGGGTATTACATATGACTGATAAATCACTGACCTTTACCTCTGAAACCAATATACATTATATGTTAATTGAATTTAAACAGAAATAAATTTAAAAAATAAAAATGGAAAAAAATCTTATAATCATCTCAATAGATGCAGAAAAAAAGCATTTGACAAGATTCAACATTTTTTCATGTTAAAAACACTCAGGAAACTGGGTATAAAAGGAATGCACCTCAACATAGAAAGTCCATATAAAAAAACCTCAATGGTATAAGATTGAAAACTTTCCTGCTAAGATTAGGAATAAGATCAAGGTGCCCAATCTTGGCTCTTATTCAATACAGCACTGGAAGTCCCTGAGAAGGGAGGAAATTCTGACTTTTGCAACAACATATATGGAGCTTGAGGACATTATACTAAGGCGTAAAAGTCAGAGAATGACAAATTTTTTTTTTAAATCAAGTATTACTGTTTAGTTTCAGTGTACAATGTAATAGTTCAACACTTCTATATATTTCTCAGTACTCATTAAGATAAATGCACTCTTAATCCCCTTTACTGATTTTCCTTATCACCCTACTCACCTCCCCTCTGGCAACCACCAGTTCTCTATTTGTAAGAGCCTTTTTTGTTGTTGTTTATATCTTTTTTCCCTCTGTTCGTTTTGTTTCTTAAATTCCACACATGAGTAAAATCATATGGTATTTGTCTTTCTTTGACATTTCAGTTAGTATTGTACTCTCTAGGTCTTTTTTGTTGTCATTTATGTGCAGACTCTAAAAAGACCAATCTCATAGACACAGGGAGCAAAATGGTGGTTGCTAGGGGTTATGGGTGGCAGAAATGAGAATTTGGTCAAAGTGCACAAACTTGCAGCTGTAGTATCAGTAAGTTCTGGGAATCTAGTGTATAACATCATGACAATAATTAACGATACTGTATTATATACTTTAAAGTTGTTAAGAGAGTAAATCTTGAATATTACCACTCCTCCCCCAAATTAAAAGAGAGAGGATGGAGGTATTAACTAAGACTATTGTGGTGAGATTTGCAATGTATACCTAGATCTGATCATCAGACTGTACACCTTAACCTTTACATGTTATATGTTAGTATTTCAATAAGGGTGAAGAAAAATGAGCTTATAAAGATTAAAAATATATATATATAATTAAATCTAAAAGTTACTTCAATTCAGGGCAGGCTAAAGATGAATTTTATACAATGGAAAATATTTGCCAATTAATGCTTATGTCCTGCTGACTACATTGTCATTTGCATGAGAAAAATTTCCTCCTTATTTAGTTAACCTCAATCACGTCTTAATTCTTAGTTAGGAATCATTGGGAATGAATGCATCCATCTTTCCAAGGAAATTGCTGATTATTTTATTTAAGCATATTGCTGAGTTGAACAAAACTGGGGCTCATTATTAAGGAAAAGTAAGGTAATTAGTGACAGCTGTAGAAACCATTCCTCTCTTATTAACATTTTGGAGATTTTAATTTCTATTAAAAGAGGCTGTAATTTATGATATTAACTAATTTTGCCTTCTTCAATGAAACATTTTCTACATCTGTTCATTTATGTCAAAGAACTATAAAAACAACCTAGTAACTTTCAAATGATTAAACATACCATTTCTTAAATATTTAAGTTTTATTTGACTCTACATATTCTCTCCCATTTCAAATAATTTTATAAGCCAAAATTCAGCTAGCAAAGTAAGGTCATTAGTACTGTATCTTATTCTGTGTTCTCTTTGATGACAGTTGAGCACAATAATGGTGTAATTATATTTCTAAGCTGACATAGAATGCCCTCATTTTTTTCTGAAAATCACACTGGGATTAATCATTTAATAAGTCTATAATAGCTTGGTCAATATAATATTACAAGTGTTGAACAATTTAATTTGAATTTGTAGATTATGTCACTTAGAAAAATTATTGATACCTATACAGGTCACTCAAAAATGCTTCTGGTAAATTTTAGGCAAGAATTGTTTCGAAAATTTTAGGCAAGAATTGTTTTAGTATTTTTAAAACTTACATTTCAATATGATTTTTATTTTATTTTTTGATTTTGATTTTTAAGTATTTTTATTTATTTATTTGAGAGAGAGAGAGAGAGCACACAAGAGCGGTGGGAGGGGCAGAGGGAGAGAGAGAAGCAGGCTCCCCATGGAGCAGGGAGCCCGACATGGGGCTTGAGCTCAGGATCCTGAGATCATGACCTGAGCCGAAGGCAGACACTTAACGAACTGAGAATTACTAAATCAAAGATTATATGTTTTTGAGTATCTTGACAGTTATTTTTAAATTGTTCTTTGTGTTTACTTACACTTCCAACAGCAAAGTGGAAAGAGCTCAACTCACTAAATCTGGAAGCATTTCATGATGTTTAATAGGTTTTCTTAAGCAGGTAACATAAAATTGAGCCAGAATTTACTATTTCATGGCCATTAAATCCACAACATGGTAAGGACATCATAAATGACACAGATGTAATTATGTATATTTCCAAGAGAAATAACATGTGCTTATGAAGTATTTGTTGAATGAAAATATTTTTTAAAAAGGAAAGGGGAGATGAAATCCCAATTGTTTATTTTTGCTTTTAAAAAATTCTGCATAGTGAAGGAAACAACAAAACCAAAAGCAAATTATGCAATGGGAAAAGATATTTGCAAGTGACAAATGTGATAAAGGGTTAGTATCCAAAATATATAAAAAACTTATGAAATTCAACACCCAAAAAACAATGGTAGAAGACATGAACAGGCATTTCTCCAAAGAATACATCCAGATGGCTAACAGACACCTGAAAAGATGCTCAACATCACTCACTATCAGGGAAATACAAATCAAAACTACAATAAGAGATGACCTCATATATGTCAGAATAGTTAAAATCAAAAACACAGGAAACATGTGTTGATGAGGAAAAGGAACGTTCGTACACTGCTGGTAGGAATGCAAACTGGTGCAGCCACTGTGGAAAACAGTATGGAGTTTCCTCAAGAAGTTAAAAATAAAACTACCCTACAATCTAGTGATTGCACTACTAGGTATTTACCCAAAGAATACAAAAGTACTAATTCAGAGGGATACATGCACCCTGATGTTTATAACAGCATTATCTACAATAGCTAAATTAGGGAAACAGCCCAAGTGTCCACTCCCTGACACATAGATGAAGAAGAAGTGATATATACACACACACACACACACACACTGGAATATTACTCAGCTATAAAAAGAATAAAATCTTACCATTTGCAATGACATGAATAGAACTAGAGTATTATGCTAAGCAAAATAAGTCCTTTAGAGAAAGAGAAATACTATATAATTTCACTCATATATAAAATTTAAGAAACAAAACAAATGAACAAAGTGGGGAAAAAGAGAGGGGGAGGTAAGCCAAGAAACAGACTCTTAACCATAGAGAACAAACTGAAAGTTACCAGTGCAGAGGCGGGTAGGGGTTAGGTAAAATAGGTGATGGGGATTAAGGAGTGCACTTGCTGAGATAAGCAGTGGATGATGTATGGAGGTGTTGAATCACTATATTGTACGCTTGACACTAAAGTTACACTGTATGCTAACTAACTAGAATTTATTATTTTTTTTAACTAACTGGAAATTAAACAAAAACTTAAGAGGAAAGGGGGAGAAAACAGCAAATTTGGGGCTCAAACAGTACTCATTTCTCTATAACTTAATTAAGTGTAAGACAGTCAGAAATCCTAAAAGAAATAACTCTCAGATATTTTAATTGCGCAGACCTGTACATATTCCTATCCTGATATCAATAAAGGCAAAAAATTAATTTCTATGCACTTTATAATTAATTATAAAGAAACTGCTTTCACATTTTTTTTATATATATACATAGGGTATTGAGCATTATTCATGAATTTGTAAATACTACATTCTCTGATTTTAAGATACCCTTTTGACCCTGATGAATAGAAATTACAAAGAATTTTGCTTTGAGCAGGTGATATGTGTCAATCAGAAGTATGCCCTGAGCAAAGGAAAATTCACAGAAAGCTTTTGGTTGCTTTGTATAAAAATATTTCAGAAAAAAACATTTAGAATTCCATGGGCACATCTATGGTTTTCACAGGGTAGAGCATTTTTCAATTGTGTTTTGTGGGGAAAAAATTCCTTTCAAAATTAAAATATTGACAAATGCATGAATATAGATATGACAATTCTATCACTGAGTTTATTTTTAATGAATTAAGAGAGAAAATAAATAATAGCTGTCAGACTGGGAATTATCACTTTTCTTTCAGATATCAAAAGCAGAAGAAAAGAAATGATATTAAAAAAACTGAATTAACCTGTTTTTCATTCTTTGTTTTATTTTTTTTCACTCTTTCTAAGTTCTATAAGTGATCAACAAAGTAATATATCCATTCATCATCAGCTGATTTCTGGGTACAAGAATGAAGAGATACTGTCTAAAAAAAAGTCTTTCCTGGATGAAACAGCATTAGAAGTAAAAAAACCTCCATTTCAAAAATGTTACTGTTTTAGCTTCTGTAATAAAAAATGCATCAAAACAGGGGGGCGGAGCAAGATGGTGGAGGAGTAGGAGACCTGGATTTCGTCTCCTCTCAGGAATTCAGCTGGAGAGGGATCAAACCATTCTGAACACCTACAAACCCAACAGGAGATCGAAGAAAGGAAGAGCAACAACTCTCTGAACAGAAAAGAGTCCACTTTCTGGAAGGTAGGACGTGCAGAGAAGTGAATCCGAGGCGATATTCGGGAGGATAGACGGCGGGGGAGGGGCCTCCGTCGGCCGCTTCTGGCAAGTGATAGAGCCGCGGAGCACAAAATCGGAACTTTTAAAAGTCTGCCCCGCTGAGGGACGTCACTCTGGTGGCTAAGCGGGGGGTGGAACCCTCCGGGACAGTGTGGTCTCAGGACCCTCGGGGTCACAGAAAGACCGGGGGTGCCTGAGTGTGGCCGAGCTCCCAGGTAACGGAGCAGGGAAGCAGGCTGCAGAGACGGAGCCGAGGCATGGGCTCTCAGCTCAGGGTTGTCATAAACCGTGATCTGGGGCACAGTCGGGCCCCTGCTCCTCCAGCAGGGACCCAACAAGCGGCAGATCCAGGGAGACTCACCTTCCTCCCCTGGGAGGAGACACGCGGGAGCGCACCGCAGGGATCTGCTGGGTTTGGAGACTCCACCCGGGGTCGGGTGCCAGAGAGAGAAACGCGCAGTCACAGGCCGGGTGAGCACGGAGTGCGGCTGGAGACCGGGGAGACGGGAGTGATGGACGGCTTTTCTCTGGGGGCTCACTGAGAAGCGAGGCCCGAGTTCTCGGCTCCTCCGGGGCGGAGATTGGGAGGCCGCCATTTTCACTCTCTGCCTCCAAAGCTGTACGGAAAGCTCACAGGGAACAAAAGCTCCGGAGAGCAAACCTAAGCAGATTACTTAGCTGGGAGGGGGCAAGGGCGGGGCAATTCCGCCTCCAGCAGAGACATTTAGAAACCACGGCAACAGGCCCCTCCCCAGAAGATCAGAGAGAACAGCCAGCCAAGACCAAGTTTACCGATCAATGAGAATGGCAGAACTCCAGCGCTAGGGGAATACTGCACATAGAATTCATGGCTTTTTCACCATGATTCTTTAGTCTTTCAAAGTTAATTTTTTTTTTAACTGTCTTTTTTTCTTTTTTTTCTTTTTGAATTTTTCTTTTTCCCTTTTTCAACCAACATCTTATCAATCCCTTTTTTTAAAAAAAACATTTTTATTTTTCATTTTTAGAGTCATATTCTATCCCTTCATAGTAGTTACCCGTATTTTTGCCTTATATATATAAGTTGTTCCCTCTTTAAAATTTTGAGATAGTTTCTTCTAACAGATCAAAATATACCCTAAATCTCTAGTATATGGTGTTTTCTATTCCCCTGCCTGATCACATCCTCTCCCTTTTTTTTTCTTTTTTTAAATCCTCTTCTTTCTTTTTTCAAACAACTTCTTATCAATTCCTTTTATAAAATTTTTCATAATTTCCATCTTTACAGTCATATTCCATCCCTTCATCATATCAAGCCTTATTTTTGTACATATATAAGTTTTTCTTTCTTTAAAATTTTGGGAGGCACTTTCTTTTAAAAGACCAAAATACACCCCAAATCTAGTGTGTGGCACTGATCTATATACCAGCCTGATCATATCTGATCACATTCTGTTTTTGTTGTTGTTGTTGTTGTTGTTTTGTTTTGTTTGTTTTTGTTTTTATCTTTATCTTTTTTTTCTTTTTTTTCTTTCTCTTTTTTCTCTCTTTCCCTTTCTTTTCCCACTGCTTCAGGTCTTTTCTGATTTGTTTAGTGTATATTTTCTGGGGACGTTATTACTCTGCTAGCATTTTGTTCTCTCATTAATCTATTCTCCTCTGCACAAAATGACAAGATGGAAAAAATCACCTCAACAAAAAGAACAAGAGGTAGTACCGACTGCCAGGGACCTACTCAATACGGACATTAGTACAATGTCAGATCTAGAGTTCAGAATCATCACTTTAAAGATACTAGCTGGGCTTGAAAAAACTATGGAAGTTATTAGAGAAACCCTTTCTGGAGAAGTAAAAGAACTTAGAGAAACCCTTTCTGGAGAAGTAAAAGAACTAAAATCCAACCAAGTAGAAATCAATAAGGCTATTAATGAGGTGCAATCAAAAATGGGGGCGCTAACTGCTAGAATAAATGAGGCAGAAGAGAGAATCAGTAATATAGAAGATGAAATGATGGAAAATAAAGAAGCTGAGAAAAAGAGAGATAAACAACTACTGGATCACGAGGGCAGAATTCCAGAGATAAGCGATACCATAAGACGAAACAACATTAGAATAATTGGGATCCCAGAAGAAGAAGAAAGAGAGAGAGGGGCAGAAGGTATAATGGAGCAAATTAGAGCAGAGAACTTCTCTAATTTGGGGAAGGAAACAGGCATCAAAATCCAGGAAGCACAGAGAACCCCTCTCAAAATCAATAAAAATAGGTCAACACCCCGACATCTAATAGTAAAACTTACGAGTCTCATAGACAAAGGGAAAATCCTGAAAGCAGCTCGGGAGAAGAGATATGTAACCTACAATGGTAGAAACATTAGATTGGCAACAGACCTATCCACAGAGACCTGGCAGGCCAGAAAGGACTGGCAGGATATATTCAGACCACTAAATGAGAAAAATATGCAGCCAAGAATACTCTATCCAGCTAGGCTGTCATTGAAAATTGAAGGAGAAATAAAAAGCTTCCAGGACAAACAAAAACTAAAGGAATTTGCAAACACAAAACCAGCCCTACAGGAAATCTTGAAAGGGGTCCTCTAAGCAAAGAGAGAGCCTAAAAGCAACATAGACCAGAAAGGAACACAGAGAATATACATTAACACTCACCTTACAGGCAATACAATGGCACTAAATTCCTATCTTTCAATAGTTACCCTGAATGTAAATGGGCTCAATGCCCCAATCAAAAGACACAGGCTATCAGACTGGATTAAAAAACAAGACCCATCGATATGCTGTCTGCAAGAGACTCATTTTAGAACCAAAGACACCTCCAGATTGAAAGTGAGGGGGTGGAAAACCATTTACCATGCTAATGGACACCAAAAGAAAGCTGGAGTGGCAATCCTTATATCAGACAAATTAGATTTTAAACCAAAGACTGTAATAAGAGATGAGGAAGGACATTATATCCTACTTAAAGGATCTATCCAACAAGAAGATCTAACAATTGTAAATATCTATGCCCCTAACATGGGAGCAGCCAATTATATAAGGCAATTAATAACAAAAGCAAAGAAACACATTGACAACAATACAATAATAGTGGGGGACTTTAACACCCCCCTCACTGAAATGGACAGATCATCTAAGCAAAAGATCAACAAGAAAATAAAGACTTTAAATGACACACTGGACCAAATGGACTTCACAGACATATTCAGAACATTCCATCCCAAAGCAATGGAATACACATTTTTCTCTAGTGCCCATGGAACATTCTCCAGAATAGATCACATCCTAGGTCACAAATCAGGTCTCAACTGGTACCAAAAGATTGGGATCATTCCCTGCCTATTTTCAGACCACAATGCTTTGAAACTAGAATTCCATCACAAGAGGAAAGTCGGAAAGAACTCAAATACATGGAGGCTAAAGAGCATCCTACTGAAGAATGAATGGGTCAACCAGGAAATTAAAGAAGAATTAAAAAAATACATGGAAACCAATGAAAATGAAAACACAACTATTCAAAATCTTTGGGATGCAGCAAAGGCAGTCCTAAGAGGAAAGTATATAGCAATACAAGCCTTTCTCAAGAAACAAGAAAGGTCTCAAGTACACAACCTAACACTACACCTAAAGGAGCTGGAGAAAGAACAACAAATAAAGTCTAAACCCAGCAGGAGAAGAGAAATAATAAAGATCAGAGCAGAAATCAATGAAATAGAAACCAAAAGAACAGTAGAACAGATCAACGAAACTAGGAGCTGGTTCTTTGAAAGAATGAACAAGATTGATAAACCCCTGGCCAGACTTATCAAAAAGAGAAGAGAAATGACCCAAATCAACAAAATCATGAATGAAAGAGGAGAGATCACAACCAACACCAAAGAAATACAAACAATTATAAGAACATATTATGAGCAACTCTAAGCCAGCAAATTAGATAACCTGGAAGAAATGGAGGCATTCCTAGAGATGTATCAACTACCAAAACTGAACCAGGATGAAATAGAAAACCTGAACAGACCTATAACCACTAAGGAAATTGAAGCAGTCATCAAAAATCTCCCAAAAAACAAAAGCCCAGGGCCAGATGGCTTCCCAGGGGAATCCTACCAAACATTTTAAGAAGAATTAATACCTATTCTTCTGAAACTGTTCCAAAAAATAGAAATGGAAGGAAAACTTCCTAACTCATTTTATGAGGCCAGCATTACCTTGATCCCAAAACCAGACAAAGACCCCATCAAAAAGGAGAATTACAGACCAATATCCCTGATGAACATGGATGCAAAAATTCTCACCAAAATACTAGCCAATAGGATCCAACAGTACATTAAAAGGATTATTCACCATGACCAAGTGGGATTTATCCCTGGGCTGCAAGGTTGGTTCAACATCCGCAAATCAATCAATGTGATGCAATACGTTAACAAAAGAACGAACAAGAATCATATGATCCTCTCAATAGATGCAGAAAAAGCTTTTGACAAAGTACAGCATCCTTTCTTGATCAAAACTCTTCAGAGTATAGGGATCGAGGGTACATACCTCAATATCATAAAAGCCATCTATGAAAAACCTACAGCGAATATCATTCTCAATGGGGAAAAACTGAGAGCTTTCCCCCTAAGGTCAGGAATGTGGCAGGGCTGTCCACTATCACCACTGCTATTCAACATAGTATTGGAAGTCCTAGCCACAGCAATCAGACAACAAAAAGAAATCAAAGGCATCCAAATCGGCAAAGAAGAAGTCAAACTCTCACTCTTTGCAGATGATATGATACTTTATGTGGAAAACCCAAAAGACTCTACCCCAAAACTGCTGGAACTCATACAGGAATTCAGTCAAGTGGTAGGATATAAAATCAATGTACAGAAGTCAGTGGCATTCCTATACACCAACAACAAGACAGAAGAAAGAGAAATTAAGGAGTCGATCCCATTTACAATTGCACCCAAAACCATAAGATACCTAGGAATAAATCTAACCAAAGAGACAAAGGATCTGTACTCAGAAAACTATAAAATACTCATGAAAGAAATTGAGGAAGACACAAAGAAATGGAAAAACGTTCCATGCTCATGGATTGGAAGAACAAATATTGTGAAGATGTCAATGCTACCTAGAGCAATCTACACATTCAATGCAATCCCCATCAAAATACCATCCACTTTTTTCAAAGAAATGGAACAAATCATCCTAAAATTTGTATGGAACCAGAAAAGACCCCGCATAGCCAGAGGAATGTTGAAAAAGAAAAGCAAAGCTGGCGGCATCACAATTCCGGACTTCCAGCTCTATTACAAAGCTGTCATCTTCAAGACAGCATGGTACTGGCACAAAAACAGACACATAGATCAATGGAACAGAATAGAGAGCCCAGAAATGGACCCTCAAGTCTATGGTCAACTCATCTTTGACAAAGCAGGAAAGAATGTCCAATGGAACAAAGACAGTCTCTTCAACAAACGGTGTTGGGAAAATTGGATAGCCACATGCAGAAGAATGAAACTGGACCATTTCCTTACACCACACACAAAAATAGACTCCAAATGGTTGAAAGACCTCAGTGTGAGACAGGAGTCTATCAAAATCCTAAAGGAGAACACAGGCAGCAACCTCTTTGACCTCAGCCGAAGCAACTTCTTCCTAGAAACATCACCAAAGGCAAGGGAAGCAAGGGCAAAAATGAACTATTGGGACTTCATCAAGATAAAAAGCTTTTGCAAAGCAAAGGAAACAGTCCACAAAACCAAAAGACAACCAACAGAATGGGAGAAGATATTTGCAAATGACATATCAGATAAAGGGCTAGTATCCCAAATCTATAAAGAACTCATCAAACTCAACACCCAAAGAACAAAGAATCCAATCAAGAAATGGGCAGAAGACATGAACAGACATTTTTCCAAAGAAGACATCCAAATGGCCAACAGACACATGAAAAAGTGCTCAATATCGCTCGGCATCAGGGAAATCCAAATCAAAACCTCAATGAGATACCACCTCACACCAGTCAGAATGGCTAAAATGAACAAGTCAGGAAACGACAGATGTTGGCGGGGATGTGGAGAAAGGGGAACCCTCCTCCACTGTTGGTGGGAATGCAAGCTGGTGCAGCCACTCTGGAATACTGTATGGAGGTTCCTTAAAAAGTTGAAAATAGAGCTACCATATGATCCAGCAATTGCACTGCTGGGTTTTTACCCCAAAGATACAAAAGTAGGGATCCGAAGGGGTACGTGCACCCTGATGTTTATAGCAGCAATGTCCACAATAACCAAACTGTGGAAAGAGCCAAGATGTCCATCGACAGATGAATCGATAAAGAAGAAGTGGTATATATAGACAATGGAATATTATGCAGCCATCAAAAGGAATGAGATATTGCCATTTGCAACGACGTGGATGGAACTGGAGGGTATTATGTTGAGTGAAATAAGTCAAACAGAGAAAGACATGTATCATATGATCTCACTGATATGAGGAATTCTTAATTGTAGGAAACAAACTGAGGGTTGCTGGCGTGGGGGGTGGGGTGGGAGGGAGGGGGTGACTGGGTGATAGACACTGGGGAGGGTATGTGCTCTGGTAAGCGCTGTGAATTGTGCAAGACTGTTGAATCTCAGATCTGTACCTCTGAAACAAATAATGCAATATATGTTAAGAAAAAAAAAAAGAAGAAGAAGAAGGTAGCGGGAGGGGAAGAATGAAGTGGGGGAAATTGGAGTGGTAGACGAACCATGAGAGACGATGGACTCTGAAAAACAAATAGGGTTCTAGATGGGAGGGGGGTGGGAGGATGGGTTAGCCTGGTGGTGGGTATTGAGGAGGGCACATTCTGCATGGAGCACTGGGTGTTATGCACAAACAATGAATCATGGAACACTTCATCTAAAACTAATGATGTAGTGTATGGGGATTAACATAAGAATAAAAAAATAAAAAAAAATGCATCAAAACAATCTGTATACCTACTACCTTTCAGATTTTAAAAATGTATGTCAGAAAAACCAGTTTCAAAGTGCTACCCTCCACAAGAACCAGATTGAGTTTCGCTGGAAAATTCGACCAAACACTGAAAAGCAATCAATTCTAGTGCCAGTTAAATTGTTACAAAGATTAAGAAGGACCAGAAAACATTCAGAGCTTTTTTTATTAATGAAGATATTGATGTTATACCCCAATCAAGATTGTAATTTCATTTTAGGATGTTAAAGTTATAATGGCATAAAAGATATGCAATAAAAAATAAGGACAGACTAGTCCTGCTTAATCACAAATAAAATAATTGCAGAAAGGGGGTGCCTGGGTGGCTCAGTCGGTTAAGCCTCTGCCTTCGGCTAAGGTCATGATCCCGGAGTCCTGGGATCAAGCCCCGCATTGGGCTCCCTGCTCAGCGGGGTGTCTGCTTCTCCCTCTCCCACGCCCCCTGCTTGTGTTCCCTCTCTGTGTCTCTGTCAAATAAATAATAAATATTAAAAAAAATAATTGCAGAAGGATCTAAAATCACACTAAAAACAAGACCTCATGGTCAAGGAGGATTTGTTCTAGAAACTGGATGATTTAATACTGTCTATCCACTAATGTAATTCACACTGTTGACATAAAAACTATTTAAGTCCACTATTTGTTAACAAAGTACCAATAAAATAAAAAATTATGATGACTTCCTAACCTTGAATCTACATAAATCTACATACACCAGTTGCAAAGTCAATATCTGACACACCAAGAAAGAAGAGAGCAATTACCACTAAAAGACAATAAAGGACCACTATTTTTTATACTGATGTTTAACAATGAACTACAGTTATCATTCAAAACAATGAGAACACAGGAAATGTGAGAAATAAGGATTGAAACAAAGAGAAAAATTCTTAATTTCCTCATTTTATGATAGTATGTCTAGAAAGTTAAAGAGAAAGTTAAAAAAGAATAAAACCCAATACAAACTTTTCAATAAGCCATCAGAATATTAAAAATTATGAAATTTAAAAGCTTTCTTATATTCCAAGAATAATTAGAAAGAAAACCTTGTTTAAAAAAAAAGTAAAAGATAATACCTAGGATTAAAAGTGCAAAACCTAGAGAAGTAAACTTTTAAATACTTAAGAAAGACACAAAAGTAGTCTTGACAAAATGGAAGGAAACACCATTTTTTTTTACTATAATGATCAAATATTATAAAAACATCAACCCACACTAGTTAAAATATGAATTTACTGTGGTCCCAATAAAACTGTCAAGACTTGGGGTCATTATGAAGGTCATATAAAAAAATGACTAGATAAGGAAACCATAAAAAAGATCAATAAGGCAGGGTAGAATTGGCCCTACCAGATATTAAAATGAAGAAAAAAGCCTTTCTCATAAAAACAATGTGCTGTTTGTACATGAATAAGCAGAAACATACTGGCACCAAAAATAAAATTGGACCCAAGTACCTATGAAATTATAGTATATAGTAGATTAAGTCTCAGGGGAAAAAATAGTTTTTGATCAATGTTTTAAAGGCAATTCAGACTATGGACTCTGAGAAACAAACTGAGGGTTCTAGAGGGGGAGGGGGATGGGGGGATGGGTTAGCCTGGTGATGGCTATTAAAGAGGGCACATACTGCATGGAGCACTGGGTGTTATACGCAAACAATGAATCATGGAACACTACATCAAAAACGAAAGATGTATGGGCGCCTGGGTGGCTCAGTTGGTTAAGCGACTGCCTTCGGCTCAGGTCATGATCCCAGGGTCCTGGGATCGAGTCCCGCATCGGGCTCTCGGCTCAGCAGAAAGCCTGCTTCTCCCTCTCCCACTCCCTCTGCTTGTGTTCTCTCTCTCTCTCTCTCTGTCAAATAAATAAATAAAATCTTTAAAAAAAAAAAAAAACGAAAGATGTAATGTATGGTGATTAACATAACAATAAAAAATTAAAAAATAATAAAAAAAGAATAAAGAGTAAAAATATGGTAAATACAAAAAAATAAAAAATAAAGGCAATTCAGTAGTTTTTTTTTAAAAAAAGAGTAAAACTGAAAATGTCTATCATTATGTTCACTAGGATAAACTCCAAATGATTCAGAAATCTGAATGTTTAAGAATAAGTCATGTAAGTACTAAAAGAAAACATTAATTATCCTAAGTTGGAGTTTGGAAGCCTGAGCATTAGTTCTCAAAATTCAGAAGCAATAAAAGATGAATAAATATCACTATTTTTAAAAAATCCTGGAACATAGAAATACACACACACACTTCAAACTAAAATCAAAATACATGTGCAGATTTTAATTATAGATGTTTAACCCTTGTGTTCATTCTTTCTCTTCCTCTCCCTCCCTTCCAGTCCTTCCTATTTCTGTATGTATCTATTTGTTTAAGAAAAATCAAATTCTCATAGAAAAATGGACAAATAACAAAAATACCGTTGACAGAAAAAAATAGTGTAAATATGTTTAAATTTAGGAAAAATCCTCACACTCACACAAAAGAATTTCAAATTAAGAACCATATTTTAAATTTTTCTTTTTAGTTCATTTAATCTACAAAAATTGACAAAACACTCTATTGTCCTTAATGTGGGGGGGGAGCTATTCTCATAGTTCCCTGGTGTATATGGGTAAAATGATACAAAATATATTGGGGGAAACTGACACCACCATAAAACACTGGATTGATTTTTCACTTAGCAAATCCGCTGCTAGTCATCCAACCTAAACGTAGTCCTCTGCAAATAAGGTGGAAAAAATTGATGCCAGTGTTATCCACTGTAGCACTGGTTACAGCAAAAATTTAAAGCTGTGCAAATGTTCAAATTAAGGGACTCTTTAAATTTTAAAAAAATGGTACATCAACACAAAGGAGTACCATAGAACTATACAAAACAATGAAGATGTTGGGTCTCCTATATCTGAGTAGTAGTCAAAATGAGTGTAGAGTCAAAAGCAAAAATTTTCTGGGGCACCTGGGT
Organism: Neomonachus schauinslandi; assembly: GCF_002201575.2. Lineage (NCBI taxonomy): Eukaryota > Metazoa > Chordata > Mammalia > Carnivora > Phocidae > Neomonachus > Neomonachus schauinslandi. Next base: position 29,664,660 of record NC_058414.1, on the reverse strand, counting down.
AGTTCAGTCAGTTAAGCATCAGCCTTCAGTTCAGGTCATGACCTCGGGGTCCTGGGATCCAGACCAGGGTCAGGCTCTCTGCTCAGCAGGGAGTCAGCTTCTCCCTCTCGCTCTGTACTCTCTCTCTCTCAAATAAATAAATAAAAATCTTTTTTGAAAAAGCAAAAATGTTCTGAGTATATTCTTATACAATTTTGAATTTTTAAGACTAAGTGAATATTTTACACATTCAAAAGATTTGGAAAGAATTTTCTAACATCTAAAATTGAGTACCACTGAGAAAACTGTTCCCAACCCCATGTCAAATTATTAAAAACCAAATAAACTGAAGAAGAGAGGCTCTTTCTGCTACATTCTTAATGGGACTTATTCTAAAGAAAGAGCTGAAGAAAAATCTTGTAGATTTTAAAGTAAAAATACATTTCTGCATTAACTGAAACATATTACATACATATTTTAGCTTAAAATAAGTATATGGCTTTATGCACTAAAAATGCCAAGAAGCAATGATATCCAGAGGCAACACCCTTTATACCAATCTGATAATAAAGAATATGTACCATAAAGACTCACCAAAATAGATTTTTGAAAACAAATAAATGGAAGGTTATCCTGAATCTAACCAAACCTTCATATATAAATTCTATTTTAATGCCAATAGAGAAAATTAAAAAAAATAGTACACATAAGAAAGCAGTAAGATAAATCTAGACTGTGGTACTCTGTAAGATATCTGGCATGGTGTCAACCGAACCCCAATATATTAAAAATAAGGAGTTAGGGAGCTCTTCCAGATTAACAGATGGAAAAGACATATTGACAAACTATAAGAAATAATTATTGATAAAAATGATTAATGGGATATGTCCTTACTTTCATTGAACATACTCTATAATATTTAAGGTGAAAACTGTCATAGTGTCTTCAAGTTACTGTGAAATTATATTTATACATGAATATAAATACATACATGAATACCAACACACATAATTACATATTTTATCTATGTATGGGTTGTGGTGTTCATTGTTATTCATTCATGTTGCCTTTCTGATTGCAAATTTGTATAAGAACTAATTTAAGAAAACAAAGTGTACTCAGATCTATTTCTCTAAAGCAACTGAAAAGACTGTATGTTGCCAAAATGTTATGTAATTCAATACAACTCAGTTTGACTTATTAGTTTTGTTGTAAAGAATTTCAACAGGTGAAAGGTGCTACTCAATTTGAGAAGCTAAACAATTGCTTACAACATAGACTATGGTGCTTAAATAAATGAAAAGTGCTTCGGAATTGCTTATTTTCTTATTTGCACTCCATTTGTATACAGTTTTTTTGAGATATCTGTTTACCATGCATTCAATTTGAGGATCCTAAACTAGGAAAACCTGGGATAAAGAGATTAAATTTCCTCTAGAATAATGAAGACTTTTCCTGTAAGACCATCTGATAACTTAAGGCTTGAGAAATATCTCTACTAGAAACATCTTAGGACAGGGAGAGAAGTAGCCATATTTTCAATTTACATTTAATACCCCCCCCCATTATTTAGATAATACAGTGTTAATATTCTCAAGTTCCCAGAACATGATCACGAGTTGATTAGAAACAAAAAACGTGGAGAGGATAGGGATCCCTGGGGTTAGAAATGATAAATATACATCCATTGGCAATAGTGACATTCTGACAGGAATAATGTAGAAAATAAAAAGTAAATAACTAAATGGACATCAGTTTAAGATCATATAACATATACAATATTATTTATTATATATTATATTGTTATATTATATATAATAACATATAATATCAGTTTAAGGTCATATAATATATATTTAAAAGGCTCCCAAGAATACCTTTTCTTAACAAGCAATAAACAAATATAATGAATGCTAAAAATACACACACTGAAACATGAACATTAAGGATAGGACAATGGAGAAACCAGTGTGTTCTAGAAATCATTTTAAAAATAGTACCTGTCACAAGGTGCAGCCTGTGAAATTATAATTAAATCAAATAAATCTAGGAGAGTAAAAGAACAAAGAAACATCCAAATAAGTTATTTTCTCTATTACCCTTAAATATTTTATGGATATAGTTTCGTATCATTGTACTAAGGGAACGGTATCAGATAACTTTTTATTTATTTTTAAGTTCATTCCTAGATTGCCTATATTACCAGGAACTATGCCAAACTGCCTTTGTGTTTGCATAGACTGATAACACCTGAAGCTAGAAAACACCAGAATGTTCATTTGCTCAACTCCTTGACAAAATCACTTAACTCTTTCCTATTTTAAAAAACACTACCAAAAGATGATTCTAACATATGCTTCTAATACTTAATATTTACATCAGGAATATTCACCTTTATTTCCAATTAAATAAGTGAATTTTAAAACTTGTGTTTCCTGCCATCATCTGATGTAGTTGTTCTCATTTTTCCTTATACAGAAATTAAAAACATCCAAAATTTGGAAAACTAAGATTTCAAGGTAACCTATTAGTCGACACATCCAGAAAATCATGAGAAAAGAAATCCAAATAGCTAAAATATACTGAAATATTTTTTCTTCAAATCACAAAACACAAATTAATATATCTTCTTGTAATTTGCTAATAAAAGTAAAAAGATTAAAAAAAATAGTTTAACATAGATATCGTGTAATAGTGCTTTCTATAATTAAGAAGAATATGATGCAGTATTTCTAGAGAGCGATATGTAAAATGGGTATTACTAATGTTCACATTTATTGAGCTAGTAATTCTATTTCTAGGAGAATAGTCTAAGACGAATTAGGGCTATTATCTATTTCCTTTTTTTTTTTTTTTACAACTGGAAGTTGAATCCAGGGTTATTTATGGGAATAAAATGTAGAAATTGGAAAAAGTCCAGAAGTAAGAAACTGGATACATTTTGGCTGTGAGAACTAATCAATGAATTCAGTAGTTTCAAGATACAAAATCATAAAAAATCAGTTGTGTTTCAAGATGCTAACAATGAAATATCTAAAATGGAAAGCATTCCCATTTATAATAGCATCAAACACAATAAAATACTTATGAATAAATTTAACTAAGGAAGTAAAAAATCTGTGCCCTTTAAACTATAAGACTTTGATGAAAGAAATTAGAGACACAAATAGAAATTCTATATTCATGCATCAGAATAATTAGTATTGTTAAAATATTCATACTGCAAAAAACTATAAAAAGAGACAAAGAAGGGCATTATTTAATAATAAAGGGGAAAATTCAATAAGAAGATATAATTGTAAATATTTATGTACCCAACATGGGAGCATCCAAATATATAAAACAATTAATAATAAACATAGAGGAACTAATTGATAATAACACAATAATAGTAGGGGACTTTAACACCCCATTTACATCAATAGACAGTTCATCTAAACAGAAGATAAACAAGTAAACAATGCCTTTGAATGACACAGTGGACCAAGTGGACTTAACAGACATACTCAGGACATTCCATCAGAAACAGCAGAATACACATTCTTTTCAATTACACATGGAACATTCTCCAGAACAGATCACATATTAGGCCACAAGACAAGTATTAAAGGGTTCAAAAAGATCAAAGTCATACCATGTATATTTTCTAACCATAACACTACAACACTATAAAACTAGAAATCAACAACAAGAAAAAATCTGGAAAGACTACAAATACATGTAAGTTAAATAACATACTATTAAACAATGAATGGGTCAACCAAAAACTCAAAGAAATAAAAAATTACATGAAGACAAATGAAAATGAGAACAGAGTGGTCCAAAATCTTTAGGATGCAGCAAAAGTAATTCTAACATGGAAGTTTATAGCAATACAAGCCAACCTGAAGAAGAAAAAAAAAAAAATCTCAAACAACCCGACCTTACACCTAAAGGAGCTAGAAAAAGAATAGCAAAGCCCAAAGCCAGCATAAGGAAGGAATTAGAGCAGAAATAAGTGATATAGAAACAAAAACAAAACCAAAAAAAGATCAGATCAATAAAACCAGGAGCTGGTTCTTTGAAAAAAATTAATAAAATTGATAAAACTTCAGCTAGACCTATCAAAAAGAAAGAAACACCCAAATAAATGAATCACAAATAAGAGAAATAACAACCAACACCAAAGAAATACAATTATCAAAGCATATTATGAAAAACTGTATGCCATCAAATTGGACAACCTAAAAGAAATGGATAAATTCCTAGAAACATATAAACTACCAAAATTGAAATGAGAAGAAATAGAACACTTGAACAGATCAATAACCAGCAGAGAAACTGAACGAGTAATCAAAAAACTCCCAACAAATAGAAGTCCAGGGCCAGATGACTTCCTAGAGGAATTCCACCAAACATTTAAGGAAGAGTTAACATTCTTCTCAAATTATTCCAAAAAAACAGAAATGGAAAGAGAACTTCAAAACTCATTCTATGAGGCCAGCATTATCCTGATTTCAAAACCAGACAGATTCCACTAAAAAAGTGAACTATAGGCCAATATTCTTGATGAACAGGGATGCAAAACTTCTCAATACACCACATTAATAAAAGAAAGGTTAAGAACCGTATGATCCTCTCTATAAATGTAGAAAAAGCATATGACAAAGTACAACATCCGTTCTTGATAAAAACCATCAACAAAGTAGGGATACAAAAAACCCACAGCTAGTAACCTTAATGGGAAAAAAACTGAAAGCTTTTCCTTTATGGTCAGGAAGAAGATGGGGATGTCTACCCTCACCACTGTTATTTAACTTAGTACTGGAAGTCCTAGCCTCAGCAATCAGACAACCAAAAGAAAAAAAGGCAGCCAAATTGACAAGGAAAAAGTAAAACTTTGACAATTGGCAGATGACATGATACTCTATATATAAAACCTGAAAGACACCATCAAAAACTGCCAAAACTGATATACGAATTCAGTAAAGTCACAGAATATAAAATCAAAATACAGAAATCTGTTGCATTTCTCTACACCAATAATGAAGCAGCAGAAAGAGAAACTAAAGAATCAATCCCATTTACAATTGCACCAAAAACCATGATACCTAAGAATAAACCCAACCAAAGATGTTAATGACCTATACTCTGAAAACTATAGAACACTTATGAAAGAAATTGAAGAGGGAGGGATGGGTGGCTGGGTGATAGACACTGGGGAGGGTATGTGCTATGGTGAGTGCTGTGAATTGTGTAAGACTGTTGAATCACAGACCTGTACCTCTGAAACAAATAATACATTATATGTTAAAAAAAAAAAAAAAAGAAGAAGATAGCAGGAAGGGAAAAATGAAAGGGGGGGGATCGGAGGGGGAGAAGAACCATGAGAGACTATGGACTCTGAGAACCAAACTGAGGGTTCTAGAGGGGAGGGTGATGGGGGGATGGGTTAGCCAGGTGATGGGTATTAAAGAGGGCACGTACTGCATGGAGCACTGGGTGTTATACGCAAACAATGAATCGTGGAACACTACATCAAAAACTAATGATGTAATGTATGGTGATTAACGTAATAAAAAAAATAAAATGAAATTTAAATACAAAAAAAAAAAAAAAATTGAAGAGGACAGAAAGAAATGGAAAAACATTCCATGCTCAAGGACTGGAAGAACAAATATTGTTAAAATGTCCACACTACCCAAAGTAATCTACATAGTGAATGCAATCCCTATTAAAATATAAACAGCATTTTTCACAGAGCTAGAACAATCCTAAAATGTGTATGGAACCACAAAAGACCCCAAATACCCAAAGCAGTCTTGGAAAAGAAAAGCACACCTGGAGGCATCAAAATTCCAGACTTCAAGCTATATTACAAAGTTGTAGTAATCAAAATAGTATGGTACTGGCACAAAAATAGAAAGATAGAAAAATGGAACAGAAGAGAAAACCCAGCAATGCACCCACAACTATATGGTCAACTAATCTTCAACAAAGCAGGAAAGAGTATTCAGTGGAAAAAAAGACAGTTTCTTCAACAAATGGTGTTGGAAAAACTGGACAGCAACAAATAAGAGAATGAAACTGAACCAGTTTTTACACTATACAAAAAACAGATTCAAAATGGATGAAAGACCTAAATGTGAGACAGAAAACCATCAAAATCCTAGAGGAAAACCCAGGCAGCAACCTCTTTGACACTGACTGTAGCAACTTCTTACTAGATATGTCTCCTGAGGCAAGGGAAACAAAAGCACAAATAAACTACTGGGACTTAATCAGGATAAAAAGCTTCTGCACAGCAAAGGAAACATTCAGCAAAACTAAAAGGCAACCCTCAGAATGGGAGAAGATATTGGCAAATTACATATCTGGTAAAGCGTTAGTATCCAAAATATATGAAGAACTTATACAACTCAACACCCAAAAACAGTCCAGTTAAAAATTGGGCAAAAGACATGAATAGACATTTTTTTTGAAGAAGACGACATACAGATGGCTAATAGACACATGAAAAGATGCTCAACATCACTCATCATCAGGGAAATACAAATCAAAACTACAATGAAATATCACCTCACACCTGTCAGAATGGTGCAAATTAACAACACAGGAAACAACAGGTGTTGGTAAGCATGCAAAGAAAGGGGAACCCTCTTGCACTGTTTGTGGGAATGCAAACTGGTGCAGTCACTCTGGAAAACAGTATGGAGTTTCCTCAAGAAGTTAAAAATTAAACTACCCTACAATCTAGCGATTGCACTACTAGCTATTTACCCAAAGAGTACAAAAATACTAATTCAAAGAGATACATGAACCACAATGTGTATAGCAGTATTATCTACAACAGTCAAATTACAGAAACAGCCCAAGTGTCTATCTACTGGTGAATGGATAAAAAATAATATATAGATAGATACAGATACACACACAAACATACACACAGTGGAATATACTCAGCCATAAAGAAGAATGAAATCTTGCCATCTGCAATGACATGGATGGAACTCGAGTGTATTATGCTAAGTGAAATCAGTCAGTCGCAGCAAGAAAAATACCGTATGATTTCATTCATATGTGGAATTTAAGAAACAAAACAAATGAACAAAGGAAAAAAAGAGAGAGGGAGGCAAACCAGGGAACAGACTCTTAACCATAGAGAACAAACTGAGAGTTACCAGAGGGAAAGTCGGTGGTGGGATGGGTGAAACAGGTGATGGGGATTAAGGAGTACACTTGCTGTGATGAGCAGCGGGTGTTGTATGAGTGTTGAATCACTATATTGTACACCTAAAACTAATATTATGCTGTATGTTAACTAAATGGAATTTAAATAAAACTTTAAAAAAAATCCATACTACCCAAAGCAGTCTACACGTTGAATGCAACCCCTATCAAAATTCCAATAGGATTTTTAACAGAAACAGAAAACAACAAATCCTTTAATTCATGTGTATAGAACCACAAAAGAACATGAATAACCAAAGCCATTCTGAGTCAGAACAAACCTGGAGGCATTACACTTCTGGATTTCAAACTATACCACATGGCTACAAGAATCAAAACAGTATGTGATACTGGCCTACAAACAAACATGTAGATACATAACTGAGAGCTCAGAAATAAAGCGCTGCTTATAGAGTCAACTCGTATTTGACAGATGAGCCAAGAATACTCAAAAAAAGAGAGGCCAGTCTCTTCAGTAAAAAATGTTAGGAAAACTGGATAAGCAATTAGTTGGACCCGTATACTACACTATTTATAAAAATTAACTCAAAATGGATTAAAGACTTAAACATAAGACCTAAAACTGTAAAACTGAAAGATAACATCAGGAAGATGCTCCTTGGCAATATTTTTGGATATGAAAACAAAAGCACAAGCAACAAAAACAAAAATTAATAAGTGAACTATGTCAAATTAAAAGTCTTCGGTGGAGCAAAAGAATCAACGAAATGAAAAGGTAACTTATGAAATGGAAGAAAATATTTTCAAATTATGTCTTTTATAAAGACTTAATATTCAAAATATATGCTTATACAACTCAATAAAAATGAACAATTTAAAACTTAGGAAAGGACCTGAATAGACATTTTTCCAAAGAAGACATACAAATGGCTAACAAGTACATGAAGGTGCTCAATATCACTCATCTTCAAAGATACCCACCTATGCAATGACTTTTATCAAAAAGACCAGAGATAACAAGTACTTAGTGAGACTGTAGAGAGAAGGAAATCCTTGTATACTGTTTATAGGAATGTAAATTGGTACAGCTGCTATGCAAAATAGCATGGAGTTTCCTTAAAAAATTAAAAAATAAAGCTACTGTAAGATCTAGCAATTTCACTTATGTGTATATATCCAAAAGAATTGAAATCAGGATCTTGAAGGGGTATCTGCAATCCCATGTTTATTGCAACATTATTCACAATAGCTATGATGGGGAAACAATCCAAGTGTGTATGAATGGGTGGATGGATAAAGAAGACATCCAAATGGCCAACAGATGCATGAAAAAGTGCTCAACATGGCTCGGCATCAGGGAAATCCAAATCAAAACCTCAATGAGATACCACCTCACACCAGTCAGAATGGCTAAAATTAATCAGTCAGAAAATGACAGATGTTGGCGGGGATGCGGAGAAAGGGGAACCCTCTTACACTGTTGGTGAGAATGCAAGTTGGTACAGCCACTCTGGAAAACAGTGTGGAGGTGCCTCAAAAAATTAAAACTAGAGCTACCCTATGACGCAGCAATTGCACTCCTGGGTATTTACCCCAAAGACACAGATGTAGTGAAAAGAAGGGCCATATGCACCCCAATGTTCATAGCAGCAATGTCTGCAATAGCCAAACTGTGGAAAGAGCCCAGATGCCCTTCAACAGATGAATGGATAAAGAAGATGTGGTCCATATACACAATGGAATATTACTCAGCCATCAGAAAGGATGAATACCCAACTTTTACATCAACATGGATGGGACTGGAGGAGATTATGCCAAGTGAAATAAGTCAAGCAGAGAAAGTAATTTTGTGTTTAAAATGGAATTAACATTACCCCTTTTTACTTTAGTTCCCTTTGACATTAATGGATCACTGAGGATATAAACAGAGTAGTGTTGTTTCAGCCGAGAAATAGCACTTTAAAAAATCTCTTAAATGACCTGAAAACAAACACACACACACACACACACACATCACACTTGTTTCCTTTTATAGATCAGACTCAATACCTAAGAACTGATTGACACAGGAAATCTGGATTTTATGGATGTAGGATAAACAAGATACGATCTATCTGAACTTCAAGAAATATTTAATGACTCCTTAATCCCATAAAACCAAATTACAAACTGTGGTTTTTGAAAAGGTGGTGGATTAGATGTTAATTTGTCATCATTCACCAACTGGGGAAATCTCCTCCTTATAAAAGTTCTAACCTTGACACTGTGCCTCTTTACAAACCTTCTTGGTTTCAAAGTACTGAGCCCTGTAATTCCTTTATGACTGGTACTAGTTTCAAAGAAGTTCATCAAAGCTCCCAATATGATTCTATGTATAGAACTGACTACTCAGAAGGAAGTATAAATTGGACTATGAAGAAAGACCAGTGTACTCCTACTAATGAAAGCTTATGAAAATAAATGAAGCTCTATTGGTAAAATATTCTCAACTTTTCCCAAAGTTCTTTCTTGAATTTAAGTTTTTCTGAAGAACATTTTTTTGTCCATAGTAATAATTTTCATCTTCTCTGCTGCACAAAACAAATACCCACACAATAGAAACGTGTGTATAAGGTTTTTCTACAGATGTCTAGCATTCATTAACACATATTAAGCAATTACTATGGACAATATATATATTTTTTTATTTGACAGAGCGAGAGACAGTGAGACAGGGAACACAAGCAGGGGGAGTGGGAGAGGGAGAAGCAGGCTCTCCGCCGAGCAGAGAGCCCGATGCGGGGCCCGATCCCAGATCATGACCTGAGCCAAAGGCAGACACTTAACGACTGAGCCACCCAGGCACCCCAACTATGGACAATATTATATAGTACATGCAAAATGTATTTAGCATCTAATTATAACAGTTCTGTAAGGGCCCACTGATCTTCAGCTCTTCCTGCACTTATTATTACTATTTTTATTAATTTACTTGTTTTCTAAAATGCATAACACCACGGGGCGCCTGGGTGGCTCAGTTGGTTAAGCGACTGCCTTCGGCTCAGGTCATGATCCTGGGGTCCCTGGATCGAGTCCCGCATCGGGCTCCCTGCTCGGCAGGGAGCCTGCTTCTGCCTCTGACCCTCCCCCCTCTCATGTGCTCTCTCTCTCTCATTCTCTCGGTCTCAAATAAAAAAAAAAAAACTTAAAATGCATAACACCTAATTTCTGTAATTAATTTCCCCAGGCACAACAGATTCATTATCTCATGATTTCTTTCAAAATCCTTTTCAATTTGGCCTCTTCTACTTTTACATCACAAATACACAAAAATTTACTTTCCCGTGACATTCATTCATCTGGAAAAATTCATTGGCCTTTTCTAATTGTTTTCCTTTTGTATCTCTCACCATCTCTTGACACCAGCAGTTAATTTCTTCCTCTGAAACTATTTTTATCTTTAGCTCTGGTCATCTGAGGTTCCTGATGTTCTGCCCTCTTCAGGTTGCTTGTGTTCTTTTTGGTTCAATCCTCTTCTTTTCCAGGCCATTGATCTTGGTAGTACTCAAGGGTTTTGTCCTAATACATCTGCTAATCTCTTGTTAAACCAACAATTTGAGAGAAATTATCCATTTGAAACTTGAAAAGTTCTAAATATGTGCCTTCAAACTCAATCACTGACACTCACATGCCACTCTTAACTCCCCAAATACCTTGTGAGCATGTATATTTTTGTGATCTTTAAAACTCAGTGGAAACTAAACTCATTATCTTACTCCAAAGGTAGTCACTTCTACCCAAGTTCCTGAACACGAGTTATATTTCCCATCCCAGTTTCCTGTTCTGATCTGTATTTCTTACTTAATTACCCCATGTATTTCTTCTTTATAACCATGTATTTGATTTTAATCATTCCAGTTCTACTAATGCTATATTATAGAATGAGTTATATATATTTTATATCTTTTTTTTTTTCATTCTTATCTACATTCACCACCCAACTCTGTCTTTATTATATTTTTTTGGGGGGGGGGGAGTCTTTACCTTTAGTGGTTTTGAAATATAACCTATATATTAGTTTTGATTTTCAAAAAGTTATATTGCATTAAAACTTACATAAAATGCATAGCCTCTTGAGTATACAGCTTAGTGAATATTTGTAAAAGTATTGACCCTTGTAACCATTATCTACTTGAAAATATACATTTCCCAAATTATGGAAGGGTCTCTTATGCCACCTCTTAGCCTATAAGCATTAAAAATGCCAAAGCTATAATCCCAGCACTACAGGTTTTGATTTAGTTTGCTAGAGATGGGTCCTGAGCATTGGTATTTCTATTTCTACACAAGGCTATTTAATAACTTTAAAATACAGAAGAGGAAGAAATACATAGGATGCTTCTTATTAGTAGAGTTGAGAAATGGAGCACATGTGGATTAACTTTAGAGAGAAAAAAGGTCTCAGAACATTTTGAGAAGGAGACAGGGATGAAAGTAAAACATAGTTCGAGTTAAGGATGATAACATTTCATGGCACGTTATATAAAACACTGCTGTCATTTATGTTACTTAAAATATTTTTCATAAATCTTTCAAAAACAATTCAGATTGGGATAGAGGAAAAAAACACATTTGTATGCATCATGGAGCTTCTTTAGGGGATTATTAAAACTTGTGCAGTATCTATGGCATATCTCATTTGTGGAATTTGTACCTATATGCAGTAGACAATCATCCAGTAGAATAACTGTCAGAAAACAGGTACTTGGTAAATATTTAATAAATTATTGACAAAGTCAGCTTAAATTTAATGTGATTACTGATATATTTAACAATAAATATACTATCTTACTATTTCTCATGTATCTTATCTTTATCAATATATAAATTTTTCTCCTTAGTTGCCTTCTTTTTGATGAACTACTATTTTTCATTTTCCTGCTCTACTAACATGCTATTATGATTTCTCTTACTATTCTTTTAGTGGTTACTCCACAGACTCTAAAACGTGGATGTCATATGAGTTAACATTGATAGAGAAGTTGCAATACTCAACACATTTATACTTTCCTCCTGCCTTTTTTGACTGTTGTATTGCTGTTTGTTTGCCATGTCTTTTAATTTCCAATGTTTTAAATCCCACAAGGTTAATTATCATTCTCTACTTATCTAGATTTAGCCATTGTTCTCTATTGCTTCATGAACTTTCAAGCTTCCATCTAGAATCACTTTATTTTGCTTAATGAACATCTTAATTATTATTTTTAGTGCAGTTGTGCTGATGACAAATTCTTTAGTTTTTTTTTATATGAAATTTTTTGTCTGTATTTTTTGAAGGATATTTTTACTGCATATAGAATTCGAGAGTGGCAGAAAATATCATTTCATCATCTTCTGGCTTCCAGTGTAAGTTGGAAAGTTAGTTGACAAATTTGTGATTACACTTTTCATTGTCTCTTTTCTTTAGCTGCTTTTATTTTTTTTAAGATTTTGTATTTATGTAATTTCTACAGCCAATGTGGGGTTCATACTTACAACCCCAAGATCAAAAGATGCACCCTCCACCAACTGAGTCAGCCAGGCACCCCTCCTTAGTTGCTTTTAAAGTTTCTTTTCATCTTTGGTTTTCAGTAGTGTCCTATGATGTACCTAGGTATAGTTTTCTTTATGTGTATACTCATTAAAGTTTATAAAACCTCTTAAATTCGTAGGCTGGTGTTTTTCATCAAATTTAGAAAATTCTGTCATTATATCTTTAAATATTGCTTCTGCAATAGTATCCTCTATTTGTGGCCCTGTGATCATGAATTAAATATTTTCACCATAACCATATATCATTTACTCCTTTCTGAATTTTTCTACTTTTATCTTTTGGTGCTTCAGTTTGTATTTGTTTGACATATCTTTATATTCAATAATACTTTCTTCCATAGTGTCTAGTCTTCTATTAACATATTATGTTCTTAATTTCAATTTTTATTTGATTTTAGTTCTAGACTATAAATTGCATTCCATTATTTTCGCATTATCAGTTTTGTCCTGTAATTATCCATCATGTAATGTAATGTCTTGTATGTATTCTGTTAAGTGAATGCCTATAAATTCTGTGAGTTTACTTCCAGTGACTTTTTATTCTTTTTTTTTTTTTTTTTTTTTTTGCACGAGAGAGCATGAGAGACAGAGAGCATGAGAGGGAGGAGGGTCAGAGGGAGAAGCAGACTCCCTGCCGAGCAGGGAGCCCGATGCGGGACTCGATCCCGGGACTCCAGGATCATGACCTGAGCCGAAGGCAGTCGCTTAACCAACTGAGCCACCCAGGCGCCCAATGACTTTTTATTCTTGATTTTGATCAATTATTGTCTTTTCTCATGACATTAAAAAAAATGAATGTCAAATACCTGTATAAAAACTTGTTGACATAGTTTGAGTACTTGGCTGATGTTATTTTCTTTCAGAAAAAAAGAGTTCTTGCCTCTTCTAAGCAATTAGGACCACTATAGAGGATTTTAATCCTATCATGGATTGAACTCCTTCAAAGTGGGAGCCTCAATTTGACTTCTCTTACTGCTTGCTATATGATACCCCTTTAGGATTCTAATCTGAGAACTCATTTTGAGTTCCATGAACAGCGAACTTTGTGCTCTGGCCCTAAAACAAAGTATTAAATGTTCTGCCAAGCTTTTCAGATACATCTCTTGATTCATCAAATGCTCTATAACTGTTCTCAACTGGAGGCGATTTTACTCATCTCACCCAGGGCATTTGGCAATGTCTAGAGATATTTTTGGTTATCACAACTGTCATTGCTACTTGTACTAAGGATGCTGCTAAACTTTTGTAATGCAGAGGACCACACCCCATAACAAAGAATTATGGTTAAGGTATTAATATTTTTAGAAGAAATGCAGCTTTGCATGTAGGGTCCATATTTTGGGGCATTTCTTCTCTGTAAGATCATGACCTTTCAAGTTTTCCTACCTCAAAGATTTCAAGAATATATTTTATTATTTTTCAATATCATCCAGATTTCCAAGTATTTTGAGGGGAGAGTTACTCTCAGTCAAAATAACCTGTGTTCTGTAGGTTCCTCAGAAATTTAAAATTGGAATACCATATGATTTAGTAATTTTGCCATGGATATTTATCCAAAGAAAACAAACATACTAATTTAAATATGTGCACCCCGTGTTTGCTGCAGCATTATTTATGAGCCAAGATACAGAAGTAACCCAAGTGTCCCTCAATAACCAAAGCAATCTACAGATTCATGCAATTCTTATCAAAATACCAACAGCATTATTCACATAACTGAAACAAACAATCCTAAAATTTGTCTGGAAACACAAAATAACTTGAATAGCCAAAACAAACCTGGGGATATCACAATTCCAGACTTCAAGTTATACTACAAAGCTTTAGTAATCAAAACACTACAGTACTGGCACAAAAACAGACACATACATCAGTGGAACAGAATATAAAGGCCAGAAGTAGACCCATAATGATATGGTTAATTAGTCTTTGACAAAGGAGCCAAGAATATGCAGTGGGGAAAAAAAATAGTCTCTTCAATAAATGGTGTTAGGAAAACTGGACAGCTACATGCAAGAGAATAAAATTGGACCACTTTCTTGCACGATACACACAAATAAACTCCAGGGGCACCTGGGTGGCTCAGTCGTTAAGCGTCTGCTTTCAGCTCAGGTCCTGATACCAGGGTCCTGGGATCGAGCCCCCATCGGGCTCTCTGCTCTGTGGGAAGTCTGCTTCTCCCTCTCCCACTCCCCCAGCTTGTGTTCCCTCTCTTGCTGTGTGTCTCTCTCTGTCAAATAAATAGATAAAATCTTTAAAAAAATAAAATAAACTCCAAATGGATTAAGGACCTAAATGTGAGACAGGAAACCATCAAAATCCTAGAAGAGAGCACAGGTGGTAATGTCTCTGACAGTGGCCATAACAATATCTTTGTAGATACGTCTCCTGAGGCAAGGGAAACAAAAACAAAAATAAACTGTAGGAAGTACATCAAAATAAAAAGCTACTGCACAACAGAGGAAATAACTGACAAAACTAAAACACAACCTACTAAATGGGAAAGGTATTTGCAAATGACATATCTAATAGAGACTATCCAAAATATAAAAGAACTTATACAACCCAACACCAAAGAAACAAATAATCCAATTTAAAAAAATGGGCAGAAGTCATGAACAGGAAAAAAAGTTATGAACAGACATTTCTCCTAAGATGACATACAAATGACCAGCAGACACATGAAAATATGCTCAACATCACTCATAACCAGGGAAATGCAAATCAAAACCACAATGAGATATTGCCTCACACCTGTCAGAATGGCTAAAATAATAAAACACAAGAAACAACATGTGTCGGCAAGAATGTGGAGAAAAAGGAACCCTCATGCACTACTGGTGGGAATATAAACTGGTGCAGCCACTGTGGAAGACAGTATGGAGGTTCCTAAAAAAATTAAATAGAAATGCCATATGAACCACTACTAGCTATTCACCCAAACAATACAAAAACACTAATTTGAAAGGATATATGCACCCCTATGTTTACTGCAGCATTATTTACAATAGCCAAACTATGGAAGCAGCTCAAGTATCCATTGATAGATGAATGGATAAAGAGGATGTGGTATATATACACAATGAAATATTATTCAGCCATAAGAAAGAATGAAATCTTGTCATTTGTAACAACATGGATGGATCTAGAGAGCATATTGCCAAGCAAAACTAGCCAGTCAGAGAAAGACATATACCATATTTCACTCATGTGTGGAATTTAAGAAACAAAACAAACAAACAAAAGGAAAAAAAAGAGACAAATCAAAAAACATACTCAACCACAGAGAATGAACAAATGGTTACCAAAGGGGAGGTAGGTGGGAAGATGGGTGAAATAGGTAAAGGGGATTAAGAGTGAGCCCTGAGTAATTTATGGAATTGTTGAATCACTATATTGTACACCTGAAATTAATATAATACTGTGTTAACTATGCTGAAATAAAAATAAAATTTAAAAAAATAATAAAATAAAAAAATAGATGAATGGATAAAGAAGATGTGATGTATACACACACACACACACACATACACATACACACACACACATTGGAGTATTACTCATAAAAAAGAATGAGATCTTGCCATTTACAAGAGTGTGGATGGACACAGACAGTATTATGCTAAATGAAATAAATCAGAGGAAAAAACCAAACACTGTATGATTTCACTTATATGTGCAATCTAAAAATCAAAACAAACAATTAAAAAACAAAGTAGACTTTTTTTGAGTTTTTACTTATTTTTAAAAAAATCTTTGTTTCATTCTCAAGTTTTTATTTAAATTCCAGAGAGTTAACATACAGTGTAATATTAGTTACCGGTATAAAATTTAGTGATTCATCACTTACATACAATACACAGGGCTCATCACTATTAATGTTCTCCTTAACCCATTAGCCATTTAACCCAACCCCTGCCCACCTCCCCTCCAGTAACCCTCAGTTTGTTCTCTATAGTTAAGAGTCTGTTTCCTGGGTTCACGCTTTTATTTTCATATGTTCGTCTGTTTTGTTTCTGAAATTCCACATATGAATGAAGTCATATGGTATTTGTCTTTCTCTGACTTATTTTGCTTAGCATAATACTACATAGCTCCATCCACATCATTGCAAATGACAAGATTTCATTCTTTTATTGGCTGAGTAATATTCCATTACCTATATATGCATATACCACTTTTTTATCCATTCATCAGTCAATGGACATTTGGGGTCTTTCCATAATTTGACTATTGTTGTTAAGGTTGCTAAATACATTGGGGTGCCTGTATCCCTTTGAATCGGTATTTTTGTATTATTAGGGTAAATAGCTGGTAGTACAATTGCTGGATCATAGAATAGTTTCTATTTTTAATTTTCTGAGGAAACTCCATACTGTTTTCCAGAGTGACTGCACCAGTTTGCATTCCCACAAACAGTGCAAGAGGGTTCCCCTTTCTTTGCATGCTTACCAACACCTGTTATTTCCTGTTAATTTGCACCATTCTGACAGGTGTGAGGTGATATTTCATTGTAGTTTTGATTTGTATTTCCCTGATGATGAGTGATGTTGAGCATCTTTTCATGTGTCTATTAGCCATCTGTATGTCTTCTTCTTCAAAAAAAATGTCTATTCATGTCTTTTGCCCAATTTTTAACTGGACTGTTTTTGGGTGTTGAGTTGTATAAGTTCTTCATATATTTTGGATACTAACGCTTTACCAGATATGTAATTTGCCAATATCTTCTCCCATTCTGAGGGTTGCCTTTTAGTTTTGCTGAATGTTTCCTTTGCTGTGCAGAAGCTTTTTATCCTGATTAAGTCCCAATAGTTGATTTGTGCTTTTCTTTCCCTTGCCTCAGGAGACATATCTAGTAAGAAGTTGCTACAGTCAATGTCAAAGAGGTTGCTGCCTGGGTTCTCCTCTAGGATTTTGATGGTTTTCTGTCTCACAATTAGGTCTTTCATCCATTTTGAATCTATTTTTTGTATAGTGTAAGAAACTGGTTCAGTTTCATTCTCTTATTTGTTGCTGTCCAGTTTTTCCAACACCATTTGTTGAAGAAACTGTCTTTTTTCCACTGAATACTCTTTCCTGCTTTGTTGAAGATTAGTTGACCATATAGTTGTGGGTTCATTTCTGGGTTTTCTCTTTAGCTCCTTTGATCTAGGTGTGTGTTTTGGTGCCAGTACCATACTGTCCTGAGCACTGTAGCTGTGTAATATAGCTTGAAGTCTGGATTTGTGATGCCTCCTGCTATGCTTTTCTTTTCCAAGACTGCTTTGGCTGTGTGGGGTCTTTTGTGGTTCGATACACATTTTAGGATTGTTTGTTCTAGCTCTGTGAAAAATGCTGGTGGTATTTTGATAGGGATTGAACTGAATGTGTAGATTGCTTTGGGTAGTGTGGACACATTAACAATATTTTTTCTTCCAGTCCTTGAATATGGAATATTTTTCCATTTCTTTGTGTCCTCTTCAATTTCTTTCATAAGTGTTCTACAGTTTTCAGAGTATAGGTCATTAACATCTTTGGTTAGGTTTATTTTTAGGTATCTTATGGTTTTTGGTGCAATTTTAAATGGGATTTATTCCTTGATTTCTCTTTTTGCTGCTTCATTATTGGTGTATAGAAATGCAACAGATCTCTGTACATTGATTCTGTATCCTGTGACTTTACTAAATTCATGTATCAGTTGTAGCAATGTTTTTGTGGAGTCACTTCAGTTTTCTATATATAGTATCATGTCATCTGCAAATAGGGACAGTTTTATTTCTTCCTTGCTGATTTGAATGCTTTTTATTTCTTTTTGTTGTCTGACTGCTGAGGCTAGGACTTCCAGTACCAGGTTAAGTAACAGTGGTGAGAGTGGACATCCCTGTCTTGTTCCTGACCATAGAGGAAAAGCTCTGTTTTTCCCCAATTAGGATGGTATTAGCTGTGGGTTTTTCATACATGGACTTTATGATGTTGAGGTATGTTCCCTCTATTCCTACTTTGTTGAGGGTTTTTATCATGATGTTGTACTTTGTCAAATGCTTCTTCTACATCTATTGAGACAATCATATGATTCCTATCCTTTCTTTTATTAATGTGTTATAACATTAATAAAAGATTGATTGATTTGCAAATATTGAACCACCTTTGCAACCTAGGAATAAAACCCACTTGATCATGGTGAATGATTCTTTTAATGTAATGTTGGATTCAATTTGCTAGTATTTGTGGATAATTTTTGCATCCATGTTCATCAGGGATACTGGCCTGTAGTTCTCTTTTTTAGTGGAGTCTTTGTGTTGTTTTGGTATAGAATGAGTTTGGAAATTTTCCTTCCATTTCTATTTTTTGGAGTAGTTTGAGAAGAATAGGTATTAACTCTTCTTTAAATGTTTGGTAGAACTGGCCGTGGACTTTTGTTTGTTGGGAGATTTTTAATTACTGATTCAGTATCTTTTCTGGTTATTGGTCTGTTCAAGTCTTCTAGTTCTTCCCGTTTCAGTTTTGGTAGTTTGTATGTGCCTAGGAATTTATCCATTTCTTCCAGATTGTCTGATTAGGTAGCATATAATTTTTCATAATATTGTCTTATAGTTATTCGTATTTCTTTTTTTTTTTTAAGATTTTATTTATTTATTTGACAGAGAGAGACACAGTGAGAAAGGGTCACAAGCAGGGGGAGGGTCAGAGGGAGAAGCAGGCTTCCCACCGAGCAGAGAGCCCAAGGTGGGGCTCGATCCCAGGACCCTGGGACCATGACCTGAGCGGAAGGCAGACGCTTAGTGACTGAGCCACCCAGGTGCCCAGAATTATTTGTATTTCTATGGTGTTAGTTTTTATTTCTCCTCTATCATTTGTGATTTTATTTATTTGGGTTCTTTCTCTTTTCTTTTGATATCTCTCTGTAGGGGGTTATCATTTTTATTTATTCTTCCAAAGAATCAGCTTTTGGTTTCATTGAGCTGCTCTGTTTTTTTTGTTTTTAATTTCTATATAAATTTTTTGTACTCTAATCTTTATTATTTCCCTTCTGCTGGCTTTAGGCTTCATTTGTTGTTCTTTTTCTAGCTCCTTTAGGTGTAAGATTAGATTGTTTGAGATTTTTCTTGTTTCTTAGGTAGGCCTGTATTGTTATGTACTTTCCTCTTAGGACTACTTTCTCTGCATCCACAGGTAGTGGACTATTGTGTTTTCATTTTCATTTGTTTCCATGTATTTTTTTTATTTCTTTTTAATTTCCTGGTTAGTCCATTCTTTAGTAACACGTTCTTTAACCTCCATGCATTTGTATTTTTTCCAATTTTTTTTCTTGTGGTTTACTTCAAGATTCATAGCATTGTGGTTGGAAAATAAGCATGGTATGATCTCAATATCTTTGTACTAGTTGAGGCCTGATTTGCGACCCACTCTGTAATCTATTGTGGAGAATGCCCCATGTGCACTTGGAAAGAATTGTATTCTCCTTCTTTAGGATGAAATTTTCTGAATCTCTCCAATAAGTCCATCTGGTCAGTGTGTCATTCAAAGCCATTTTTTCCTTGTTGATTTTTTGCTTAAATTTGTTCATTGATGTGAGTCTGGTGTTAAAGTTCCCTAGTATTATTGTATTATTATCAATGAGTTCCTTTATGTTTGTTATACTTGTTTTACGTATTTGGGTGCTCCCAAGTTGGGGGCATAAATATTTATAAGTATTATATCTTCTTGTTGAATAGTCACCATTATTACAATATAGTGCCCTTCTTCATCTCTTGTTACAGTCTTTGGTTTAAAGTCTAGCTGGTCTGGTAGAACTACTGCCATCCTGGCTTTCTTTTGATGTCCATTTGCAATGATAGATGGTTCTCTATCTCTTCACTTTCAATCTGCAGGTGTCTTTAAGTCTAAAATGAGTCTCTTGTAGGCAGCATATAGATGGGTCTTTTTTTTGTGGGGGGGGGTGCTGCAAGTTTTTTTTTTTGTGGGCTTTTAAAAATTTTTTTATTGTTATGTTAATCCCCATACATTACATCATTAGTTTTAGATGTAGTGTTCCATGATTGATTGTTTGTGCATAACACCCAGTGCTCCATGCAGAACATGCCCTGGGTCTTGTTTTTTTAATCCATTCTGACACCCTATGTCTTTTGATTGGAACATTTAGTCCATTTACATTCGGAGTGATTATTAATATTAATGTATTTACTGCTATTTTATTACTTGTTTTGTCATTGTTTATGGAGATTTTCTCTGTTCCTTTCTAGTCTTAGTCACTTTTGGTCTTTTCTTCCCACTCCAAGAGTCCCCTGTAATATTTCTTGCAGCACTGGTTTAGTGGTCATGAACTCCTTTAGTTTTTGTTTGTCTGGGAAACTCCTATCTCTCCTATTCTGAATGATGGCCTTGCTGGATAGAGTATTCTTCGCTGAATATTTTTGTCATTCAGCACACTTGCCATGTTTCTTTGGAGACATCTGATGCTAGCCTTATGGGTCTTCCCTTGTAAGTTAGGGACTTCTTTTGTCTTGCTGCTTTTAGGAATTTTTTTATCACTATATTTTGCAAATGTAAATACAACTTGTCTTGGTATTGGCCTGTTTTTATTGATTTTGATGGGCGTTCTCTGTGCCTCCTGGATTTTGATGTTTATTTCCTTCCCCAGATTGGGAAGTTTTTAGTTATTATTTCCTCAAATAAAACTTCTCCCTTTTTGTCTTTTGTTCTTCAGGGATTCCTATGATATGAATGTTATTACATTTGATGGAGTCACTGAATTCCCTAATTCTACTCTCATGATCCATAATTTTCCTTTTCTCTCTTTTGTTCACCTTCACTATTTTCCATAATTCTATCTTCCATATCACCTTTTCTTTTCTATGCTTCTTCCATCTTTGTGGTCATTACATCCAATCAGTTTCAAATCTCACATATTGAATTTTTCACTTTTGCCTGATTGTTTTTCAGCTCTTTTATCTCTGTGGTAAGGTTTTTCCTGAGGTCTTCCATGCTTTTCTCAAGCCCAGCTAGTATTCTTATGATTGTCATTTTCAATTCTCCATTAGGCATATTACTTACATCTACTTCTATTAGATCTCTCACTGTAACCTTTTCTTGTTCTTTCTTTTGGGATGAATCCTTCCATTTTGACATTTTGTCTAGAGCTCAGTCTTCTTCTGTACATTAGAAAAGGCTATTATGGGGTGCCTGGGTGGCTCAGTTGGTTAAGCATCCAACTCTTGATTTCAGCTCAAGTCATGATCTTAGGGTTGGGCTCCATGCTGGGCTTGGAGCCTGCTTAAGATTCTCTCCCTCTTCCGGGCGCCTGGGTGGCTCAGTTGGTTAAGCGACTGCCTTCGGCTCAGGTCATGATCCTGGAGTCCCGGGATCGAGTCCCTCATCAGGCTCCCTGCTCGGCAGGGGGTCTGCTTCTCCCTCTGCCCTCTTCCCTCTCGTGCTGTCTCTCATTCTCTCTCTCTCAAATAAATAAAATCTTAAAAAAAAAAATTCTCTCCCTCTTCCTATGCCCCTCCTTGTTTGCATGCTTCCTCTCTCTCTCAAAACAAAAACAAAAACAAACAAACAAAAAACCTGTTTCCTGTTCCTGAGAGTAATGGCTTTATGAATATAGGTCATACAGTGTTCAGGGTTTAGTGCTTCAGGGAGTGTCTCTGGTGTGTGCTGCATGCATGCTGCTGCTGTGTTTTAGCTGCTCAATCCCTCAGGTCAGTCATCTGTAGAGGTTCTCCTTGTCTGTATTGGGCAATGTTTGGACCTTGTCCAGAGTGTGGCAAGTTTTAACTACTGTGCTCTGGTTTGTTAAATGAGACCTGATGCTACTTCCACAAGAATTGAAGTCTTGCAGAACTCTAAGGTCAGTAGACATGGTGTTTGCGGAAGTTTCTGCTGGTCTTCTGGAGAGGGGGCCCACTACCTTGGTCCTTAGGCACACTTGTTAGAGAAAAGCAGTACCAGCAGAGTGCAGGGAGTGGGACTTGATGTAAGTAGGTTAGGCAGCCAGTGTTGACGCTGTGCTATTTAATGAAGTTGGTTTATGCTGAGGGGCAGGGGAAGGAAATGGTGACAGCCAGCTCCTTTGTCCATTGAGGGGACTTCCTGCTTGCTTCTCGTGTGGAAGCAGTCCTTGAAGAGCAAATATTTCCCCTCATGGGTCCCAATCATTTCAGATCACTGTTTTCATGCTATCTTCCTCTGGGTTGCTTGCTTGACTACAGCAGTGCAGTACATTTCAGGCTCCCTTCCAGCCAAGCCTGCTGACTTAAAACTCCAAATTCTAAGGACCTGGTGTGGAAAAGAGCTGTGCTGGTCTTCTGAGGGAGAGTATTGCTGTGCTGGGACTGATGCAGGTTTGACCAAGAAGAGCAGTTGCACTAAAGCACAGGGCATGGGATTTGGAGCAAAGCAGATTGAACAGCCTTTGTCAAATTTAACCACCCTCAGCAAATGACTCTGAGCCTATGCTGACGGTAGGGGAGGGAAATGGCACCTGGTGGTTCTTTTGTCCCAAGAGGTGACTCTGTGAACAATGCCTCTCACAAATACTTTCTAGGAAGAGCTAACAGTCTCCTATGCACCTTAGGTGATCCTCAGATTGCGCTCTCTGGCCCTGGGTTACTTCCCTGCTTTCTCTCCAGGAGTAGGGTAGCATCCTCAGGGCTCTCTGCCAGCCATGCCATGGACCTCTAAAACTCCAGTCTTTGAGCCCCATTGCAAAAGCTCATGAAAATCAGCCCCTCTTGTTTTCCCAGCCACTGGCTTTGGAGAAGTGTTTTCTTGTACAATCCCCTGTGCACTCCACTCTTTCTCTTCTTTCTCCATAAATAGGGCTCCTTCCCCTCTGCAACACCCATGATCCATTTCTCCCCCAAATCATGTATCTGCACTTCCTTCCTTCCTCGATGTGACCTCTTCCATCTGAAGGGTTTTTTGTTTGCATAAGTCTCAGCACAGGACAAATAGATGTGTGGAGGTTGTCCTCCCCCAGATCACCAAAGTATGAGCTGCTCTTGCCTCTGTTTCAGATCTGCCTGTCCTGTCTGACTTTGATCACTTAATAGCTCTGCATTCCTCTGCTTGCAGATCAAATACCAAAGACAACCATAGCTATCAGCAGAAAAGAGACTTTCAGAATTCTATTCTTTGCACAGCTACAATTGTGACAACAGTGTGTCTGGTGTGTATTGCTGCCACCGAATGAGCATTCTTTCAAAATTCAATTGCAAAGGTAAAGGATCAAGAAACTTCTTACTGGGGCACAGCAGTTTCAAAGTGTCAGATTTCTTTAAGCTACCCATGACAGTCGGCTACCTGGTGTGTAGAGATAGAGCCCACACAGATATACCTATGTCAAGCATACTTAACTGCCTGACTTCATGGAAATGAAGCATAACAGAATTCTTGACTGGCCTTTTATTACTATTGCTTTTGTGGAAGTATTTCAATTGGGGTAGGCAGTGTACCAACAGGCATATATTTTCCATTTGAATACCAGAGTGCTAAATTTATAATACCTTTTTATTTACTGAGAGATTTCTTGGCCTAATTTGTTCAGCAAGGGTATTTCCCACTTGTTTTCCCTTTCTGAATAGGAAGATCCCATTGTTGGGGGAAATGGCTGTTAATTAATCATATTCTACGAAGCTTTTTATTGTGTAGCTCAATTTTATTCGAAAAGTATAATACGGGTTGAGGTAGGGCAAGAGTGAACCCTGAAAACAAAGCTTATTATTTATGACAATACTGAACACTTATGCAAATCATCTTAAAGTTTCAGTCTGTTTTCTGCTGGTAACATTTTACGGTTGATTAAAGCTGTCAGAACAACATTCAAATTAAATTCAGTGGGAGGCCATTCAGCAATCGAGAAGGATGTGCAGTCATCCAGCACTGCTGCAGAAGCCAGAGAGTTAATGAGAAGTTTGGCAATATTGTTTTACTTTTCCATATCAATGTTCAATGAATATATGTATATATTTGGTTTTAATAATGTAAATATATCAGAGCCTTAATTTACCTTT
Source organism: Neomonachus schauinslandi (assembly GCF_002201575.2). Classification (NCBI taxonomy): domain Eukaryota; kingdom Metazoa; phylum Chordata; class Mammalia; order Carnivora; family Phocidae; genus Neomonachus; species Neomonachus schauinslandi. The sequence continues at coordinate 29,639,947 of NC_058414.1, read as the reverse complement.
TAACAAGTAGACAAAGAATCCAGGACAAAAGGGAATACTTGCTACTAATTCCTAAATTACAAAAGTTGAAATAATTTAGCATAAATGATGACTGTTACCATAATGTCAATTTACTGAAGTTCCCACATCATTATAAAGGTAACTGTATTTATTAATAAATGAACAGATTTTATTATTTTCTTGAAAACTAAATGAGTCTCTATTGTTTTCCATGACATCTTTATTCAGGGTGGCGACTGCCTTGAAATTCTCACAGATCAATTCAAATTTTTAAAGGGCTGTCATACAGTATAGTAGGAATTAAGGAATTATAATGTATGGAATCTAGTACTTGCATCAGTACACTGCAAAGTAGTAGGTGTTTAATATATGTTTGTTTGAGACTAGGTTAAATATGTTAATGCTACCAAACAGTGGATTTTGTATCTATGATGCAAGGAAATAGGACTACTTAAAGGTGAAATTGGCTGACCTCAGGGAACAGAATATCTATTGGGAAACTTTTGGTCAGTTATAGCTCAAAGCATTTATCACATAGCCAATGCATTGTTGATGTAGATGACTTCAAAAGTCTCTTCCCTTCCATTACTGAAAATTCTGAACACACACACACACACGTGTACACACAGGTTAAATAATTTATTTAGAGTTATCTAAATTTATCTTACTAAGTTACTTTTTTCCCCTGGCATTCTTGAAATTCATTCAGAGTACATTTCACCTTTTTTGTATCTTTCCTTTTATTTAACAGTGTCTCTAAATGTCTGTACTTCCTCAATAAAAATCTGCAGGATGTTTAGACTCCTAGGCCTTATTTGGTATTGTTGAGTCACAATTTTCAAATTCTTAAAATGACTGTTATTTTTCATATAACTGGCAAGTGGTTTCCTTCAAATTTCTAGGTTGACCTTTTATGGTTATAACTTGCTTTTCTGTTCTAGTTTCAGAACAGGCCATATCATATGAGACTCCTTACATCCATCTCCCAGTGCCCTTATGGATATAGCCAGATTAGCTCTTCAAACTACTGTCTTGATGCCCTCTGCAACAAATCTGTCACCTGTAATTAATGACTCTAGTTGTCAAATTGTGGGTAAATAAAAATCTGTTCATGTCAGTTCATAAATGAAGAAGTGAGTTAGGAAAACCGCCATTTACATCCCCCACTATAAAAATTGATTCAGGCAAGAATTTTCCAAAGAACATAGGAAATACAGTATTTGCACAGTGCTAAAGCATAACATGACAGATTACTTATGTTTTTCCAAAGGAATGTTCTCTCTTTATAACTGAGAGAGCTGGCAGGGACTACCTTCCTCATTGCATCCTTTATAGGGAGACGCCAGACATTCCTCCTCCTGTGCTACAATAAGAAGTACATAAGAGCATCTAAAAATTATTCTTATAAAAAATGCTTACCCTAAATCTAATGAAACCTCTAAACTCACATCCATATTTAAGCAAATACAAGGGATAGAGGAATAAGTTAAAGGACACCATGAAGGAACAATTAGCCAATTACAGAGTGTGCGACACTGTAAAAGACAGTGGCCTTGTATATTTCAAAATGTAGCATCAACTCAGGAAAAAATAGTGGAGGAGTAGGGGACCCTATTCCAACCAGTCCCGGAATTGAGCTGGATATCTACCAGGCCCACTCTGAACACCCACAAAATCAGCCTGAGATGTAAGAAGACAGATCTGGATCTCTACAAACAGAATATCGCAGGCGGTTGGTTTTGAGGTACAAAGCAGTGAGCCGTGATTCTGTGGGCACATATCCGAAGATAAAATGGAAGAGGGAGGGAGCTGCCATAAGCGCTGGCACTGGGAAGGTGAAATAACACAGCAAAAGCCTCCAGCGCTGGGGACCGGGCACAGACTCGCAGACTGGTAGCAACAGGGAAAGCACTTTAGGGCAGCCCCCCAGAAAGAAATCTGGAGCAGCGGGGCTGTGCTTTAGAACTGGGGGCGGCTGGCGGTTTTAGAAGCACAAAAGGCAGAGTCATGCCCCGACCTGGAGGTGAGAACTGGAAGCGCTGCTGAGGGACGCACAATCCAGGATGCTGCAGTTTATAGCAGCACAGACAGAAATGGAGATAGTGTGGCCTGGAGAGCTCACTGAAGAACAGACTGCGATCTCTCTGCTGAGGCAGAGGGTTAGAAATGATGTCTTCTGCTCTGACTCTCAGGAGAGACGTGGAAAGCCACCATGGAAAGCTGCCAGAGAACAAAAGCCCCCAAAAGAGCCCATCCCCCCCCCACAGGGGGCAGAGCAACTCTGCCCAAACAGGGTTGCCTGAGTAACAGCGTGGCAGGGCCCTCCCCCAGAAGACAGACTGGGAAAACAAGAGACTGACAACCCTAGCGTCCCTATAAAACAGGTGCATCTTGCTTGGGTTGTGGTCAATAATTTGGACTCTGTACATTCATTCCCTCAATCACCCCTCAGAAGAATGATTAGGAGGAAGAACCCCCAAAATAGGAAAGATTCAGAGATTACGACTTATGCTGATTTACAAATGGATGCAAATATAACCAAGATGTCAGAAATGGAATTCAGGCTAGCAATTGTGAAGACAATAGCTAGAATGGAGAAATCAATTAATGGCAAAATAGAGTCTCTAAGGGCAGAAATGAAAGTGGAACTGGCAGAACTTAAAAATGCTATCAATGAGATCCAATCTAATCTAGATAATCTAACAGCTAGGGTAAGTGAGGCAGAAGAATGAATTAGTGGTCTAGAAAACCAACTGATAGAAAAGAAGGGAAAACAGGAGGCCAGGGAAAAACAACTCAAAATCCAAAATAGAATCAGAGAAATAAGTGACAACATGAAATATTCCAATGTCAGAATTATTGGAATCCCAGAGGGGGTGGAGAGAGAGAGAGGACTAGAAGATGTATTTGAGCAAATCGTAGCTGAGAACTTCCCTAAATCTGGGGAATGAAACAAACATTCGAGTCCTAGAGGCAGAGAGGACCCCTCCCAAGATCAAGGAAAACAGGCCAACACCCTGGCATGTAATAGTAAAACTCATAAATCTTAGCACCAAGGAAACCATCTTAAGGGCAGTTAGGGGGAAGAGATTCCTTATGTACAGAGGGAGGAACATGAGAGTAACATCAGACCTATCCACAGAGACCTGGCAAGCCAGAAAGGCCTGGAAAGATATATTCAGGGTACTAAATGAGAAAAACATTCAGCCAAGAATACTTTATTTGGCAAGGCTGTCATTCAGAATGGACGAAGAGATGCAGAGCTTCCAAGACCAGCAGAAACTGAAAGAATATGTGACCAATAAGGCGGCCCTGCAAGAAATATTAAGGGGGGTTCTATAAAAGGAGAAAGACCCCAAGAGTGATATACAACAGAAATTTATAGGGACATTCTATAAAAACAAGGTCTTCACAGGCAACATGATGACAATGAATTCATATCTTTCAATAATCACTCTCAATGTGAATGGCCTAAATGCTCCCATAAAGCGGCACAGGGTTGCAGACTGGATAAAAAGACAGGACCCGTCCATAGGCTGCCTACAAGAGACTCATTTTGAACCTAAAGATACATCCAGACTGAAAGTGAAGGGATGGAAATCCATCTTCCATGCCAACGGACCTCAAAAGAAAGCTCGGGTAGCAATTCTTCTATCAGACAAATTAGATTTTAAGCTAAAGAATGTAATTAGAGACACAGAAGAACACTATATCATTCTTAAAGGGTCTTTCCAACAAGAAGATCTAACAATTATAAATATCTACGCTCCCAACATGGGAAGAGCCACATCTACATAAGCCAACTGTTAGCCAAAATAAAGGGTCATATTGATAATAATATGTTAATTGTAGGAGACCTCAATACTCCACTCTCAGCAATGGACAGATCATCTAGGCAGAAAATCAACAAAGAAAAAAGAGCTTTGAATGACACACTGGACCAGATGGACCTCATAGACATATACAGAACATCCCACCCTAAAACAACAGAATACTCATTCTTCTTGAGCACACACGGAACTTTCTCCAGAATAGTCCACATACTGGGTTACAAATCAGGTATCAACTGATACCAAAAGACTGAGATTATTCCCTGCATATTCTCAGACCATAATGCTTTAAAACTGGAACTCAATCACAAGAAAAAATTTGGCAGAAATTCAAACACTTGGAAGCTAAAGACCACTCCACTCAAGAATGTTTGGGTCAACCAGGAAATTAAATAAGAACTTAAACAATTCCAGGAAACCAATGAGAATGAAAGCACATCAGTCCAAAACCTATGGGATACTGCAAAGGTGGTCCTAAGTGGGAAATACATAGCCATCCAAGCCTCACACAAAAAAATAGAAAAATCCTGAATTCGCCAACTAACTTTACACCTTAAAGACCTAGAGAAAAAGCAACAAACAATACCGAAGCCATGCATTAGAAGAGAAATAATTAAGATTAGAGCAGAGATCAATGAATTAGAAACCAGAAATGAGGAGATGAGATCAACAAAACTAGAAGCTGGTTCTCTGAAAGAATTAATAAGATCGATAAGCCACTGGACAGACTTAGCCAAAAGAAAAGAGAAAGGACCCAAATTAATAAAATTATGAATGAAAGGGAGAGATCACGACTAACACCAAGGAAATAGAAACAATTATTAGAAATTGTTATCAACAACTATATGCCAATAAATTAAGCAACCTGGAAGAAATGCATGCCTTCCGGGAAACCTATAAACTGCCAAGACTGAAACAGGAAGAAACTGACAACCTGAATAGGCCAATAACCAGTAACGAGATTGAAGCAGTGATCAAAAACCTCCCAAAAAACAAGAGCCCAAGGCCTGATGGTTTCCTTGGGGAATTCTACCAAACATTCAAAGAAGAAATAATATCTATTCTCCTGAAGCTGTTTCAAAAACAGAAACTGAAGGACAACTTCCAGACTCATTCTATGAGTCCAGCATTACCTTAATCCCCAAACCAGGCAAAGACCCCATCAAAAAGGAGAATTTCAGACCAATATCCCTGATGAAAATGGATTCCAAAGTTCTCAACAAAATCCTAGCTAATAGGATCCAACAACACATTAAAAGGATCATCCACCATAACCAAGTGGGATTTATCCCTGGGATGCAAGGGTGGTTCAACATTCACAAATCAATCAATGTGATAGAACACATTAATAAGAGGAGAGAGAAGAACCATGGTCCTCTCAATTGATGCAGAAAAAGCATTTGACAAAATACAGCATTCTTTCCTAATTAAAACTCTTCAGAGTATAGGGATAGAGGGAATATTCCTCAAGTTCATAAAATCTATCTATGAAAAACCCACAGCAAATATCATCCTCAATGGGGAAAAGATGAGAGCATTTCCCTTAAGATCAGGGACACGCCAAGGATGCCCACTCTTGCCACCTCTAATAATACTAACATAGTATTAGAAGTCCTGGCAACAGCAATCAGACAACAAAAGTAAATATAATGTACTCAAATTGGCAAAGAAGAAGTCAAACTCTCTTCGCAGATGACATGATACTTTATGTGGAAAATCCAAAAGACTCCAACCCCAAATTACTAGAACTCATACAGCTGAAATTCAGTAATGTGGCAGGATACAAAATCAATGCACAGAAATCAGTTGCTTTCTTATACACTAACAATGCAACTGTAGAAAGAGAAATTAGAGAAATGATTCCATTTACAATAGCACCAAAAACCATAAGATACCTCAGAATAAACCTAACCAAAGAGGTAAAGGATCTATACTGTAGGAACTACAGAACACTTATGAAAGAAATTGAAGAAGACACAAAAAGATGGAAAAACATTCCATGCTCATGAATTGGAAGAATAAACATTGTTAAAATGTCTATGCTACCCAGAGCAATCTATACCTTTAATGCCATCCTGATCAAAGTTCCAATGACGTTTTTCAAAGTGATAGAAAAAACAATCCTAAAATTTGTATGGAATCAGAAAAGACCCCAAATCACCAAGGAAATGTTGAAAAAGAACAACAAAGCTGGGGGCATCACGTTGCCAGATTTCAAGCTCTATTACAAAGCAGTGATCATCAAGACAGCATGGTACTGGCACAAAAACAGACATATAGACCAATGGAACAGAATAGAGACCCCAGATATAGACCCTCAACTCTATGGTCAAATAATCTTCGACAAAGCAGGAAAAAATATGCAATAGAAAAAAGTCTCCTCAATAAATGGTGCTGGGAAATTGGACAGCCAAATGCAGAAGAATGAAACTCAGACCATTCTCTAACACCATACACAAAGATAAACTCAAAATGGATGAAAGACCTCAATGTGAGACAGGAATCCATCAAAATCCTAGAGGAGAACATAGGCAATAACCTCTTTGACATCGGCCACAGCAACTTTTTTCAAGATACATCTCCAAAGGCTAGTGAAACAAAAGCGAAAATGAACTTTTGGGACTTCATCAAGATAAAAAAACTGCACAGCAAACAGTCAACAAACAGAGGCAACCCACAGAATGGGAGAAGATATTTGCAAATGACACTACAGACAAGCGCTGATTTCTAAGATCTATAAAGAACTTCTCAAACGCAACACCCAAAAAATAATCAAGTCAAAAAATGGGCAGAAGACATGAACAGACACTTCTCCAAAGACGACACACAAATGGCTAACAGACACATGAAAAAATGTTCATCATCATTAGCCATCAGGGAAATTCAAATCAAAATCACACTGAGATACTACCTTACAGCAGTTAGAATGGCAAAAAGTGACAAGGCAAGAAACAGCAAATGTTGGAGAGGTTGTGGAGAGAGGGGAACCCTCTTACACTGTTGGTGAGAATGCAAGTTGGTACAGCCACTTTGGAAAACAGTGTGGAGGTGCCTCAAAGAATTAAAAATAGAGCTATCCCATGACCCAGCAATTGCACTCCTGGGTATTTACCCCAAAGACACAGATGTAGTGAAAAGAAGGGCCATATGCACCCCAATGTTCATAGTAGCAATGTCCGCAATAGCCAAACTGTGGAAAGAGCTGAGATGCCCTTCAACAGACACATGGATAAAGAAGATGTGGTCCATATATACAATGGAATATTACTCAGCCATCAGAAAGGATGAATACCCAACTTTTACATCAACATGGATGGGACTGGAGGAGATTATGCTAAGTGAAATAAGTCAAGCAGAGAAAGTCAATTATCATATGGTTTCACTTATTTGTGGAACATAAGGAATAGCATGGAGGACATTAGGGGAAGGAAGGGAAAAATGAAAGGGGGGAAATCAGAGGGGGAGATGAACCATGAGAGACTATGGACTCTGAGAAACAATCTGAGGGTTTTAGAGGGGAGGTGGGTGGGGGGGATGGGTTAGCCCGGTGATGGGTATTAAGGAGGGCACATATTGCATGGAACACTGGGTGTTATATGAAAACAATGAATCATGGAACACTACAACAAAAACTAATGATGTACTGTATGGTGAGTAACATAACATAATAAAGTAAAATTTAAAAAAAAAAATGAAGTCAGCATTACCTTGATACTAAGTCTGACAAAGATATTACAAAAAAGTAAAATGATGGTTTGCTTATGAACACAGACCCCTCAAATACTAAACAAAAATATTACAAATTGAATTCAACAACATATAACAAGTGTATAACATAGCAATTTCTTTTACAGTAGCATGAAACAGAAAAGATTTAGGAATTAATTTAATAAAAAATGCAACACCTTTGAAATAAATCTAGTTATAATTTCTGAGAAAAATTAAAGAAACCTAGATAAATGTTAGAAATATCATGTTCATGGATTGGAAGACTTACTACTTCAAGCTACCAATTCTCACCAAAGTGATGTATAGATTCAATAGAATAACAAAAAAGATCCCAGCATGCTTTCTGAGAAAGATATTGATAAGCCATTTCTGATATTTTTGGGAAAACTGTAAAAAACAATTATCAAGAAGAGGAAAGTTAGAGGACTTACGGAATTGATTTTAACATTTACTACAAACTGACAGTTTTCATAGCTTCCTATAAAGTTAAACATACACCAACCATATCCTCCAAGCTTTCTACTCCAAGATATTTACCTAGGAGAAATAAAAATATACATACACAAAAATATTTGTGAATGTTTATAGCAGCTTTATTCAGAGTAGTTCCAAGTGGGAAATAACTTAAATTCCCAACAACAGGTAAATAACATATACATATATATATAATTTATAACATTCATTAAATTACTGCTGAGCTATTAAAAAGTAACTAACTACTGATACATGTACTACCATATATAAATCTCAAAATCATTATTTTTAAGAAAGTCAAATATAAAATATTCTTATTGTAGGATTCCATTTAAATGAATTTCTAGAAAATGCAAACTAATCTATAGTGACAGAAAGCAGACCAGTGGTTGTCTGGATCTGGGAGCAGAGGGAGGGAGAGACTGCTGAATGATGATGGAAAATTTTTGAGCATGATGGAAGTGTTCTGTATATTGACTGTGGCTTTGTTTCCACATATTTATTTGTCCAAACACAATAATTAAGACAAATTCAGTTTGTTGTACTTTGATTTAAAAAACAAAAGTAAATATAATTAACTTAATTTAAAAATGCATTTCGTTTTGGTCTAAGCAATGTTTTGTTATGCTTTACTAAATGTGAATTAATATAAAACCCTAATGATATTTTTTCTTACACTTAGCACAAGTTAGGTGTTAACACACTCGTTGTTGAGTAGATAAGTGAATGAGTAAGTACTATACTTTGTTTTTTTAACCATTCACATGAAATGAGTGCTTAGTGTGTGCGTGTGTGTATGCGCGCACGTGCGTGTGTGTGTACAGAGACACCAGAAAGAAACTGCTTTTAAATCACTTGCAGTATTAAAATGTTTCAATACTGTTAGGAAGAAGACCTGATAAGGTATACATGTTCTGTTTAAAGCTGTAATTTCTGCTGTTTAAAAAATTTCTGTGACAAATCACAAATCTTGTTTTTATGAAAAAATGTTGACGCCATGGAAAAATAAGTGGAGGAGGGGTGCTGTCCTTTGTTTAAGAAAAGACTAAAGATAACTAACAACCAGATACAAATGGTTTACTGGAACATATGGGGGAATCTTTGAACATAGTGTTTTAGTTAATTTTCTTAAGGCTGATAATTAAAATGTGGTTATGGAAGGGGGAAAAGCCCTTAGTTTTAAGAACTGTGAGCTCAAGTACTGTGGGTAGATATCATGATGTTACAACTTGTTTTCAAATAATTCAGAAGAGAGAAGGAGATAAATATTGAAACATTTTGATTATAATTACATTTCATGAATGGCATTCAGTTTTTCCTGCTTTTTCAATTTCTATATATTTGAACACTTTCATAATAAAACACTGGAAGAAACAAATTTTCTTTTCACTGTGTAGAATAATAAAAGATCATTAACTAAAGAGATAGACTCCCAAGAATTCAAAAATGGACTCTCAATTAAGACTGACTTGCACTGATTAGATAAGTTTATTTTTCTAGAACCAATCATGACTTTTTAAGGAGTTGGGAGTCAGCTATTAGTGAAACATGAAAAAAAAAAACTGTTAAAATGTTATGGTTCATCATGAATACAGTATAATTTGGCTACTAAGCACCATGAACCAGGATATTTTTATGTGGATAAAATTTCAAAGTTTTAAAAACTAATAGCAGAAACAAGAAAAATTGTATTACATTTTCACATTTTTACTCAACTATACAGGCTTATAAGTCTTAAATGCCTATACATCTATTAGAAGATATTTTGAGAATTTTATTTCCAAATCACGGTCTTTTAAAAAAAAGGGAAAACCACAAACCTTGCTGACAAACACTAACTCAAAAATCTCTAAAAAACATTACCCTGTAACATAACTGTTTGGTTGTTTCCAACAACTCTTTGAAAGTTAAGGGTTTGAAAATAAAACTGTTGTAATGATATTGTCTACATATTTCTAAATGGTCACAACAATCTCTCCCATCCTCCATTCCTACCATCAGAGAGTGGGGTCTATGTTCCCTCCTTTGAATCTGAGCAAGCTTATGGCTACTGCAGACTCAATGTTATGTGACCTCTTTTTGTGTCCCCAGTAGAGTCTCCTCACCTGATCCCACTGAAACAGAGATAATCTATTACACCATGACCTGACCCAATTGCAGATTTGTGAGCAAAATTAGTGACTGTTGTTGTTTTAAGCTTCTAAGTTTTAAGGTAGTTTGTTACATAGCAGATAACTGACCTGATTGTCAACAAAGAATTTAATCAAATATTAATTAGAACAAAAAGTACCTTCATAAATAGCACTGTTTCTGTAGATATATATCTTGTTATGGAATGCCATGAATAATGTCATTTTCTTTTCTGGCAGGTTCTGTGAGTTGGCAGTATCTAAAACTCATGATACCCACATTCACATATGTAGGGTAATTTGTGTTGTAAAGAACCTTCTAGGGAAGGTTCAGAAATGTTGTAGCTACAAACTATGAAACATCAGATAAGTCATTTGCCCATAAATGGTTAAAGGGAGCCATTTTTGCAACTCTCAAAGAGGCTATTTAGAAGTTTAAATTACATGAAGTGTAAGAAAGCTCTTCCTAAACTCTATGGAGCTATACAAATAACATTTTCTATTAAAATCAAGATTATTGAAATGTTGCTCTATTAATCTTAGTTTTTATTCTGTCTTTTGAAAAGTCCGGGCTTAAAGAACTGGTTTAAAGATTCTAAATGGATGATGTGTAGAACAGAGTGTTGAGTTGTTTACAGGCAGGTGCAAAAGATTTTGCTTTTTCATTTTAAGGGAAATTACTTTTTGAAACCTTTATATGCTACCTTGGCTATATCTTGAGAATAAAAAGCTTGGAGTTCAGGGCACTCTGAATTCTCTAGTGATCAATTTAATGCCGCCTCCAGAATTCTAAACAACTTTCTTTTTGTGTCTTAAAAACATTCATGATCACGGGTTAACATTTATATATATATATTTAATACCCTTACAGTTATTTCATTTCCCAAAACAAAGTCATAAAAGAGCTAACTTGTTAGTAAAAACCATGCTTCTAAAAATATGTCTTATTTTTTAGAATATATACATAGTTCATAGATTTTCCACATGGAAAGAAAAACAGCATTAAGTTGCATAAGGAGATAATAAATATTGTAAATATTTTAATATTGCTGAAGATACTTGATTGCTACCCTAGTTAAGTGATTTTTCCTCCCACTGGAAAACTAGATTTTTTTTAATTACAGACTTATTTACTTATTTAGCATATTTCTAAAATGTCAGATGCAAAACGTATGGCTATTTTAATAGGCAGTTCCACTCTTCTTCTGGGATGATGTTAAAGCAGCAGAATTATCAGAGATGGACAGGCTCCAGATGACAATGAATATGTACAAAGAGATAGAATATGTGACTCTGCAGTTCACTCTGAATTTTTCAAATGGGTATCTGAAGGACATTTAATTATTTTGGTGACCTGAAATTCTCAAGATAAAAGTTTGCAAAGGAAACAGTCAACAAAACCAAAAGACAACCGACAGAATGGGAGAAGATATTTGCAAATGACGTATCAGATAAAGGGCTAGTATCCAAAATCTATAAAGAACTCATCAAACTCAACACCCAAAGAACAAAGAATCCAATCAAGAAATGAGCAGAAGACACGAACAGACATTTTTCCAAAGAGGACATCCAAATGGCCAACAGACACATGAAAAAGTGCTCAATATCGCTCGGCATCAGGGAAATCCAAATCAAAACCTCAATGAGATACCACCTCACACCAGTCAGAATGGCTAAAATGAACAAGTCAGGAAACGACAGATGTTGGCGGGGATGTGGAGAAAGGGGAACCCTCCTCCACTGTTGGTGGGAATGCAAGCTGGTGCAGCCACTCTGGAAAACAGTATGGAGGTTCCTCAAAAAGTTGAAAATAGAGCTACCATATGATCCAGCAATTGCACTACTGGGTATTTACCCCAAAGATACAAAAGTAGGGATCCGAAAGGGTACATGCACCCCGATGTTTATAGCAGCAATGTCCACAATAGCCAAACTGTGGAAAGAGCCAAGATGTCCATCGACAGATGAATGGATAAACTGACAACCTTTTAAAGTTGGTAGGAGCTAAACAATCCATTCGCTTGTTTATTTATTCTTTTATAGGCTCACTAATGCAGGCATACTATATTTTACTCTTTGTTTTTCTGTCCCAGTCACTAAGTGAAGTGCTTAGCCTATAAGATGGCCATGATTACACGCTGTCTCAAAGAGCTTGCAATATTGAGGGAAAGACAGTTGTGATGATACTAGGAGGTGTAAGCCATATGTTTTCCTAGTCTGGCTGGCATCAAGGTCAGCAGGCCTTTTCTTTATCAAGTAACTGGCTTTCCTCTCCCTAAAATATATTGGTCCCAGCCTAGAGAGTCACTACTAAAGTGTTCTTATCTCATATTTTCTAAATACCCCTTTAAATGATCATACGACTTTTGAAACTTTAACAAAACACAATTCTGTGGCTTTAGGTGTATAAGGTACCTGATCTGTTATTAGCTATGCATGTTTGTGTAACAGCTTTGCCTTATTCTTAGATTTTTTTTAAACTATCATCTTCTACTATTTTTCCATTACTGCTATTATAGCTCTTTCCCTATTTATCTATAAAGTGCATATATACGTTTGTTTTTTCATATTTAAATATTTTAGGTGCATGTAACTTTCTGTGGAAGTGGGGGATCCTATGTGTAATCATAGCCTGAAACAAGGAAATTTGCACTTAGCATTCACTTCACAGGGAATCTTCTAAAATCGGGAGATCTATTTATTTTATTCTTATATATAGCCTTTGATTCTAAACATAATCTTTTCGGAAAGTTATAGTATTGCATGTAAAATGTGTGGACTATTAATTGGTAATGTTATAGTTTGCATGTGAAAATGAACCCACCTATAATAGCTTAAGTTAAAAGGGTATTTACTGACAGAATTGAAAATCCAGGGATGGGACTGTTTTCAAATGAAGCTTGATTCATGGTTTAATGGTGTTCTCTTCTATGTATTAATGTGGAGGTGGAAAGTGAAATTTGGTGATTCTTTTATATTAATCAAGGCCTACTTCTGGACTACTGAGTAGACTTATCCTAGACCAAACTATAAGGATTGAGAGCAGGAGACAGGTGGTTCTCTTTCATCAGGAAAAGTGTGATCGTTAGATACTGGCAGGCAAAAGTGACATCTCATAATTCTGCATCAATTTGGCAGTATTGCCTACTTGTTCTTTTCTAGTAAGTTAGTGGAATAACAGGCCAAATTAAAAGAACAATAAATTCAACCCTAAATATGAGTGAGTACAACTACTAAAATGGTTGTGTTTTTGTTTCTTTGTTTCTAGAATGATGCAATCCATTTATATGTGAACTCATGAATGGAAACCATAATTTCTAACATGCATTCTCTTTTACACTGCTCAAGCCTCTGGATCACTTCACATGATGGAATGGCACTGAAGGGAGTAAAAATATTTATTTAGGACATAACACTTAATGTACTATTTCCACTGGTTTAGATACTAAAAATAAACCATTTGGAACTTTTTATAATATTCTTTAGAGGAAGGCGCAACAGAGCATCTCAGCTAATGTACGAAAATCTCTTGCAGGTCATATATCCTCCAGCATATGTCTTAGTCAAATGATGCCCTTTCTATCAGAGAAGATTCCAAAGGAAAAAAAAAATAGTCTTTTCCTCCTGTCTTAATACCAAAGTTAAAGAGTATTTGTCTAGGGTATGATTCTTGTTAGGTAGGTCATGTTTCTGGAAAAAATAGGCCCTATGGCTCTCTTTTGTGATTAGTACTGGAACTGCATTCCAGGGTCCTTTGAGAACAGGGATCTTTAATACTCTCTGAATTTGCCAAGCTCCAGGGAATCTCTTGAATACTGAAAGTCATTAGAGTTTGTCAATCTTAGGGACATAACTATGTCAAACAGTACGTAATCATAGAATTCCAAGATTCAAAAAGTATTTTTGCCTTCATCAGATTGTTTTGGGTCTTTCATTTACAAAGTATTTATTAAGTGCATAGAAGAACTGGTTCTCTACGAGGCACTCGAGGTGCAAAAGTCTCTATTTTTATGGAGCTCACATGCTATCGAAAGACGTAATAAATGAAGGTAATGCCAGAAAGAGACAAATATACAAAAAGTAAAACAGAGTGAGGTTAGAGAGAGTAGCTGGGTAGGAAACACTAATTTAGAATAGGTGTTAATGAAATGCTTCTTCTAGCAGGTGACACCTGAGTCAGGACTTAAATAATGAAAAGTAGCCAACCATAAGCAATGAGAATTAAATATCTCAGGATACATTTCACAATAAATAAATATCATGTCCAGAGATTAGGCAAGATACAGCCTAAACTGTTACTCAGGTATCAACACTGTTTATATGAAAACTTGCTTTAGAAAAAAAAATTTTAAATGTGGCATTATAATGATTTAAATAAACACCAGTGTGGCATAGCTGATGCTGTTACAAAGTAGAGGACTAAGTCCTTAGCTATATTTACAATATAAATTTAATGCTTTTTGTATATTATTGCAATATAAAATTTATTTATCCAAACTCTGGTCTAGGTCTCTGATAGGATTAGGCTAATATGTGTCAATCAGTGTCTCCTCCTTAGTAAAAAGCAACTTCTCTCTCAAATGTCTGTATCAATTTGACAGCTTTCTCTACCTCAAATATTCCAAAAAAGCTTTAGTGTCTTCCTAAGTTTCAGAAACCTTGAGATATATAATTGAGAGTGGTTTAAAAGCAATACATTCATTTCCCCTTTAAGTTACTCTGACTGCCAGTATTACTTTCGCTTAGTCTGACTCTACATAATGGAAGAGGTGACTTGGCTGATAAGTTTAAGCTAGAACAAGGATGTCTACATTTCCAATGGCAAAGTCCAGATAATTTTCATCAATCTACTCAAAATGAATTTTTGAAACATTAAGAGATATTTCAGCATTTGCCTTTGTGATATTTTGTCTGGGCAATCAGTGATTGGATTACATTTTCTTAATGTGCTAAATCTTCTAATAACCTAAAAGAGCAAACTGGACAAAGTCAGAGAAGTACTGTATTTCAAACAATGATTAGATGCAGTCACATAAAAACATGGACAATTTTTTAAACAACACTTTCTCTTGAAAAATTGTGGTCATTTAGAATGAAAAAAAAGTTTTTATATTAAACCATAAAGCTAATGATAAATGTAAATTAGGAGATGATGTAATTGCCTCTGAAATGACAACTTTAATTCTTTTCATTTCATTCAGTTCTCAAATACCTGATTAGTCCATTTTATAGAAGAAAGATTCAGAGGTTATATACAAGGTTATCAGAGTAGGCTGAACAATCTTTGGGTAGACCAAAGATATCTAGGTCTTCTAATCTCTGTTAGAAGGTGTATTAAACAAGAAAACAGAATAGCCCTTGGAACTTCCAGAGGAGTGTAGACATGCTGACACCTTCATTTGGCCATTGAAACTGATTTCAGACTTGAGATTTGTAAGAACTGTGCACTGCTCTAAGCCACCAAGTTTGTGGTAATTTGTTAGAGCAGCCATAGAAAACTAATACAATCATAAAGTTAAACTGTTGAATCCTAGATAAGAACCAATCTGTTCCCATTTCCTTTCTAATATATCACCTTGTTATGTTGCTTTCTATAGGAACCTTTATAGTGGCAAACTCATTGCAAATGACTGAATAAATTCTTCATGTGAATTTACAATTGCATGAGAATGCCTTAATTTGTAGATCTGGTAAGCAAACACACTTTAAAATATTGACTCCTTTGGGGCCACCTGGAAGGTTCAATTGGTTGAGCGTCCGACTCCTGATTTTGGCTCAAGTCATGATCTCAGAGTCCTGAGATCCAGCCCTGCAGCAGGCTCTTCCCCTAGCAGGGAGTCTGCTTGAGTTTTTCTCTCTTTCTCAAATAAATAAATAAATCTTAGGAAATTGGATTCTTTGCTTAAAATTGGATTATTTATACTGTTTTGAAAGATGAAACTCAAGCCTTGAAAAATTATTGACACTAGTTATCTCCTCAGATAGATTTCCCTTACAAGAAACTTACAAGAATATAGACCCTTTGTTAGATAGGCATAATTTGCAACCTATTCAATTTCTCTTGATTCAACTACGGTCTAGCATTTTGTGCATAAAATGAGAAGGTTAGTGACATAATTTGGTCTAGGTCTCTGATAAGATTAGGTTGATGTATCTCAATTAGCGTTTGGGTTGAGTAATCTTTGGGTATTCTAATACAACCAACCAAAAATCACTGCTCTGTTGTATTTTTGGATTTGATGAAAAGTTGTGAAGAATGGCATCTTCTGTTTACTACTCTGGAAAATATCAGAAAGATAGGAACATTCAAAAGAAAAGCTGAAAGATACAGATCACATCACTTGAACTGAATTAGGCAAGTTATCAAGTTACTGAGTGCTGTTTTGGATCTGAGTCAAAGAATTAGAAGATTTATTTTGGTTTCTGGGAAGGGGGGTGACAAAACAACACAGAACCTCACATGGAGAAAAAGATCTACTTATTGGTTAGATTCCAGAATAGAATGAGTGAAACGGGATTCAAAGCTGAAGAACTGTGATAAGTCTGGGTATCCTGGTGGGGTGAACAGAAAGGGATGGGAGCTTGGAATCAAAGTCAGAGAAATGAGTGACAGAGATGGGGAACTTGAAACCAGGAGCTCATTAAGGGCAAAGACTGTATCTTATCATTTTAAAAAAAGATGTTCCAGTGGTGGCAATGTGCCAAAAACTTATCAAAGTAAAAATTTAAGCTGAATATTTAGAAATCAAACAGCATCATTTTTGAAGCCAGCAATGATTAAGGTTGCGAAAAGAATGTGAGGTGGTTAAATTCCTTGTTTCAGGTCAAGTTTGGTCCCAGAAATTGAGATTACAGTGAGCCTCAAGTGGTACTCAAGAGCCCTATTCTATTGTGAAAAGTAAGTTGTATTTCCAAAGGTTAAGAACTTGGCTGGTTCCAAAGTGCTTTGCTGTTTCATTGCACCAAGAGGAATTAAAAATGCATTGCCTACTTGGATAGTGTAGTTTTATATGTCAAACTTAAAACTCCAGGTTTTCATACTTCTCTTGACGTATTTTATCAACTGTCAGAAAGCCTGTGTGTAGGAATGCACTGGACAGAGGGAAATGACATGAGGTAAGGCTGAAGAGATAGATAAGGGTCAAATCATTGAGGGCTCTGTAGGCCATGGGAAAGAGCCTGGACATTATTATAAGTACAAATGGGAGTCACTGGAGAATTTCAGGTAGCAGAGGTACATCACATGACCACATTCTTAAATCTTAAAGGTCAGTTTGATGGTCCTAGGGAAAATGAATCAGAGGAGCAAGAGGAAAAGACGAACTTCTGAGCAGGCCACTGCCATATTCTAAATGGAAAATGATGACTAAGGTGGTGGGAGTGGAGTTAAGGAGAAAAAAAATTATGACATGTTTTTTAAATTGAGGCACAAGAACTTGCCGCTGACAAGTAACGTATATGTATTTGTATGAATATGGTTGCTGATGAGTGGAAGGAATTCAAATTAAAATAACTGGGTGACATGTCTAGGAATTCACTGAGATGAGAAAGATTAGTAGAGAAACAGGACTGTTAACTGATTGATTTTTGGTGGGAAAATAGGAAGGAGAATCAAGGGCCTATTTTTTTTAGTTTGTCAAACTTGTGAGACATTTTAGTGGAAATACTAAGTAATTTATGATATGTGTAATGCTATAGTTCAGTAAGATATGTATTTGGGTATTATAATCCCATATGCGCTATTTCAAGACATGTGAATTTATAAGGTTACCAAAGGAGAAGATATAGCAGGGAACAAAACAGAGGCCAGCAACAAATCCTAAAGAACACATCTGAGAAGAGGATAGCACATACAAACTGAGAAAGAAAGAAAAATAAAATAGGAAAAAAAAAAGAAGAGTGAGACATCATGGAAACTGAGAGAGGAGGTATTTTAGGAAGTATTTATTGGTCAAGTGTAGAACATGATGTAAAGTTGCCTAGAGTGAGGACAGAAGAATGTCCACTGAAACACTCCAAAGGAAGGTTCTTAATCATGTTGACAAATGAAGTTTCAGTGAAATATGGACTTCACAAATCCTAAGGGCAGTGAATGTGAAGTATGGGAAAATATATGTATGATATTGTTGAAGAGTTTTACTTAGAAGGGGAGTAAAGAAATGCAGTGGCTACTGGAAAAACATGCATCTATTAAGGAAGAATGTGTTTTCAAGATAAGAGATACTATAACATGCTTATATGTACTAATATATGAACAAATTAGTAGAGAAGGAAAAACTGATGATGTGGGAAAAAGAACATATAATCAGAATAATAAACCACTGAGAAGGCAGTAGTGATATCAAATTAAAAACAAACAAAAAAACGTATTTCCTCTACTATCACAGAAGATAGGCAGCAGAATCTAAGTGAACGTGGGTACATTCTATGATGGGAAGGTGAATCCTTCTTATTTGATTACTTTTATTTTCTTATTTAGTTATCAAGTGGAATCATCAGCTGATTCAGAAAGGGAGAGGGCTATGAAAAGTTTGTAGAGAGTTTATCTGCTGAAATATCTAAAGCACCAAGAATAATGCCTCACACATGGAAAATACTCCTAACCATGTGCTGAAGGAATGAAGAAATGAATGGAGGAAAAGAGAGAAAATTGTTATCTTGGAAAGCAGAAAAGTTGGCTTACAAGGGGTACATAATAGGATTGTGTAGCAAACTGTATGTCCAGTTTTTAACCTGTTCACTCCTTCCTGTAGAGCGTGGATCATAACTGTTCTACACTAAGAATGATGTTCAGATTTCTCTTGTCAATGCCTGGTTTGGGCAGGAATGCAACCAGGTTCTGGGCCAATGAAGTCAAAGAATGCTTCTAGAGGCTTCTGTTAAAAATATCTTTGCTTTTGGGGGTGCCTTGGTGGTGCAATCGGTTAAGCAGCCAACTCTTGGTTTTGGCTCAGGTCATGATCTCAGGGTCATGAGACTGAGCCATGTGTCAGGCTCCACGCTCAGCACAGAGTCGGCTTGGAATTCTTTCTTCCTCTCCCTCTGCCCCTCCAGCTCATTCTCTTTCTCTCTCTAAAAAATAAATAAATATTTTTAAAAATCTGCTTTTAAACAAAGACAAATACATTTTTGTTTCTATTTCTAACATAAAAAATTCTTTTCATATAGCAAAAATGCAACAGATTTCTATGCAAATAATGCCAACACAGTAGTGCCAAGCATCTACCTTTCTGTTTTGATGTTTGTATTTATGGTTCTAGAGGCACTTACCATTTTGTGTAGTATTCACATTTGCATATGATACCTAGGGAATATTTGGCTATATTAAACAATCTATATTATAGGTCCATTTGTAACATGAACAGAGCAGGATACTGATTCTTTATGTTGATCACTGGATGTTCAATGAAAGCTAAAACTCTAAGTAGTTTTAATTCTTAAAATTTGTTAGGTAAAACTGAATTAATTTTACAAAAAATGTGAGGCCTATAATTTTATTTAAGTGTATTTATTTATTACATTATGTTCTCATGTTTCCCAAGCATAGTACTTAGCTAGTGCCATTCTAGATGCATAAGGGAAAAGTTAATTTATGACACCAAACAGATGCTTTAAGGCATTAGGGCTCAATTCTCTTTTGTGACCCTAGGTGAGAAAGGCTGAAAGGATCTAGGTTTTCATTTAATAAACAGAAAAGTGCATTAGCCCTAATAGAGCTTGTTAGAAAATAAATGATAAATGGATTTTAACACTTATCAAAATATACAGTTGAGATGCTCTGGTATTTGAACAAAGCAGGTAAGGAATACACAATTCCAACTATTGATTCTCTTGATTCTTTGAAAAAATATATATACACATAATTATATATTATAGATTATTTAAATATTTATTATATAATATATATGGGAAAGTGGTACTAGAATTATACATTTGGATTGTGTTATTTTATTTATTTTTATTTTTATTAATTTTTTATTATGTCTTGTTAATCACCATATATTACATCATTAGTTTTTGATGTAGTGTTCCATGATTCATTGTTCGTGGATTGTGTTATTTTAGTTCCTATACAAATGTCTTGATTCCTTTACAATGCATATTTTGCCCTAATTAGCTCTTCCTGCATCCGTGCTGTAAGAATTAAGTGATTTTTTTTTTAAAGACAGAACAGAATTAATAGGTTTTTATCTTCAGATGATAAGAATTTTTGTAGTGGATGGCTATATTTTCTGTTTCTTCATCACCTACTACTACTTCATATCATACGTCATTCCAAGCAAAATATATTTAGAAGCAAAAGAGCTTTAAATGTTTTGTTTTGTTTTTTTAAGTAATCTCTGCCTAACCTGCAGCTCGAACTCAGATCCCAAGATCAAGAGTTACATGCTCTACCAACCGAGCCTGCCAGGCACCCCAATTGTTGTCTTTTAAAAAAATATTGTAACTACTTTTTTCACTAGAGCTTTTTAAAAATTGTCTAGTCAGCATTTGAACTACACATACCTGATAAACTCAAGATACTGAAACTCTTAATGTGTTACAATAATATCTTGAGGCATATTGGCTAGAGCCAATTACAAGGTTAGAAGACAAAGTTTTTTCAGCGATGGTGTTTTTAAAAATCTTTTAGGCATTTTCAAGTTACTACTTGACAATTTTTGAGTTTTAAAATAAAAGCTTATTCTTTGTACAATGGAAAAGGCTACTGTTTTATCAAAACATCGTCTGGAAACTGAGGATTATATTTATTTGAAAACTGAATTCAAAGTTTCTTTTTATGATTAATACATATCTTTATTTTTAGTGAATGGTATTATATGCATAATGTATAAATATTGCCTTCCAATATTCAGTGTTTCCTCCATTTAAACATTATAAATCAATATTTTAAGATTATAGCAAATGTTTATTTTTTTAGAAATACATGCTTATTCTACAAATAAATGTCTAATATGTATTTTTACAGTGTTTTGGATGTTTCTTTGGGTGCAAATGGACACTTGCATTGTATGCTCACTGAATTCAAAGCTTAAAATTTAATGGGGAATCTGCTGTCTGCTCTTCAGAAAGGCACAGTGCTAAGACTAAGGGAATATTCCAGTGTTGGTAATGGACAAAAATGTTTTGCTTTCAAAAAGATTTATGGATGTATGAGAATGAGGAATTCAAGGAACCTAGAAGACTTTACTACTTATGCATGGTCAACAACTTGACTTATAACTTCTCCAAAATTAAAGAACAAAATTCAAGATAACTTTGGAAAAGAATCTTATCCAATGAAATTTCTGAAAATTCTAAACTCGAGGGCAGGAAGAATTTGTGCTATAGGAAAAGGAATCAGGTGAGGGTTTTTCCTGGAATTAATAAAACCATCCACTCCCACCTGTGGTCTGAGATGATCAAGGTAATAGGGAACTTACACACACAAAAAGGAGAGATACCTTTGCCATGATTTCTCAAGCTTCATAAGTTTTGTTAGGCTTCTTATAAAAAACACACGGATAATTTTTCAGAGAAATGCCCCAAATCCAGGTGTTCTAGATGTTTGCTTTGACAGGTTAATTCCTAATCAGAGCCTCTTCATTTTCTGCAATCTTCAACAACTAGTACTTAGAGAGAGAAACTGAATGTAAAGCTTCTTTCGAGAAACTGATTTATCATCCTGTGTTCAAGATTTACCTAAAATGCCCTATATACTGACAAATAAAAAACTGTAAGATTTTTTTCCAATTAACTGGATTAGGCACCTCAGCATTACTTATTATGTAAGAAATATTTTAAAAATATAGTCATATATGTTTATATGTATACACATGTATATACATACACATATGTATCAACATAAAATATGCATATATACATACATATGCATATACTCCTTAAACATTATGCTGAACTGTTGTTGATACAATTCTCAGTTTTCATCCAGATAAAGCCCTGAATTACTTTGTGGTTGTTCATATTTCTTAATGACTCCTAAAGTATAATGCTCTCTTGCTTAATATAGAACAACTGTTCTCAATTGCTTTCACCCCCTATTTTATTACAGGATACACTTCCATTAGTAACACTTCTTGATAATGACAGTGATTCATTTAGCAGTTAAAAATGACTGTTTTCCAAAATGGAGTACCAGAAATCCTAGGAATTGTGATTTGTTTTCATTGAGGGACACATTCATTTTTCTCTTCCACCTTCTTAAAACCACTGATGTAGATTATTAAAACTCAAATTAGAATTAGAATTTTTTGGAAGAATTAAAATGTTATGCTAGAAACTATCCACTTAATACAAAGGAAAGCAAAGAGAAACAGAAGAATAAAAAAGCATGAAGCATATAAAAAAAAGATGGTGATATAAGTGCAAAAATATTAAGTCATATTAAATGTAAGTAGATTAAAAATCCAATCAAAATGCACAGATCTTCATATTGTATTTCAAAACAACAACAACAACAACACTATCTTATCATATACTATCTTTAGGAGACATATTTCAGAGTCAAACATATAAATGGATTGAAAGTAAAGGATGGAAAAATGTATTTTTTAAACAGCAATCAAAACTAAGTTGGAGTGACTACACTAACAGCAGATAAGAGAGATTTTAAGACAAAAAAAACAGAGATATTTTTAATGATAAGAGGGTCAATCTACCAGGCAGATCTAACAATTATAAACAAATACGTGCATAGTATCAAAGCCTCCAATACATAAAAACTGACAAAATTGAAGAAGATATAGTGAACCAAACACAATAGTTGGGACGTCAATATCTTACTTTAAATAATGAATATGTATTACAGCAAGGCAGAAGATAAAAAGGAAATATAAAACTTGAATAACACTATAAACTGACTAGACCTAAAATACATCTATATAATGTGTCATCCCCAAAAGAGAGGAATACATATAAATGTGGGACATTCTCCATGACAGACCATATCTTATAGCATAAAACAAGCCTTTATAATTTTAAAATGATTGTAATCATACTTTCAAATGATTGAAAGTATGTTTTCCAACAAGGATGGAATTAAATTAGAAATCAGTAACAGAAGAAATTTGGCGTATATGGGAATATGTGCAAACTAAAGAACACATCCCTAATCAATTAAACAAGGAAAAACTAAATTAGAAAATTTTTTTTTACAGATTTTATTTATTTATTTGAGAGAGAATGAGAGACAGAGAGCATGAGAGGGAGGAGGGTCAGAGGGAGAAGCAGACTCCCTGCCGAGCAGGGAGCCCAATGCGGGACTCGATCCCGGGACTCCAGGATCATGACCTGAGCCAAAGGCAGTCGCTTAACCAACTGAGCCACCCAGGCGCCCCTAAATTAGAAAATTTTTTGACATTAATGAAAAATAAAACCCAATATTCACAAATTAATAGGACACAGCTAAAGCAGTACTCAGAGAAATTTTTTAGCTATAAACATCTATTTATTTATTTATTTATTTATTTTTAAAGATTTTATTTATTTGACAGAGAGAAACACAGCGAGAGAGGGAACACAAGCAGAGGGAGGGGGAGAGGGAGAAGCAGGCTTCCCGCCGAGCAGAGAGCCCGATGCAGGGCTTGATCCCAGGACCCTGGGATCATGACCTGAGCCGAAGGCAGACGCTTAACGACTGAGCCACCCAGGCACCCCTATAAACATCTATTTATAAAGAAGGAATATTTTAAATCAATAATTCAAATATTTAGCATTAGCTTTAAAAAAAAGAAAAAAAACTGAAATAAAAAAATACTAGAGTAGAAATTAATGAAATTGAAAATAGAAAAAAATAGAGAAAATAAAACCAGTGGGAGCTTCTTTGAAAAGATAAACCATTCTTGACAAACTTAGCAAAACCAAGAAAAAACAGAGAAAGGACTGAAATTACTAAACCAGGATTTTAAGAGGGGTTATCACTACTGATCTTACTTAAATAACATTATAAGGGAATATTATAAACAATTTTACACCAAAATATTAAATGAAATGTAGACTTCCTAGAAAGACACAAACTACTAAAACTGACTTAAGAAGAAATGGAAACTCTGACTAGACTATATAAAAGGGCGAATTAGTACATTAAAACTTCACACAAAGAAAATAACAGGCTGACTTCTAAATTCTTCCCAATGTTTAATGAAGAATACAAGTTGAATCCTCCCTCCCCCCAAATGTTCATCTACTTTCTCAGCATCTATTTAATAGTGTTTTCATGGTTCTGGCTAGGGCATATAGGCAAGAAAATGAAATAATAGACATCTGATTGAAAGGAAGAAGTATCTGTATTTGCATACCCATAAAGTCATATATAGGAAATCCTAAGGAACCTATCAGAAAACTACTAAAAGTAATAAACAATTAAGCAATGTGACAGGATACAAGATAGATAAAAACAAAACAAAACAAAGCAAAACAGTAGTATTTCTATGCACTTATAATGAACATGAATGAAATTAGGAAAACAATTCCTTTTAAAATAGCACCAAAAGGAATCAAACACATAAGTATAAGTTAATAAAAAGAGTGTAGAATTTGTATATCTAAACAAAACATAGTTAAGCAAATTAAAAAAGAGCATATAAATACAAAGATATCCCATGGTCATGGATTGGAAAACAATATTGTTAAGATAGCAATATTCCCCAAATTGATCAAAAGATTCAATGCAATCTTTATCAATATTATAGTTGGCTTTTTTTTTTGGCAGATATTGACAAGCTGACACTAAGATTCACATGGATATTGAAGGGACCCCAAATGGTCAAACAATCTTGAAAAAGAACAACATTGGAGGACTCACATTTCCCAATTTCAAAATGGCTGGAACAACTGGATAGTTGAATGTAAAAGAATGAAGTTGGAATCCTATCTCACAACATACATGAAAATTAACTCAAAATGGATCATAAATCAGAACTTAAGAGCTAAAACTATAAAGCTTTACAAGAAGATCTAGGAGTGTGTTTGTTAGATATGACCCCAAAGCATACACAGCAAAAAAAACCAAAAACCAAGAAACCACAAAAAATCCCAACTAATTAATTGGACTAAATGAAAATGAAAAATGTTTGTAGTACATATGATACTATTAAGAAAGTGAAAAGCCAACATATAATGTATGGAAATATTTGCAAATCATTTATCTGATAAGGAACTTATATATAGAATATATAAACTCTCACAAATAAATAATAAAAAGACAACCCATTTTAAAAGGGGGAAAGATTTGAATGGATGGACATTTCTTCAAAGAAGATATATACACATGGTCAAGAAACACATGAAAAGATGATTAAGATCACTGTTCATTATGGCACTGCAAATTCAAACCACAATGAGATACTACTGCCTCCCAAGTAGGGTGGCTATAATTAAAACAAAAGAAATTAACAAGTGTTGGAGGAACTGAAAGCTTCATGCATTCCTGGTGGGTACAGCTGCTATTAAAAACATTTTCACAGTTCCTCAAAATCGTTAACATAGAGTTTCCCATACAGTCCATTATTCCACTCCTATGTCTATTTCCAAGATAAATAAAAACCTATGCCCATACAAAAACATGTACATGAATGTATAGCAGCATTACTTAAAAGAGCCAAAAAGTGGAAGCAACCTACTACTCATCAACTAATTAAAAAATAAATTAAGTGTCATATCTATGCAATGGAATATCATTTGGCAACAAAAATAAATGAAGTAATGATACATGTTACAACATAGATGATCCCTGAAACCATTTTACTAAGTGGAAGAAAATGCTCACCAAAGGCCATATATTATGTAATTCCATTTACAGAAATGCCCAGAATAGGCAAATCTAGAGAGATATAAAAATAGATTAAGGGTTGCTTAGAAATAGGGCATGGACAATAAGAGGTGGGCATTATCTGTTAATGGGTATAAAATTTTTTTAGGGAAGACAAAAATATTCCAAATTAGACTGTGGTGATTGTTGCACAATTCTCTGAATATACTGAAAACAATATAATTTAAATGGGTAAGCTGTATGGTATGTGAATTATATTTCAATCAAACTAATGAATAAGTCTAGCTTCTTTTGTTGGGACAAAAAATGCAGTTTTAAAAAAAGGCTAAATTCAAAAGAGAGCCTGAGAAGATGGCAGAGTAAAAGGACCCTAAGCTCACCTCATCCCATGGACACAATGAGTTAATAGTCACAACTGGAGAACACTCATGGATATAACTCAGTAAGTATAAATAACCCAGAAAAGAACTGGAAGATTGGCAGGAAAAAACCCACAACTAAAGGTAGAAAATAAGCTACATGTAAGATGGTAGGAGGGGCAGGAACATGGTGGGCAGATGAATAGACCATAGCCTTCTGCAGGGGGTGGGTATGGTGTGGGGAAGGGAGCCATAGGCAAAGAGAAGGGAGAGAAACAGACTATCATACCTTAAAGTCCACATGGGGAAGATGAATCCTCATAACATTTGTCTTTGAAAACAAGAAGAGCAGAATTTCGGGAGTTCTTATGACCAGAGGGACTAAAAGCCTGGAATTATAAAAGTCAGCGGGCTCTGTCCTGGGGAGTCTGGCTGGTATAGGAAGCTAAGTCCCCACCCTTAAAGAGAGAGCACAACAAACAGCCCACAGAGATACAGCGTAGAAGCTGCAGTTTGAAAAATCTGGGGTAAATGGGAGGGAGAGTTATTTATGCATCCCAGAGCTCCTCCCAGAAGGGCAGCATTCACTCAAGAGCTCTTTAGGAACAAAGGAGCTGGTAGGCACCATCTCCCTCGCCTATCCATACCCCCAGCATAATCACATAGGCACCTACTAAAACCAATGCAGCACCAGCATTCACTACCTAACTTGCTTATACAAAGCCCCACCCCCCTGCACATCAGTGGATCTGCCCATCCTAGTAAGATATGCCTCGGTCCCATGGCTGTGAGTTCCCTCTCTCAGAAGTCCAATGCAAACCTTGCCAGCACTGCATCTTCCCACCTCTGCACATTGCAGGACCTTGGTACTGGAAGTGGTGGCAGGCCCTGTGGAATCCTGAGGTATACCTTGTTAAAACTGTGTGCTCTGACCAATCACACTTTGTGGATCCAAGAATGCCAGGTCTCATTCAATAAGCAGACTGGTATGGACCTTGTTAACACTGCATGCCCCACCCAGGTTGGGGCCAAAAAGTGGACAGGACACAACACAAGGGTGTATGCAACACACGTAGGAAACATTGCTGAAACACCAGGTTCTGAAGAACAGGGGACTTTGCACTGCAGGGCACTACAGGACCTCTTCTTCATAAGGCCATTACTTTTAAGAGCAGGAGACATAGCTGACTTTCCTAACACACAGAAACAGAGAGTTAGATAAAATGAGGAGACAGAGAAATATGTTCCAAATGAAAGAACAGGACAAAATCACAGCAAGAGACCTAAGCAAAACAGACAAGTAATATACCTGACAGAGAATTTAAAGTAATGATCATGAAGATATTCACCAGACTTGAGAAAAGAATGGAGGGCATCAGTGAGATCCTTAACAAAGAGATAAAAAAAGAATCAATCAGGGATGAATAACACAATACACAAAATTAAAAATATACTTGATGGAATAAATAACATGCTAGAGGAGGCAAAGAAAAAAAATAGCAACTTGGAAGACAGATTAATCAAGCTGAGCAAGAAAAAAATTATGCCAAAATGAGAGTAGATGTAGGGAACTCAGTGACTACATCCAACATAGCATTCACTTTATAGGAATCCCAGAAGAAGAGGAGAAAAGGGGGCATAAAATTTATTTGAAGAAATAACAGCTGAAAAGTTTCCCAATCTGGGGAAGGAAACAGATGTCTAGATCCAGGAGGCACAAAAATCTCTCAACAAAATCAACCCAAAGACGTCCACAGAAGTAGTGATAAAGGAAAAATTTTAAAGCAGCAAGAAAGGGGTGTCTGGGTGGGTCAGTCAAGCATGTGACTCTTGATTTCAGCACAGGTCATGATCTCAGGGATGTGAGATCAAGCCCCATGTTGGGCTCTGCACTGGATGTGGACCCTGCTTAAGATTCTCTCTCTCTCCCCCATTGCCCTTGCCCCCCCCCCCAAAAAAAATAAAATAAAAAATATAATAAAGCAGCAAAAGAAAAGAAGATAGTTACATACAAAAGAAACCCCATAAGGCTATTAGTGGATATTTCAACAGAAACTTTGCAGGCCAGAAGAGAGTGGCATGATATAATCAAAGTGCTAAAAGGGAAAAATCTGCAGCCAAAATATTCTATCCAGCAAGGCTGATAGGAAGAGTAGAATAGAAAGAAACACAGAAAGAGATAAAGAGTTTCCTACACAAACAAAAGCTAAAGGAGTTCATGACCACTAAACCAATCCTACAAGAGATGTTAAAGGGGACTCTCTCAGTAGGAAAAAAAGACCGTAAGAACATGAAAAGTAGTAAACACAAAAGCAGTAAAAATAAATATATCTTTAAAATAGTCAAGGGATTCACAAAATAATAGGATGTACAGAATGATACCATATACCTAAAATGTGGCAGGCGGGTGGGGAGAGGAGTAAAGAATGGGTTCCAACTTAAGCAACCATCACTTAATATAGACTGTTGTTATGCAGACGATGTTATATACAAACTGAATGGCAATCACAAATCAAAAACTGGTAACAGATAGGCAAAGAATAAAGAGAAAGGAATTCAAGTACATCACTAAAGAAAGCCAGCAAATAGAGAACAAGAGTAAAAAGGATCAGAGAACTACAAAAAAGTACCCAAATGGCAATAACTATATAATTATCAATATTACTTTGAATATAAATGGACCAACCACTCCAATTAAAAAAAAAAGGGTGATGGAATGGATTAAAAAACAAGAGCTACCTATATGCTGCCTATAAAAGATTAATTTCAGGCCTAAAGATGCATGCAGATTGAAAGCAAGGGCATGGAGAAAGATTTATCATGCAAATTGATATCAAAAGGAAGCCAGAGTAGCAATAGTTATATAGTACAAAATTTATTTTTTTAAGATTTATTTATTCATTTGAGAGAGAGAGAGAGAGCATGAGCAGGAGAGGCAGAGAGAAAGGGAGGGAAAAAGAGAATCTTAAGCAGACCCCCACTGAGTGCGAGGCTCAATGAGGGGATCAATCTCAAGACACTGAGATCATGACCTGAGCTAAAACCAAGAGTCTGACGCTTAACTGACTGTGCCACCCAGGCACCTGTAGAATAGACTTTAAAACAAAGACTGTAATATGAGACAAAGAAGGACACTATATAATAATAAAGGGGACAATCCAACAAAAAGATATAACAACTGTATATATTTTTGCACCCAACAAGAGAGTACTGAAATACACAAAACAGTTAATAACAAACATAAAAGGAATAATTGATATTAATACCATTCTAGTTGGGGACTTTAACACTGCATTCATATCAATGGACAGATCAACCCAACAGAAAAATCAACAAGGAAACAACGGCTTTGAATGACATAGTGGACCAGATGGATTTAACAGATAAATTCAGAATATTCCATCCTAAAATAGCAGAATACATGTTCTTTTCAAGTGCACATGGAAAATTCTCCAGAACAGATCACGTATTAGGCCACAAAACATTCTTGACAAATTCAAAAAGATCAAATTCATACCATGCATCTTTATTGACCACAACACTATAAAACTAGATATCAACCACAAGAAAAAAATCTGGAAAGACTACAAGTACATGTAGGTTAAATAACATGCTAGCAAACAACGAATGCATCAACCAAAATAATCAAAGAAGAAATAAAAAATTACGTGAAAACAAATGAAAATGAAAATACAATGGTCTAAAATCTTTAGGATGCAGCAAAAACAATTCTAACAGGCAAGTTTATAGCAGTACAAGCCAACCTCAAGAAGCAAAAAATAAATAAATAAATAAATAAATAAAATGATCTCAAATAACCGAACCTTATATTTAAAGGAGACAGAAAAAGAACAAACAAAACCCAAAACCAGTAGAAGGATAGAAATAATGATTAGAGCAGAAATGAATGATATAAAAACTAAAAAAAAAAAAATAGATGAAACCAGGAGCTAGTTTTTAAAAGATCAATAAAATTGATAAACTTTTAGCTAGAGTCATTAAAAAAGAACTCAAAATCACCATGAACAAATAGAAATAGTAACTGACACCAAAGAAATACTAACAATTGTAAGAGAGCATTAGGAAAACTTACATGCCAACAAATTGAACAACCTAGAAGAAATGGATAAATTTATAGAAACAAACTACCAAAATTGAAGCAGGAAGAAATAGAAAATTTGAACAGACTGATTACCAGCAAGGACACTGAATCAGTAATCTAAAATTTCCCAACAAATCAAAGTCCTAGACCAGACACAGTCAAGGGATAATTCTACCAAACATTTAAGGAAGAGTTAATACCTATTCTTCTCAAACTATTCCAAAAAATAGAAGAGGAAGGAAAATTTCCAAGTTCATTCTATGAGGCCAGCATTATTCTGATACCAAAACCAGATAAAGACACCACAAAAAAATAGAACTACAGGCCAATATCTCTGATGAACAGATGCAAAAATCCTCAAGAAAATATTAGCAAACAAAATCTGACAATACAGTAAAAAAAAAAAAAATCATTCACTATATCAACCAGGATTTATTCCTGGGATGCAAGTGTAGTTCAATATTTAAGAACCATATGATCATTTCAATAGATGTAGAAAAATCATTTGACAATGTACAACATCCATTCATGATAAAAGCCCTCAACAAATAGGTTTAGAAGGAATATAGCTCAACATAATAAAAGTATTATATGAAAAACGCACAGCTAACATCATACTCAATGGGAAAAAAATAAGAGCTTTCCTCCTAAGATCAGGAACAGGACAAGGATGTCCACTCTTACCACTTTTATTCACAACAGCACTGGAAGTCCTAGCCACAGCAATGAGACAACAAAAAGAAAAGACATCCAAATTGGTAAGGAAGAAGTAAAATTTTCATTATTTGCAGATGACATGATACTATATATAATAAAGCCAAAAGACTCCACCAAAAAATCTACTAGAACTGATAAATGAATTCAGTAAAGTCGCAGGGTACAAAATCAATGTACAGGAATCAACTGCATTTCTCTACACTAATAATGAAGCAGCATCAGGAGAAATTAAGAAAACAATACCATTTACAATTGCACCAAAAGTAATAAAATACCTAGGAAAAAAAACTTAACAAAAGAGATGAGAGAACTGTACACTGAAAACTATAAAATGATCATGAAAGAAATTAAAGATGACAAAAAGACATGTAAAGACATTTCATGTCCATGGATTGGAAGAACAAATATTGTTAAAATGTCTACACTACCCAAAGCAATCTAAATATTTAATGGAATCCCTTTTGAAATATGAATAGCATTTTCCACACAATGACAACAATCCTAAAATTTGGAACTACAAAAGATGCTGAAAAGTCAAAACAATCTTAAAAAAGAAAAACAAAGCTGGAGGTATCATAATTCTAAACTTCAAGTTTTATTACAAGGCTGTAGTAATCAAAACAATATGGTACTGGAACAAAAACTAGGTATTTACCCAAAGGATACAAAAACACTGATTTGAAGGGATACATGTAACCCAATATTTACAGAAGCACTATTAACAATAGCCAAATTATGGAAAGAGCCCAAATGTCCACTGACTGATGAATGGATGAAGAAGATGTGGTATATATATATATACATACACACACACATACATACGATGGAATATTATTCAGCCATCAAAAAGAAGGAAATCTTGCCATTTCCAACAACATGGATGGAGCTGGAGAGTATTATGCTAAGTGAAATAAGTCAAAGACAAAGACAAACACCATATGATTTCACTTGTATGAGGAATTTAACAAATAAAACAGATGAACATAGGGAAAGGGGGAAAAAGGGAAACAAACCATAAGAGACTCTTAACTAAGAGAACAAGCTGAGGGTTGATGGATGGAAGATGGGTGGGGGGTGGGCTAGACGGGTGATGGCTATTAAGGAAGGCACTTGTGATAAGCACTGGGTGATGTATATAGGTGATGAATCAATAAATTCTACTCCTGAAACTAATATTACACTATATGTTAACTAGAATTTGAAAAAAAAAATTGAAAGAAAATAAAAAAAGATAAGGAAGCAGCCCAAGCATCTATCAGTTGATGAATGGATAAAGAAGATGGGAGAAGAATATTATTCAGCCATAAAAAAGAATGACATTGAGCAGGAGCAAGATGGCGGAGGATTAGGAGACCTGGATTTCGTCTGGTCCCAGGAATTCAGCTGGATAGGGATCAAACCATTCTGAACACCTACGAACTCAACAGGAGATCGAAGAAAAGAACAGCAACAACTCTCTGAACAGAAAAGCGACCACTTTCTGGAAGGTAGGACGTGTGGAGAAGTGAATCCCAGGTGATATTCAGGAGGATAGATGGCGGGGGACGGGGCCTCCATTGGCCACTTCTGTCAAGTGATAGAGCCACAGAGCACAAAATCAGAACTTTAGAAGTCAGCTCCACTGAGGGACATCACTCCAGTGGCTAAGTGGGGGGTGGAACCCTTGCTGAGACAGTGTGGTCTCAGGACCCTCGGGGTCACAGGAAGACCGGGGGTACCTGAGTGCGGCAGAGCTCCCGGGTATCGGAGCGGAGAAGCCACCTGCAGAGACGGAGCTGAGGAGTGGGCTCTCAGCTCGGGATTGCCATAAACCATGATCCGCGGCACAGTCGGGCCACTGCTACTCCATCAGCGACCCAACAAGTGGAAGATCCGGGGAGACTCCCCTTCCTTCCCCAGGAGGAGTGGCACAGGAGTGCACCACAGGGATCTGCTGGGTTTGGGGACTCCACACGGGGTCATGAGCCAGAGATAGAAACCCTTGGTCACAGCACAGAGTGTGGCCGGAACCAGGGAGATGGAAGTGACTGACTGTTTTCTCTGGGAGCTCACTGAGGAGTGGGGCCCTGAGTTCTTGGCTCCTCCAGGGTGGAGACTGGGAAGCTGCCATTTTCACTCTCGTCCTCCAAAGCAGTACAGAAAGCTTGCAGAGAACAAAAGCTCCCTAGAGCAAACCCCAGCAGATTACTTAGCCTGGACCGGCAAGGGCGGGGCAATTCCGCCTCCAGCAAAGACATTTGGGAACCACGGCAACAGGCCCCTCCCCCAGAAGATCAGCAAGAACAGCCAGCCAAGACCAAGTTTACCGATCAATGAGAACGGCAGAACTCCAGCGCTAGGGGAATACTGCATATAGAATTCATAGCTTTTTTCCCATGATTCTTTAGTCTTTCAAAGTTATTTTTTTTAAATTTTTTTTTGAATTTTTCTTTTTCCCTTTTTAACTGACATCTGATCAATCCCTTTTTTAAAAAATCTTTTTAATTTTTCATTTTGAGAGTCATATCTATCCCTTCATAGTAGTTACCCTTATTTTTGGCATATATATGTAAGTTGTTCTCTCTTTAAAATTTTGGGATACAGTTTCTTCTAACAGATCGAAATATACCCTAAATCTCTAGTGTATGGCTCTGTTCTAGTCTCCTGCCTGATCACATTCTCTCCCCCACCCCTTTTTTTTTAATCTTCTTTCTTTTTTCAATCTACTTCTTATCAATTCCTTTTATAAAATCTTTTATAATTTTCATCTTTACAGTCATATTCCATCCCTTCACTGTATTAACCCTTATTTTTGCACATATATAAGTTTTTCTTTTTTTTAAATTTTGGGAGGCACTTTCCTCTAACAGACCAAAATATGCTCAAAATCTAGTGTGTGCCACTGATCTATGCACCAGCCTGATCATATTTGATCATATTCTGTTTTTTGTTTTGTATTCTTTTTGTTTGTTTTTATCTTTTTCTTTTTTCTTTCTTTCACTTTTTTTCCCCCAGTTTCAGGTCCCTTCTGATATGTTTAGTGTATATTTTTCTGGAGTCACTGTTACCCTGTTAGCATTTTGTTCTCTCATTCATCTGTTCTCCTCTGGACAAAATGACAAGATGGAAAAAATCACCTAAACAAAAAGAACAAGTGGCAGTACCAACCGCCAGGGACCTAATCAATATAGACAATAGTAAGATGTTGGAACTAGAGTTCAGAATGACGATTTTAAAGATACTAGCTGGGCTTGAAAAAAACATGGAAATTATTAGAGAAACCCTTTCTGGAGAAATAAAAGAACTAAAATCTAACCAAGTTGAAATAAAAAAGGCCATTAATGAGGTGCAATCAAAAATGGGGGAGCTAACTGCTAGGATAAATGAGGCAGAAGAGAGAATCAGTGATATAGAAGACCAAATGATGGAAAATAAAGAAGCTGAGAAAAAAAGAGATAAACTACTACTAGGTCACGAGGGCAGAATTCGAGAGATAAGCGATACCATAAGACGAAACAACATTAGAATAATTGGGATCCCAGAAGAAGAAGAAAGAGAGAGAGGGGCAAAAGGTGTATTGGAGCAAATTAGAGCAGAGAACTTCCCTAATTTGGGGAAGGAAACAGGCATCAAAATCCAGGAGGCACAGAGAACCCCTCTCAAAATCAGTAAAATTAGGTCAACACCCCGACATCTAATAGTAAAACTTACAAGTCTCAGAGACAAAGAGAAAATCCTGAAAGCAGCTAGGGAGAAGAGATCTGTAACCTACAATGGTAGAAACATTAGATTAGCAACAGACTTATCCACAGAGACCTGGCAGGCCAGAAAGGACTGGCAGGATATATTCAGAGCACTAAATGAGAAAAATATGCAGCCAAGAATACGCTATCCAGCTAGGCTGTCATTGAAAATTGAAGGAGATATAAAAAGCTTCCAGGACAAACAAAAACTAAAGGAATTTGCAAACATGAAACCAGCCCTACAGGAAATATTGAAAGAGGTCCTCTAAGCAAAGAGAGAGCCTAAAAGTAACAGAGACCAGAAAGGAACAAGACAATACACAGTAACAGTCACCTTACAGGCAATACAATGGCATGAATTCATACCTTTCAAAAGTTACCCTGAATGTAAATGGGCTAAATGCCCCAATCAAAAGACACAGGCTATCAGATTGGATAAAAAAACAAGACCCATTGATATGCTGTCTGCAAGAGACTCATTTTAGACCCAAAGACACCCCCAGATTGAAAGTGAGGGGGTGGAAAACCATTTACCATGCTAACAGACACCAAAAGAAAGCTGGGGTGGCAATCCTTATATCAGACAAATTAGATTTTAAGCCAAAGACTGTAAAGAGATGAGGAAGGACACTGTATCCTACTTAAAGGGTCTATCCAACAAGTAGATCTAACAATTGTAAATATCTATGCCCCTAACATGGGAGCAGCCAATTGTATAAGGCAATTGGTAACAAAAGCAAAGAAACACATTGACAACAATACAATAATAGTAGGGGACTTTAACACCCCCCTCACTGAAATGGACAGATCATCTAAGCAAAGGATCAACAAGGAAATAAAGACTTTAAATGACACACTGGACCAAATGGACTTCATAGACATATCCAGAACATTCCATCTCAAAGCAACGGAATACACATTCTTCACTAGTGCCCATGGAACATTCTCCAGAATAGATTACATCCTAGGTCACAAATCAGGTCTCAACTGGTACCAAAAGATTGGGATCATTCCCTGCCTATTTTCAGACCACAATGCTTTGAAACTAGAACTCAATCACAAGAGGAAAGTCAGAAAGAACTCAAGTACATGGAGGCTAAAGAGCATCCTACTAAGGAATGAATGGATCAACCAGGAAATTAAAGAAGAATTAAAAAAATTCATGCAAACCAATGAAAATGAAAATACAACTGTTCAAAATCTTTGGGATGCAGCAAAGGCAGTCCTAAGAGGAAAGTATATAGCAATACAATCCTTTCTCAGGAAACAAGAAAGGTCTCAAATACAAAACCCAACCCTACACCTAAAAGAGCTGGAGAAAGAACAGCAAATAAAGCCTAAACCCAGCAGGAGAAGAGAAATAATAAAGATCAGAGCAGAAATCAATGAAATAGAAACTAAAAGAACAGTAGAACAGATCAACAAAACTAGGAGCTGGTTCTTTGAAAGAATTAACAAGATTGATAAACCCCTGGCCAGACTTATCAAAAAGAGAAGAGAAAGGACCCAAATCAACAAAATCATGAATGAAAGAGGAGAGATCACAACCAACACCAAAGAAATACAAACAATTATAAGAACATATTATAAGCAACTCTATGCCAGCAAATTAGATAACCTGGAAGAAATGGATGCATTCTTAGAGATGTATCAACTACCAAAACTGAACCAGGAAGAAATAGAAAACCTGAACAGACCTATAATCATTAAGGAAATTGAAGCAGTCATCAAAAATCTCCCAACAAACAAAAGCCCAGGGCCAGACGGCTTCCCAGGGGAATTCTACCTAACATTTAAAGAAGAGTTAATACCTATTCTTCTGAAACTGTTTCAAAAAACAGAAATGGAAGGAAAACTTCCAAACTCGTTTTATGAGGCCACCATTACCTTGATCCCAAAACCATACAAAGACCCCACGAAAAGGAGAATTACAGACCCATATCCCTGATGAACACGGATGCAAAAATTCTCACCAAAATACTAGCCAGTAGGATCCAACAGTACATTAAAAGGATTATTCACCACGACCAAGTGGGATTTATCCCTGGGCTGCAAGGTTGGTTCAACATCCACAAATCAATCAACATGATACAATACATTAACAAAAGAAAGAACAAGAATCATAGGATCCTCTCAATAGATGCAGAAAAAGTATTTGACAAAGTACAGCATCCTTTCTTGATCAAAACTCTTCAGAGTATAGGCATAGAGGGTACATACCTCAATATCATAAAAGCCATCTATGAAAAATCCACAGCGAATATTATTTTCAATGGGGAAAAGGTAAGGGCTTTTCCCCTAAGGTCAGGAACATGGCAGGGATGTCCACTATCACCACTGCTATTCAACATATAGTAGAAGTCCCAGCCTCAGCAATCAGACAACAAAAAGAAATAAAAGACATCCAAATCGGCAAAGAAGAAGTCAAACTCTCACCCCTTGAAGATGATATGATACTTTATATGGAAAACCCAAAAGACTCCACCCCAAAACTGCTAGAACTCATAAAGAAATTCAGTAAAGTGGCAGGATATAAAATCAATGCACAGAAATCAGTGGCATTCCTATACACCAACAAGACAGAAGAAAAAGAAATTAAGGAGTCGATCCCATTTACAACTGCACCCAAAACCATAAGATACCTAGGAATAAATCTAACCAAAGAGGCAAAGCATCTGTACTCAGAAAACTATAAAATACTCATGAACGAAATTGAGGAAGACACAAAGAAATGGAAAAACATTCCATGCTCATGGATTGGAAGAACAAATATTGTGAAGATGTCAATGCTACCTAGAGCAATCTACACATTCAATGCAATCCCCATCAAAATACCATCCACTTTTTTCAAAGAAATGGAACAAATAGTCCTAAAATTTGTATGGAACCAGAAAAGACCCTGAATAGCCAGAGGAATGTTGAATAAGAAAAGCAAAGCTGGCACCATCACAATTCCGGACTTCCAGCTCTATTACAAAGCTGTCATCATCAAGACAGTATGGTACTGGCACAAAAACAGACACATAGATCAATGGAACAGAATAGAGAGCCCAGAAATAGACCCTCAACTCTATGGTCAACTCATCTTTGACAAAGCAGGAAAGAATGTCCAATGGAAAAAAGACAGTCTCTTCAACAAATGGTGTTGGGAAAATTGGATAGCCACATGCAGAAGAATGAAACTGGACCACTTCCTTACACCACACACAAAAAAAAAACTCAAAATGGATAAAAGACTTAAATGTGAGACAGGAGTCCATCAAAATCTTAAAGGAGAACACAGGCAGCAACTCTTCGACCTCAGCCGCAGCAACTTCTTCCTAGGAACGTCGCCAAAGGCAAGGGAAGCAAGGGCAAAAATGAACTATTGGGACTTCATCAAGATAGAAGCTTTTGCACAGCAAAGTAAACAGTCCACAAAACCAAAAGACAACCGACTGAATGGGAGAAGATATTTGCAAATGACATATCAGATAAAGGGCTAGTATCCAAAATCTATAAAGAACTTGTCAAACTCAACACCCAAAGAACAAATGATCCAATCAAGAAATGGGAAGAAGACATGAACAGACATTTTTCCAAAGAAGACATCCAAATGGCCAACAGACACATGAAAAAGTGCTCAGCATCACTCAGCATCAGGGAAATCCAAATTGAAACCTCAAGGAGATACCACCTCACACCAGTCAGAATGGCTAAAATAAACAAGTCAGGAAATGACAGATGTTGGCGAGGATGCAAAGAAAGGGGAACCCTCCTACACTGGTGGTAGGAATGCAAGCTGGTGCAACCACTTGAAAATAGAGCTACCATACGATCCAGCAATTGCACTACTGGGTATTTACCCCAAAGATACAAATGTAGGGATCCAAAGGGGTACATGCACCCTGATGTTTATAGCAGTAATGTCCACAATATCCAAACTGTGGAAAGAGCCAAGATGTCCATTGACAGATGAATGGATAAAGAAGAGGTGGTATATATAGACAATGGAACATTATGCAGCCCTCAAAAGGAATGAAATCTTGCCATTTGCAACAACATGGATGGAACTGGAGGGTATTATATTGAGCGAAATAAGTCAATCAGAGAAAGACATGTATCATATGACCTCACTGATTGAGGAATTCTTAATCTCAGGAAACAAACTGAGGGTTGCTGGAGTGGTGGGGGGTGGGAGGGATGGGGTGGCTGGGTGATGGACATTAGGGAGGGTATGTGCTATGGTGAGATCTGCGAATTGTGTAAGACTGTTGAATCATAGACCTGTACCCTTGGAACAAATAATACATTATATGTTAAAAAAAAAAGAAGGAAGGGGCGCCTGGGTGGCTCAGTTGGTTGAGCGACTGCCTTCGGCTCAGGTCATGATCCTGGAGTCCTGGGATCGAGTCCCACATCGGGCTCCCTGCTCGGCAGGGAACCTGCTTCTCCCTCTGACCCTCCCCCCTCTCATGTGCTCTCTCTCTCTCTCATTCTCTCTCAAATAAATAAATAAAAATCTTAAAAAAAAAAAAAAAAAAAAAAGTGAAGGAAGAAGATAGCAGGGGGGGGAGAATGAAGGGGGGGGGGGAATCAGAGGGGGAGACGAACCATGAGAGATGATGGACTCTGAGAAACAAACAGGTTTCTAGAGGGGAGGGGGTAGGGGGATGGGTTGACCCGGTGATGGGTATTAAGGAGGGCACATTCTGCATGGAGCACTGGGTGTTATATGCAAACAGTGAATCATGGATCACTACATCAAAAACTAATGATGTAATGTATGGTGATTAACGTAACATAATAAAAAAAAGGAATGACATATTGCCATTTGCAATGACATGGATGGAGCTAGAGAGTATTATGCTAAGTGAAATAAGTCACTTAGAGAAAGACAAATACTGTATGATTTCACTCACATGTGGAATTTAAGAAAATAAACTGTAAAGTGAAAAAATAAGAGACACAGAGAGTGAGGGAGAGAGAAAACAAGAAACTGATTCTTCATTATAGAGAATAATCTGATGGTTACCAGAGGGGAAGGGGGTTTGGGGATTGGTTAAATAGATTATGGGGATTAAGGAGTACCCTTACTGTGATGAGCACATGGTGGTGTTTTGTACTGTTGAATCACTATATTTTACACCTGAAACTAATATAACACTGTATTAACTGGAATTAAAATAAAAACATAAAAAAAGGAACTTATATCACTCACTACCAAAAGACAAATAATCCAATTAAAAAATGAACAGAAGACATGAACAGATATTTCTCCAAAGACATACAGATGTACAGACACATGAGAAGATGCTCAACATCATTCATCATCAGGGAAATGCAAACTGAAACCACAATAATATATCAACTCATACTTGTCAGAAGGGCTAAGAGCAAAAACTCAAGAACAGGTGCTGGAAAGGATATAGGATAAAAAGGAACCCTCCTACACTGTTGGAGGGAATGAAAAGTGGTACAGTCACTGTGGAAAACAGTGTGGAGGTTCCTCAAAAAGTTAAAAGTAAAAACACCCTATGATCCAGTAAGCACACTACTAGCTTTTTACCCAAAGAATATGAAAACACAAATTTTAAACGATATATATACCCTGAAGTTTACTGCATTATTTACAATAGCCAAACCAGGGAAGCAGCCCAAATGTCCACTGACAGAGGAATGGACAAAGAAGGTGTTTATATATACACAATGGAGTATTATTCAGCCATAAAAAGAATGAAATCCTGCCATTTGTAACAGCTGGATGGATCTAGAGAGTATAATGCTAAGCAAAATAAGCCAGTCAGAGAAAGACAAATATATAATTTCACTTACTCACATGTAGAATTAAAGAAACAAAACAAATGAGCAAAGAGGAAAAAGAGAGAGAGAAGCAAACCAAGGAACAGACTCTTAACTACAGAGAACAAACTGAGGGGAGGTAGGTAGAGGGGTGGGTGAAATAGGTCATGGGGATAAAGAGTACACTTATCATGATGAGCACTGAGTAATGTACGGAAGTGTTGAATCACTATATTGTACACCTGAAATTAATATAATACTGTGTGTTAACTATACTGGAATTTTTAAAAAGGTAGCAAAAATAGTGAAAGAGAGGTTAAGAAATCTTCAGACAAGCAAAATGTGAGGAAATTCTTTTCAAACAGTCCTTCCCTGCAGACAAAAAAATCTTAAAACGGTTTTTTTCAGGCTAAAGGAAAATTATATAGGTCAGAAACTTGACTCTATCTAAAGAAGGATAGAAATACCATGCTAACACTAATCAAAAGAAAACTAGAGTAGCTATATTAACTTCAGATGAAGCCCACTTCAGGGCAAGGGAAGTTATTAAGAACAAAGTTAAAATAAAAGAGTAAGGTGGTGCACTCTATAATGATGTATACATCTCACAAAATTTTGAATTTTTTTTCTTTAGCAAAATTCCATTATCAGATCTAAAAATATATCAATTCCTTTATATTTAATACCATTTCATATTGATAGCTTATCATTTGTCTCAAATGTCTATTTAAAAGTAGTTTGTTCAAATTACATACATTGGGTTGGTTGCTCTGTTTCTGAGGTCTTTGTTAATCTAGAATTTCTTCTATTCAAATCCTTTTTCTTGTTTCACAATACTGTCACATTGCAAAAGCCATGTAAATTGTCCAATAGTATGAACTACATTCTTGATTTGTCTATCTCCTTTCTTTGATGCTATTTAAATTGTTGGAGGAATTATTTTTCCTTAAAAATTGGAACTATTATCTAGAAGTCTGCGTAAATTCAGGTTCAACTTTAGGAATTATGCTTCTAAGAGGTAAAAATACCTGGCTGTCTCACTTTTCATCATCACAAGATTGATCATTGATGTTCTGGTGGTAACAGCCTAATTCCTCCTTTATAAAGTTCCCTATCATTTTTTTCATTTAATTGTTTACTCCTCTGCTTAAAACAAATTATTTTATTAAAAACTGCAAAATGGCAATGTTTTAATTCTGACATTTCTTCTTTATTTATTAAATTCTTCTCTAAAAAAACCCTCTTCATCATTAGCTAAGAGTATTTCATTATACTAAAATACAGTTAATATGAGATCAGCAGGGAAGATATTAAATTTTCCTGTAATTGCCAATTTCAGAGTAAGGAAGCGGTGCTCTAAATACCCAGGTGGTAATCAATAAAGCTTTTTGTTTGTGTTATATCTTGTTATTATTGTTGTTTGACTATATCTTCTCTTTAAGTATCCTTATTAACTCATTTTTAAAATATATACTCCATTTATATTAATGTATAGAATCTGATTTTATTTTTATTGCATTAAGTTTTCCCATCTTTGTTCAGTGGGGGTTCCTTTGCTTTGGTCCTAAAGTCCTTTGGATATAAAACTATCAGACTTTTATTATTTCTTTGCATTCTCATACAAATATCACAGACTCACCCTGAACATTTCTTATACCAGTCCTGGAATCAGCCAGTAATTCCAGATGTACCACCAGCTGTTGTAGCATTTCAGAATTCACAGTTTTAGGAACAGGAACTGAACTGTCATTTTTAGGGGGTTTTTTTGAACAGAATTAGGATGGATGGGAGGGTGGAGAGGCTGAAAGAGAGACAGATACATGATAAACAGATATATGTGTAACATTTTTTCAGACATAGGAAGACTCATCAACAGGTTACAGTCTTTATAGCTTAATG
Source organism: Neomonachus schauinslandi (assembly GCF_002201575.2). Classification (NCBI taxonomy): domain Eukaryota; kingdom Metazoa; phylum Chordata; class Mammalia; order Carnivora; family Phocidae; genus Neomonachus; species Neomonachus schauinslandi. The sequence continues at coordinate 29,597,436 of NC_058414.1, read as the reverse complement.
AATTAACATAACTAGAAAGTAACTTTGTTAAAGTTATAAAAGGTGCACTTTGTAGCCTTCACAGAAAAAACAGGGAAGAGAAACACCAATAGAGAGAGGTGGACAATAGAGAGGACAACTTTGGAGGTGATCTTGAGTTTGGTGTTCACAGGAAAGGAAGATTTAGCTAATGGATTTCGAATTTGCCAGTGTTGATGACAAATGTAAATCCCAAGTGGAGATGGCTGTTTTAGGCAAAGAGACTGGGAGGATTCCAGAACTTGCAGCAAAATTATACCATAATCTATTGCCATTAACATTTGGTTTACAGAAGTCCTTTTGTTGTGAGTCAGTCTCCTTTTTAGTGACCTTCTCATTCCTATGGATTCAGATCATAGAACAGACTTTAGCTTCTGGCACGTATGTTATTTCTGTGAATACAATTTTTCACTCTAAAAAAATGTTGCCTTTAAAGATATTTGGCTTCTCTATAGCTCAACTAAGAGAAAGAATATGCTGATCATGCCAATATGGTATTCAAAATCCTTTCCACATTTTTTTTTTTTGGTTTAAAATCAATGATTTAGCATCCCTACCTAAATATACCTTAGTCTAAAGTATATTTTAGTTAGCATTAGTCCTTTTCTCAGCTACGGTCAGTCCTGGGTCTTTACAATAGCAAGTCTTCAAAGAAAGGACTATATAATAGAAAACACTAATAATAGCAAGATTTCAAAGAAAGGCCTAGTTAATAGCAATGCCTTAAAGAAAAAAAAAACCCAAACATTCTTTTCTCAGATCAGAGTTTCCTAAACCTTTCAAAGAAGTATGGATACAGGCAGAGCAGAATGAAGCACAGTCTGAAAGGACCAGCTTCAAATAAAACATTTCTTGAAAATCTCTTGTTTTGTAACAGAAATTCAAGTTTATTTGACGTGCTTTTTCATAGTAATGCTTTTATTTATTGAGTGCTTAGTAAATGCCAGATGCTGTGTAAGCGCTTCCCGCCTATGTTCCTATCTAGTTCTCTTAATTCAGCAAACTGAGACTCCAAGAAGTTAAGTAACAGATGCCTCTCAATGACAGGTCAGGACTTGAACCCAGCCTACTGGATGCCATATGTTCTTAAACATCTCTCTTCAGAATAATGTGCCAAGTTTATACTAGAGTTTTCCATACTCTTGTGGTCGCTGCCATAAAAAAACATATATAATTACCTCATTTTTAGAAGACTGCCATAAATCTTTAAATTATCGATCCCTCTGCCCCATCCAGAGGGGCATCTGCCCCCAACTGGAAGAGGTGATCCAGTGTAGTCCCAAAGAATAAATATTTTTAGCAAAGAATCCAGGTAATTATAATGCATGGAGTTAGAGGTTCACTGAAACCATATGCTTGTAGATTTTTCTTCCATTTATTTCTGTAACAACTCAGCTCCCTATCTTGACTTTTCCTTGTCAAGGAAAAATTCAAGCTGCTACAACCTGAGACAAGCCCTACTTGACCCAGGAGGTGGCTGGGAAAGGAACAGAAAGAATGGCACTGAGGCACAGCTCCGTGGATCTCCCTTGTTCCTCGGGCAAGACCAGTGACAAGTGGCTGGTGGCAAATTTATTTTAAAACGTTGCCTGTCATGAAAGGCTCAATGCCTTCTGCTTACCATATGAACACGCCTGTTTAACAAAAAAGGTATTTACTCTCTGTGTTAGGAAAGTAGTATTGGTGTCTAGAGGAAAGCAGGGAAATTGAAGTTACATGACATATTGCAGTAAATCAATTTTTCTCCATTTTTTTTTTTTGCTAAGTAGTACTGATAAGTTTTTTAAACATGGATTTAACATGGTATCTTTGTTTTTGTATACATGTGTAGGGATTTGGCATCTAAATTGAACCTAAAAGACTACCTAGTTTGCACATGTTTTACCCAGACACTTTCAACCATAATATACTTATGTTAAAATGACTTACCTTTCAGTAGACATGCTGGCAGTCAGTCAGGAAGTTATACTTATTTTGGCAGGATTTAAGCAGTCAAAAAAAAAAAGTCAACCTCTGGGAAATTTAAGAATATCTTTATAAATCTGGTTTCAAACCTCTAACTCTAATTGTGTTGACCATTAAGCTGTAGCAGCTATGGTAGAAATACGTTCCTCTGAGAGCTGAGAATTGGAATTTAGTTGTTATAATGAAATTTACTTTAAAAACTTCTCACCTGCAGCATTTATATTTAGATTTGGAAGAATGGCAGGAAGAAAGCCTAACTTATGTATTAGGTTGACCAACCGAAAAGGGTTACCAGACTTTTTGTTTTCTTCTCTTTCCTCCTGAATGAATTAAAGGGATTATGGGAATTCTGGTCCATAAGGTGGAAGGTTGCACTGGGGACTGTTTTGTTCCCCAAGTGTAGAAGAATATTTGGATATTGAGGTTTGAGGTCCCCAGCATGGAGAACTCATGGCTCATTCGAATGCTCTTGTACAAGCATTGAGTTCTGTGCATGAACACAGAGCCACATAAGAGTGTAAAACATCATCTGCCCCAGTGTTAAGGACTGCCCTTCTGCAGTGACATAGGGTGACAGCAAGAAGAAAATGCTGTGCAGTTTAGTAAGACAAGTTCTCTAGAGGTGAAGCTAGATTTCTCTCTTTTAGCAGATTATTTGAGAATGGGATAGATACTGGATTTCAGGCTAATAGGGCAAATGAGTCTCTTAACTTACCAAGTAATAATAGTGCGTTTAGAATTCAAGTATATGAAACAGTTCATATTCTTTGCAAATGTAGCCCAAGGAAGGTGACTATGAAGATGTCAGTAGAAAAAGAAAAGTTTGGTTTTTACCAGAGTAGCTTGTTAATGCTGCCCTGAAATGCAAAAGACATGAAACTCTTAAAAAGATTACCTGTAAGATACCTCTGGAGCCTCACAACTTGGTTCAACACTGGCTGTCAACACTTGGTAGCTGCTTCACATTCAGGATATTTAACATCTTTGTGCCCCAATTTCCTCATCTGTAAAATAAGAATAATCAAATTATTTACCTCCCAGGGTTTTTACAAGATTACATGACTTACTGCATGAGAAGAGTTTTGAATAATTCCTGACACTAGAAAAATGTCATTCTTGACATGTATTGTTTGGTTTAGTGGTTTATCATTCTGCTTATGAGTGTGCTTTTAGGACATGCATATTACCATATTTGGAAAGGTTAATTTATCATATTGTAATTTTATTTGCTATAACTGGCAGCTTTACTCGAGTTTAATAGCCAGAATATACAATTAAATTCTAATTTCAGATTTTTTTTTTTTTGTATAAGAGCATCCCAAGAATTTCCTGAATACTTATGCAATATTCTAACAGCTTTTTAACCCTTTAGTAAGTACTGATTTTCTTCTCCTATAGTTCCAGTAGGATGGAGTCATGGAACCAGGTATAAGGTTACCTCCCAAACCAGGTGAAAAAGCACCAACCAACCTTTGCTGAAACTACTAACAACAGAAGCCATCTTTCCTCGGTGCTTGAAAGCTATTAGAATATAACCCAGCAGCTGCCAAAAGAGAGACTATGCAATAAAGAATAAACAAAAACAATATAGAAGAAAGCAAAGAGATGAGAAAGAATAGATGATCAAAAGTGCTCTCAGTCCCTTGAGCCAGCTGATACCACTGGCCTCTTCATCTATAGGAACCATTAAATTTCCTATTTAGCTAACATCAACTTGTATTAGATCCTCACACTTATAGCTGAAAAATTTCTAGCTAATAAAACAAGTAAAAGTCATCTACAAGGCTTGGGAATCAGAGAATAGTCCAAGCCAGGGGCTTGAGAATCTTACAGTTCATCTTAATATGCATCCTAGCACATGATCAGCATTCAATAAATAATGGTTATTGTTAATAGCATAGTTCTTAATTTTTTTTAAAGATTTTTATTTATTTATTTGACAGAGAGAGAGAGAGCACAAGCAGGGAGAGCGGCAGGCAGAGGGAGAGGGAGAAGCAGGCTTCCCGCTGAACAGGGTGCCCGATGCGGGGCTCTATCCCAGGACCCTGAGATCATGACCTGAGCTGAAGGCAGACACTTAACCGACTGAGCCACCCAGGCGCCCCTAGCATAGTTCTTACTTAGTAAATGTCTAAAGAATGAAATGTAACTAATTTGAGATGCAAGACTGAGTTGCAAATATACAGATTTTCTGTAAAAAGGCATTTAAACTAACTTATGTCATTCTAGTTCTTCTTATAGTCAACACAATTTTATTTTCTCAAAGAATCATCATAAATATTCTACAACAGCACAAAGCCGTTAGAAACATTTTGACAAGTTGAATTAGACAAGTGGAGATTTTAGTTCCCTAGAAATACACATACTTTAAACATCAAATGGATAAAAATTGCTGGGGCAATTTGAGTTTGGGTTTTGTCAAATTTTCCATGTTTGCAAAATTGTTCAAGGCATCAGATGACCTAGAACACAGATTTTTTCCCTGTCACTTGCTTGATGCCACAAGACTAGTGGAATACAGTTGCAGCAACATTCTGTAATCCTCTCCTGTGTCTACTTTCTTTTAGTGATGCAGAAAGGTGGTTTTTGTGGTTGATATCATTTTGGTCAAAATCACAATTGCTATGACCTTATGCAATTAAAAAATGATGGGAGGTTGCATAGATCTTTGTGATTTATAAATTAATTCCTGCAATTCTGAAGCCAGATGAACACAGGTCTGAAAATCAACTCTGCTAATGATCTCAGTCAAGTTATTTTCTCTTTCTAGAACTTGATTTTCTTATCTGAAAGCTGGACCTCATAACAGCACCTGCTTCACATGGTTGTTGCAAGGATTAAATAAGTGAACACATGTAGAGTACTCCCAACAGTCTGTGGCACATGGGAAACAGTATGTTAAGTGTTAGCTGTTGTGATGACTGATCCATTGGTCCTGATCTGCATCTTCTCAAGGAGTCAGCACATTTTATTATTTATTAACATGCCTCACTCCCATAACTGGGTAAAATCAGGTTCAGAGAAATCAAGTAACCAGTCAAGATCATACAACCTGAGTGGCAAATCTGTGTCCCAGCCTCAGGTATAAATGGTGTGAAGTAACAGGGAATGTCTTTTATGGAGATGCTAATTATTTTTTGGTGTTCTAAGAATCCATGGTCAGTGTTCCCAAGAATGTAGTAAGACATGAAGTGCCTGGTTTTAAATTCAAGAAATCCATTTGCCTATATCATTTTTCTTTCATTGAAAGTATAATTAGCCAAACCACCTATTTTGATAATGGGCCATTTCTTGGTGTCCCTGAGTTAGGGAGGTTTTCTAAGAAAAAAAATTCTTCTCTATCTGAGCTTGAATTTTGAGATGTAAGCTACTTTTATTATTCTTTTATTTCTTTTCTGTTTTTGTTTTCTGTTGGTGGTTTTTGCATTGTAGTCTTATCTTCCATTAAAAATAATTCATACTGACCTAGATAAAAGTTGTCTCTGTAGGTAGGCAGATTGGCAGACAATAATTAGAGACCTGACTGAATTAAGAGCTACTTATATCAAAATGTGATTTACTATACTTTTCAGGTAAGGATTCCTCTTTGGTCTCTGGTGAGGTAGCAAATACCATATCATCTCTAAACTTCAATAGTTTAATATAGAATTTGCAAACATGAGGATATGGCAAGCACAAATTTGATGCCTATGTTTAGACTCTCTATGACCAGCTTGCAAATTCTAAGGCAGGATTTAGTCAGTGGAAAGTAAAGATACAACACAATGACAATGCACAAAGAAACCGCAGAGGTGATTTTGACCCTAACGCTTTATTTGATCAATAAGGAAAACAATTATCTTTGGCCCTATGAAACAAACTCTAAAAAAAGAAAGGTATTAATGTATATGATCTGAATATCTTCTACAATACTAGGGACTGATAATGTATCAAATATGTGCCAGTGAAATTATTAATAACTATTAAATAAATGTTATTTGCTATTAGCTCCATTTTCTTTCTAGTAGATAAATGTGGTGTGGTTCATGTAATAGACACAATAAATCCCTACTGACCAATTAACAAAGCTTAAAAAAATCACTGGAACCATATGAAATATAGAAGTTGAGAACATATTTCCAATAAGAAAAAAAACTGCTCATACATTTTAAATTATAAAAAATGTATTTAACATTGCTCATACATATTTAAAAATTAGCTTATTCTTCTGCAGGGTATGGATTAATACCAAATACAAATTTACTCTTGTACCATTAGAAATTTTCACTTGTCATGAAGGCAGTAAAAAGTGCTGTTTATAAGACTGTAACTTTACATATATAACAAAGTATTCTATTTTATTTATTTATTTATTTGAGAGAGAGAATGAGACAGAGAGCATGAGAGAGAGGAGGGTCAGAGGGAGAAGCAGACTCCCTGCTGAGCAGGGAGCCCGATGCGGAACTCGATCCCGGGACTCCAGGATCATGACCTGAGCCGAAGGCAGCCGCTTAACCAACTGAGCCACCCAGGCACCCCCAAAGTATTCTATTTTTTCCAAAGTTCTGAATGTGACACGTCACATATAGATAGATAGATAGATATACAGATATAGTAGAAAAGACACCTAAATGCAAACAGTGACAAAGCTTTATCATGCAAAAGTTGCCCAAAAGCCCTTAATTTTCTTCTGTCCAGCTTAGACTCCAACACCTATCATCAGATTCACTCTGGAAAATACCCTTAACTACCTTGCCCACTCCTCCTGTTTTTGTCAGCTCCTTGAGGAAAACCTCAGTCATAGTAAATTCTCACTGCTGAATGACTAAAGGAAGTCACAACTAAGAAGACCTACTGCTCTGAAAATTCATGATCACTAGTTTCAAGTGAGAACTTAATGCTCTCTTACAATTCTACAAGATTACTCACTTTTTCAACTCTCTCTCTCTCTAAAAAAAAAAAGATAGATGAGAGAGAGATATTTGCCTCTGATCCTACCTGAAGCCAAAGCCAACACCTGTGCATTAGATCCCATTCCTTCTCTCCTCCTTAAAGATAAAATCCCAACAACTGTGCTCTCTCTCCTGAATCTAAGTTTCTAAACCTACTGGATCATTCCCATGAGAATATAAACTATATATATTTTTTTATCTTAGAAAGAGTCACTTGATCCTTAATTCTTCAGTTAACACTCATTTTCCCTGCATAGCAAAATTCCTGAAATTTCTTGTGTTTACTTAGTTGTTTCCAGTTTACCTCCTCACAGTTTCTCTTAAATGGTTCAAGCAGGGCTTTCCTTCTGGGACCACTAGACATCTCCACTTGCCATGGAGGCAGAGAAAGAGCCTCTATCCAAGGAGCACTTGTAAAGGTGGTATGTTGCTAGAATTCATACTGAGTTATCCATTATCGTCTTATTTTATATTTTCAGGTTTTTTATTTTGAAGTTACTTTAGACTCACTTAGCAGGCACAAACCTATTACAAAAATAGTACAGACAATTCTCCTATACTCTTTACCCAGGTTCCCCGATAATATTGTCTACACAGAGTACAATTCGCAAAACTAGGGTTTTCACATTACAGCAATTCTATTAACTAAGCCACAGGTCTTATTTGGGTTTTCTCAGTTTTTATATGTACTCATTCAAAACATTCTTTGGTGCATAATGCTCTGACATTTTATCCTATGTATAGATTCATGTAACCACTATAATAGGGGTGCAGAACTGTTACATTAACAACGAAACGACGTTACTCTTTTTAGTCAGAATCATCCACTGACTTGCATACTTGCTCTGCCTATTCACCATGTCTTGGGGGTCCAACAGATGACTCAGATTCATACATCCAAAATAAAAAAAAAAAACTTCATCTTTCTCCTCAAACTCACTCTGTCTCTTTCATTAACATTATAGGCAATAACAACTGTGTCTTTTAAGTTGATCATGTCAAAAACTTTGGAATCATTAAATGCTCATTCTCTCACACCCCATATCCATCCCATCAGATAATCCTATTGGCTCTGTCCTCAAAGTACATCTACGATCTGCCCTTTTCATGGTACCTCCAATGCCAAACTCCAGGTCTGAGACATCATCATTTTGATTTAGATTTATCTCATCTAATTACTCAATTATCTTGCTTCTTCTGGTCTTGCTCTTCTCTTCGGTCTACATACAACTTAGTGACCGGTGTGAACCCTTTAAAACATAACTCAAGCTCCATCCACGTTGTTGAAAATGGTAAGATTTCATTCTTTTTGATGGCTGAGTAATATCCCATTATGTATATATACCACATCTTCTTTTTTTTTTTTTTTAAAGATTTTATTTATTTATTTGAGAGAGAGAGAATGAGAGACAGAGCACGAGAGGGAAGAGGGCAGAGGGAGGAGCAGACCCCCTGATGAGCAGGGAGCCCGATGTGGGACTCGATCCCGGGACTCCAGGATCATGACCTGAGCCGAAAGCAGTCGCTTAAACAACTGAGCCACCCAGGCGCCCTTATACCACATCTTCTTTATCCATTTATCAGTGGATGGACATTTGGAGCTAGAGTGTATTATGTTAAGTGAAATAAGTCAGTCAGAGAAAGACAAATACCATATAATTTTACTCATATGGGAATTTAAGAAATAAAACAGATGAACATAGGGGAGAGGAAAAAAGAGGGAAGCAAATCATATAGAAAACAAACTGGGGGTTGATGGAGGGGAGGTTGGGTGGGGGATGGGCTAAGTGGGTGTTGGGCATTAAGGACGGCACTTGTTGGGATGAACACTGGGTATTATAGTTGAGTGAGAATCACTAAATTCTACTCCTGAAACCAATATTACACTATAGGTTAACTAAATAGAATTTAAATAAAATTTTGAAAAAAAATAAAAAAGTTGAAATAATATCATCCCCTCCTTAGTTCAAAATTTTCCTACACAACTATGACTAAAATTAAAAGTCCTTTCAATTGCCTACATTGGCCTTGCATGATCTGTCTCCTATGACTTCTCTATCTTCATTTCTACTACCTTTTCTTTATTCACTCTTACCCAGTACACTGGAGTCCTTGATCATCCTGAAAAGAGAAATCAAACATACTCCTACATTTTAGCTATATTACTTTATGTTCAAGCTATCAGGCATATTTTTGACCCAGACCATGGCTCATTCTCTCATTTTTAAAACTTATAAAAAACTTCACTTTTAGTGGCCAAAAAAAAAAAAAAAATTCAATGGATTTCCTTTACTTTATGTCTGATTAAATGTCACCTAATTGTCAGGTCTTCCTGACCACCCAATATGAAACAGGCCCCTCCATAATGCACATAAACTACTTACCCTTTTATCAATACTATTGTTTTTTGTGTCACTTAAAGCCATCTGACATGCTATGTTTTTATACATTATTATTATTTTTTAAGATTTTATTTATTTGACACAGAGAGAGAGACAGCGAGAGAGGGAACACAAGCAGCGGGAGAGGGAGAAGCAGGCTTCCTGTGGAGCAGGGAGCCCAATGCGGGGCTTGATCCCAGGACCCTGGGATCATGACCTGAGCCAAAGGCAGATGCTTAACGACTGAGCCACCCAGACGCCCCTATACATTATTCTTTTTAAAAATTCTTTCTTTACATATATATAGGAAGACTATTTTTTTGTTCCTTGTGTTTTTTTTCCAGAACCCAGAACAATGTTTTTCATAGTCTAAATTTCCAATAACTAATTTATATACCTAAATCTCAATAATAATTTTCCTAGCCTCTATATTTATACTTTCCAAATGAATTGCTGTTCCTATGTCCATCTTTAATGATGCCTCAACATAATAAAATATTTTTCTAGTTTTATCAAGAATTGACATACATCACTGTATAAGTTTAAAGCATACAGCACAATGGTTTGATTTATATGAATTATGAAATGATTACCACGATAGGTTAGGTTCAGCTAACATCCAACTTCTCATACAGATAAAATAAAAAAAAAAAAGAAAAGGGGAAAAAATTCTCCTTGTGACGAGAACTTTTAGGATTTACTAACAACTTTCCTATATATTATACATCAGTGTTAGCTGTAATCATCACACTGTACAGTACTTACCAGTACTTATTTATCTCATAACTGAAGCTCACACCTTTTGACCTTCTTCCTCTAATTACCCCTCCCACAACCTTCCATTTGGTAGCAAGTACTCTGATCTCTTTTTAATGTTTGTTTTAAGATACCACATACAAGTGGAGAGCATATATTACTTGTCTTTCTCTGACTTATTTCACTTAAACTATTACCTTCAGGGTCCATCCACAATTGTTTCAAGTGGTAGGATTTTTTTTTTTTAAAGATTTTATTTATTTGAGAGAGAGACAGCAGGAACAAGGGGAGAGGGAGGCAGAGGAAGAAGCCGACTCCCCGCCGAGCAGGGAGCCCGATGCGGGACTCGATCCCAGGACCCTGAGATCATGACCTGAGCTGAAGGCAGATGCTTAACTGGCTGAGCCACCCAGGTGCCTCAGGATTTTATTTTTTATGGCTGAATAATATTCGTGTGTGTGTGTGTGTTTGTGTGATAGACACTTAGGTTGTTTCCATGCCTTGGCTATTATAAATAACACTGCTATGAACATGGAGGTGCAGAATCATTTTGAGTTAGTGGATATATCCCAAAAGTGAATATATCCTAAAGGGGAATTGTTGGATCATATCATAGTTCTATTTTTAATTTTCTTGATCCTCCATATTATTTTACATAGTGGCTATACCGATTTACAATCCCACCAACAGTGCACAAGGGTTCCCTTGTCTCCATATCATTACTTGTTATCTCTTGTCTTTTGAAGATGGCCATTGTAATAGGCATGGGGTAATATCTCATTATGATTTTAACTTGCATTTCCCTAATTACTATTGATGTTGAACATTTTTTCATGTACCTGCTGGCATTTTGTAGATCTTTGAACAAATATCGATTCAGGTCCTTTGGCCATTTTTAATTGGGTTATGTGTGTGTTTGTTTTTTGTGTGTTGTGTGTGTGTGTGTGTGTGTACGTGTTTGCTGTTCATTTGTAATAGTTTTTTTAAAGCATATTTAGGATATTAACCCCTTATTAGAAACATAGTTTGCAGATATTTTTTTTCCTTTCCATGGGTTGTCTTTTCACTATGTTGATGTTCTCTTTTGCTGTGCAAAAGCTTTTTAGTTTGATGTAGCCCCACTTGTTTATTCTCAATTTTGTTTCTTGTGTTTTTGGTGTCATATCCAAAAAATCATTACCAAGACCCACGTCAAGGAGCTTTATTCCTATGCTTTCTTCTAGGAGTTTCATGGTTTCAGGTGTTACATTTAAGTCTTTAGTCCATTTTGAGTTAATTTTTGTGAGTGGTATAGATTATGAATCCAGTTTCATTGTTTTACATGTGATTATTTAATTTTCCAGCACCATTTATTGAAGAGATGCCTTTTCTCCATTGAGTATTCTTGGATCCCCTGTCAAATGTTAGTTCACCATATGTGCTTGGCTTTTATTTCTGGATTTTATATACTGTTCCTTTGGTCCATTTGTTTGTTTTAATGCCAGTATCATACTGTTTTTGATGATAATAGCTTTGTATTTGCATATAGCTTGAAATTAGAAGTATGATTCTTCCTGCTTTGTACTTCTTCCTCATAATTTCTTTGGCTATTAGGAGTCTTTTGTGGTTCTATATAAATTTTAGGAGTCTTTTTTCTATTACTATAAAAAATGTCATTCAAATCCTGATAGAATTTGTATTGAACCTATAGATGGCTTTTGGTAGTACTGACATTTTAACAACATTAATTCTTCCAACCCATAAACATGGGATACCTTTCCATTTATTTGTGTCTTCTTCAATTTTTAAAAAAACTTTTGGTTTTATAGTTTTCTGAGAAAGCTCCTTAATTAAACTGACTCCTAAGCACTTTATTGATTTAAGAAAGATTTTATTTATTTATTTATTTGAGCAAGAATGAGAGAGAGAGACAGAGAGAGAGAGAGAGAGCATGAGAGGGGGGCAGGTCAGAGGGAGAAGCAGACTCCCTGCTGAGCAGGGAGCCCGATTTGGGACTCGATCCAGGGACTCCAGGATCATGACCTGAGCTGAAGGTAGTCGCTTAACCAACTAAGCCACCCAGGCACCCACTTTATTGTTTTTGATGCTATTGTAAATGGGATTGATTGTTTCATTTCTTTTTCAGAAAATCCATTGTTTAGTGTATTGAAAAGCTAATGATTTTTTAAAGCTAATTTTGTATCCTGAAACTTACTAAATTCACTGATTAAATCTAATGGTTTTTGGTTAAATCTTGAGATTCTATATATAAAATCCTATCATTTGCAAATAGAGACAATTTTACTTCTTCCTTTCCAATTCTAATACCTTTTACTTCTTTTCTTTGCTGGACTGCTATAGCGAAGAATTCCAGTAGCATATTAAATATGAATGCTAGAGTAGGCACCCTTGTTTTAGTCCATATTATAGAAATTTTATCCAGCACTTCTGTGCTCATAATGCTACTATTTTGTTTCCCAAAATATGGGTTCTTGATATTGTACTTAACCTTTATATTCCTTATGTGGGGAATCTTTTCATTTTTTTCCTAGCAAGTTTTAAATCTTACTATTAAGATCATGCTTTAACTCTTTATTACTATAATATCATGTCCCAGACAATGCTGAGCACAATAAGCTCTTAATAAAAATTTATTGTATCTGTTGACTGGCAGTATTAATTTCTCCTTTATTCTTACATAAAACACAGACCCTCAAACTTTTGGCAGGTGGAACACTCATGTTAAGTTTTTTCCTTTAAAATAATTGATTCTTAGCAATGTGTGGGTATGTCTTACTTCTCTTTGCATTTGTAAGACTGGGACCAGTGCCTGCCACCTACTAGGAGCTTAGCAACTTATTCCTGAATAATAAAATTATTATTATTTTTTAAAGATTTATTTATTTGACAGAGAGAGACAGCGAGAGAAGGAACACAAGCAGGGGGAGTGGGAGAGGGAGAAGTAGGCTTCCCGCCGAGCAGGGAGCCCGATGCGGGGCTCGATCCCAGGACCCTGGGATCATGACCCGAGCTGAAGGCAAACGCTCAATGACTGAGCCACCCAGGCGCCCCCTGAATAATAAAATTATTAAAGTCTCATTACTCTCAACCTCAGAAACACATGTATAGCCAGCAGGATTTAGATGTTAATAGAAAGAGTGCATTCTTTAAGAGAGCATCTTGCTTAAATTGACTGTAACTTCTTTATCTCCTTGTACAATAATTTGTGATTTCCACTAAGCATTTGCCAACCAGATCAATTGGTCTCTGCCATATCCATCAGTCCATATTGAGACTGATATGTTAATACCATTTTCACTTTTAATGACAAGGCCAAGTAGTTTCCTTTCCCTTTTTAAACAAATCCTTGGTTTTCATAATATTTACCTTTGCTCATCACTGTCTTTGCCAGGAGCTATTTGATTTTAATATTCAATTTTGAGTAAAAGTGCCAATTGGGAGGCTAAAAATCAGTTGCAATTTTAATTTAATTTAATTTCTTTTCCTTTAGGCAAAAGAAATATTTTCACAGACACTGCATTTTATAAACACCACATATGAAAAAGTTAAATACATAGAGAAAGAAAATGTTTTTATTGTGGTGGTGATTTTTCTTCCAGAATTCGAAGAGAGCAGAGGGCTAGGCTGTGGTCCTAAACAGTGACAGGTAAAGTAAGACATTTTATTTGTTAAAGAAGGATAAATGGCAAGATGTCTGTTTGTAAGATCTTGATTTGGTCTTTGACTGGGCTGAGAATATGATTTCATGGCTATTAGGTAGCCCCCAAACTGCAGTTTCTTTACAATAATGGACGTGGTTTCCTTTGGCACAATGTTTCAGCGTGGCATGCGTAAGTCATACTTGCCCTGGAAGTCCATGTCATTCCTGCATAATGGTATTAAATTTGATGTTCTCATTTTATATGTTGACCAAGTATCTTGCCCTATTCATTTGATTCTTTGAACTTTTTTCAACCTCTTGTTATATTTTGCCTATACAAATCTATTTCTCTTGAAGGCTTGAGTTTTAGCATAGCCTTATTCTGATATATGACTGTTAGAATGTAATTTGTGTCAATAAAATATTGTGAAAGTGGGCCATCTACCTCTGAGTCTCTCTCTATAGGCATAGAGTGAATAGAGGTAGACACAAGTTAAGTTTCTGAAGATAAAAGACATTGTTATATGCCAACAATGAATCATGGAACACTACATCAAAAACTAATGATGTACTGTATGGTGACTAACATAATTAAAAAAATTAAATAAATAAATAAATAATAAAGACATTGCTAAAGATCACACAAAAGGCACCAGCAGATTTTTATTAGTATCTGTAATATTAGAAAAGAGGTAATACTAAAACTGAAGCCTTTCATGAGTTAAAAGAAATAAACACCAGGGGCATCTGGGTGGCACAGTTAGTTAAGCATCAGACTCTTGGTTTCGGCTCAGGTCATGATCTCAGGATGCTAAGATCAAGCCCAGCATCAGGGCTCCAAGCTCTAAGAAGAGTCTGCTTGAGGTTCTCTCTTCCTCTCCTCTGCCCTTGCTCCCTGCACAAGCTCGCTCTCTAAAATAAGTATCTTTTTTTTAAAAAAAAAGAAGAAATAGAAATAAACACTAAAAGCACAAGGATTTATGTATCTTCTTAAAAATGCTAGTGAATGGCAAACAGCACCTGTGTGTTACAATTCCAACATTTAAATGATGGGTGTCTTTCACAATAATAAACCTAATTTAACTCCTTGTAAGTGAACCATTCGTAGGTAATTAGGATAGATACATTCTTTCACTTTTTATCCTTATATTTTACAAAATATACGTGTGATTTTATATGCTAATTTGGCACTCAAAAGATATCCTTTAAATGCTTTTCCTGAAAGCAACTACTGTCACTGAGTATGTGGAAGGTAGGTGCTCAAAATCTGTCTGTCTCAAACTTAATGAAAGGTATTCTATGAATCATTGTTTTTTTTTTTCTCTCTGGGGAGGAAAGAGAATGTGGGATTTCCCATATTTCCTGTAATGATTTTGGCTCTGAGATACAGTTATAAACACATGATTTTTCATTAAGAAATTTAACTCTTTCTTAATGAAGGTTGAGAATCAGCCACCATTTTTAAATTACTGAAGGATACAGAAAATTGAAAAAGTCACCAGTAAATTAATCATTGTTTACAAAGTGAACACTTCCATTTACAAGACTGCAGATCCAGAAATAGAACATTGCAGTATACAATAAAGTTTCACTTCCCCAAATTAACCTTGATTGTGACTTCTAGTTTTACCTGGTCTTTACCTTTAAATACGTCCACTCTCTTTTGTTTCTTCAACATTATGCCTGTGAAATTTATCCATTCTGTTGCATATAGCAATGTTCTTTCATTAATATGCTTACTACAGTATTTTTTATATTTATAAAAAATAGAATGTAGCAACATTCCTTCATTAATATACTCACTACAGTATTCTTTTTTACAAATATAAAAAATAGAGTTATCCATTTTATTATTCATGAACACTTGGCTTATCTCCAATTTTACTATAGTAATAGTGCAACAATAAGAGTATAAACTCTTATTGAATGAATGTAAACACTGAGTTGAGTCAATGACAAAGAATGGAATTGCTGACCATAGGGTTCATATTTGCTCAGCTCTAGTAGATGTTGCCAGTTTAATAATTTCCTAAAATGGATGCACCAGTGTACATTTCTACAGCACTATATGAGCAATTTGGTTGCTCTATATCCTTATGAATGCTTGGCATTTTTGTACATTTTTAAAATTAGGCATTTTGATCATGTGTAGTGGTATCCTATTGAAGTTTTAATTTGTATATCCCTAATGATTAATTCATATATTTTTTGGTTTTATAGATGAACTCAGTAGCAAGATCTTGTTCAATTGTTTTGCTCATTTGCTATCCATATCTCAATTTTTAACTGGTTTTTAGCTTATTTTATATTGTGGTTACTAGTCTATGTCAAATATAATTCATTGCCCATTATTTCTGTGTCTTGACTCTTCACTTCGAGGATGAGATCTTTCAATAAGCAGAGCTTCTTCATTTCAAACCTGTCTAAATATAATTTTTCAATATTTAAGACTAAGCATTTATTAATGCATTTAGTTACCTAGCCAAATAAAGAAATATTTGCATATCTTAGGGATATGAAAATATTCTCTGATATATTAATCCTTAAGAACTCTTGTCTTTACAGTAACATTCAGAATTATTTTCATTTGAATTAAGGTTTACCTTTTTTATACAAATATCTGCCGGAGTGAGTAGCATTTTTTGAAAAAATGATTATTTCCCAAATGAACAGCAGTGTCATTTGTCATTTAAAAAAATTACTCATGTTAAAACTCTAAATGTAAGAGGAATTCCTCTTACAGATGGGTGTGTTTCCAGATTGTTCTTTCACTGTTTTATTTTTGTCCTTGCAATAGTTTTATTTACTTCATTCAATAAGTATTAATATGTGGTAGGATAAGTCTCCAGGGAATGTATTCCTCTAACAGTTTTTCTTTGCTCTTTTGCTTCTTTTCCCAATCTTAATAAATAAATGTTCGAGTAAGATTGTTTGGTTCCATGAAATATAAACTTCTGGAATTTTGAGTGCAATTCAATTGAATCTATAAGTCAAAATGAGTTGGATCCCTATCTTTACCATATTGAGTTTTCTACTCTGTGATTATAGTCTTAGATTTTCTTTAATTTAGCTTAATACTATCCTGAATATAGGATATTTTGTATAATACATTTTTAAACTTTGTAGAATGATCCTTACCTACAGAGAATGTTTTATTCCTTGTTGGGCAGATAGGATTGACTAATTCGAATGTGGATTGCAATTTTTGGGAGGCTCAGTCTAACTCTAGTTCTCCCCAGTTTGTAGGGTACAGCCCTCCAAAAGTCTTAATGAAGCTCCTTCTTCAGTTCCAGACCTGGACTCTGGGTTTTCTCAGCACGGCTAGTTTCCCAGAGTCGGCCCTGTGCATCCATGAGGTGTTTCAGGCACAAACTCCCACACCTCACTTTACCCTGGCATCACGGTTTTCTCAACTTTGGCTGCCTTGACAGCTTCAAACTTTTTTTGTTTCTAAAACCCTGTGATATTGTCAAAAGTTCTGCTGGTTTCCTTACCTCCTCTAGATCCTTTATGGAGAATCTCAAATGCTTACTCTCATAAAATATTAAAAAAAGATCCATTTTGTCTTTTTTTTCTTATACATAACTACCCAGACAGTTCACAACATTTGCTAAATCCATTTCTAATATAAACATTGTAAGTCAACTATAATAATATATTTTTAAAAAGCACCTGGTTAATAAAACAAAATATATATTTATCCCAAAACTTTGAAATGGAACATGATCATATGGAAAAATTTCATGTGCAATTAGGTGTCTTTCGAGATTTGTTATTCTGTTTTTCTGTGTGCCTATTAATATGCCAAAGTCAAAACTTTAATGATGGATGTTTTATAGTATGTTTTTTTTTTTTAAAGATTTTATTTATTTGACAGAGAGAGCACAAGCAGAGGGAGAGAGAGAGAGAAGCAGACTCCCCGCTGAGCAAGGAGCCCGATGTGGGACTCGATCCCAGGACTCTGGGATCATGACCCGGACCGAAAGCAGCCGCTTAACCAACTGAGCCACTCAGGTGTCCCTTAGAGTATGTTTTAACATGTGTATGCTAGAATGCTGTTAGTTTCTTTACTGTTATCAATGCATATTCTTTTTCATTATGTATTTTAACTAATGTTTATTTGCTTATATGAAGGCTATACATTTAATTTTTATTTGAGTACAGCTGACATACAATGTTACACTAGTTTCAGTGTACAATAGTGATTCAACATCTCTATACCTTATGCTATGCTCACCGCAAGTGTAACCACCATCTCTCAACATACAACACTACTACAACACCACTGACCGTAGTATTCCTTATGCTGTACCTTTTATCCCCGTGACTTATTCATTCCGTAACTGGAAGACTTTATCTCTGGCTCCCCTCCAACCATGTTGCCCATCCCCTCACCCTCCTTCCATCTGGCAACCATCAATTTGTTCTTTGTATTTATAGGACTGATTCTACTTTTTATTTATTCATTTAATTTTTTAGATTATACATATGAGTGAAATCACATGGTATAGATTTCTTGAGTGTTAATTTTATAATCTGCTTTTTTGCTAAGTTCTCTTAATGTTTGTATTACTTTTTCCATTGATACCTTTTCATATTCCAGACAGAGACTTATTTGACCTGCATTTTTTATCATGTTAAAGCAATAGCCAATAATTCTGCTTATATTTAGGGTTTTAACATGAATATTTTTTTTTCAAATGTCATTTCTTTCCAATTAAGAGGTTTATATGATTAGTCTCCTCGATTCTAACCACATCAAGGATTTTATTAATTGACTTCCTAATATTAAACCACCGTTGCCTTTCTGGAAATAATTAACTCAGTCATAATATATTATTTTAATATACTTTATATTTTATATATTTTATGTATATTTTATATATATTTATATTTTAATACATTTTAATATATATTTTAATAATACATATATATATTAATATATAATTTAAAATTAATTTAATAAATTTTCTTTCAAGACTACTCATAAGTAAGTTTGTTTTGTAGTTTCTGGTTTTGGTGTAATTTTTGTCAGGTTTTGATATCTATGTTGTATTAATTCCAAATACATTTTCAAAACTTCTTTTTCATTCACTCTACAATACTTTATGCAGTTTAGGGTTATTTGTTTTTTTAATAATTTGTTTAGCTCCCCTGTGCATCTCCCTGGTGTCTTTCCCCTGTGAAAATCCCTGGTGAGATTTTCTTTAACTATTTTTTTTTTCCTAGTTTTTCTTTTGCATTGGTCTCTTTGAATCTTCTGTCTCTATGGGGATAGGTTCTGGGGAGAATTATTTTAGGAAAAATTATATATATTAACTTATTTAGAAAAAAGGTTTTAAAAGAATTTGTTATATATTTCATAGAGGTTTTCAAATTTATCTACATTAAAACTGTGCAAATTTTAATTTTTTTTTTTAAAGATTTTATTTATTTAACAGAGAGAGACATAGCGAGAGCAGGAACACAAGCAGGGGGAGTGGGAGAGCGGGAAGCCCGATGCGGGACTTGATCCCAGGACCCTGGGATCATGACCTGAGCCGAAGGCAGACGCTTAACGACTGAGCCACCCAGGCGCCCCTGTGCAAATTTTAATTTGGTATGGACTAATTAATCTCCCTCATGGGAGTTTTGTAAAACTGAATGAATCAGATTTGGTCTGTGTCTTATCAGTTATTGAAATAGCTAAGACAGGGTGTATGGCCAGGAACACAGGTTCTTCTCACCTCTCAACACTTGAGCAAGTCTTACTAAATACCACAGTCTAGTCTCAGTGCCGTACTGGTAATTCAGGGAGAAGAGGATCTTTTTTCTCAGGGCAAAATGGGACTATCAGTAGTGACCTTATGTGGAAGATGGGTATGGCCAGTTGTTTGGCTACCTTACTGAAGTCTACTGGCAGCAAAGACAGTACTACGGCAGAAATAGGAGATATTGTTCCAAATGAATTATCAATAAATTGTTATTTGCTTGAGGAAGCATCACTAAAGACCAGGAAGGAGAGACGCAGGACAAAACCAAAATAAATTCTATTTGTATTTTATTTCCTTGAGTAAAGAATAGGTGACAGTAAATTATATTGCTATAGCTTGAATCATTCCAATGCTACATCAAGGTTGGATGAGACCAATCTGTAATATTCCACATTTTCAATGGAGAAACCATATTGACGTAAAAACTGTAAGAAACAGAGGTTCTTGAATTTGTCTAAAAATAGCACCTTGTGAATTAAAGGAATTTTTCAAGTCTAGCAGAATATTTATACTTGGTTTAGAAATCTGTGACTAGGTGGCTTGGGTGACATCAATATTAAAATGAATGTCAAATAGTTAAGATGATAGGTCAGAAGGATGGCTGTTTACTGAGGTGATAATGGAATAAAGCCTTATAGCCTTACAGGGATAGAAAGGACTGTGGAGATCACTTGGATTAACAGTTCTCCAAACTTTTTAATTCAAGTCGTAAGAAAGTCCAAATATAAAAAAGCTAAAAGCAAAGCTGCTCTATTAAAATAGAAGTCCCACTTACCCTTAATTTTCCCCTTGCTCCCATCAAAAGCACAGCATTAGAGGAGTTTCCAAGAAATTTCAAAGAATCTTTGTGGGTTTGAAAACTTGTGATTTGGTGCAACACTTCGTATTACACATGGGGACAAGTCCTGAGGCTGATGAGAGGAAAAACAGGCAGGAAAATCATCCTGTTCCTCTTGGCTCTGTTCATCCACCACCACAGTGGACTACAATGCTGCCCTCCTCCCTGTGCTCCCTCAGCTTGCTTTTCCAAAGTGTTTCAACGTAAGTGTTCTGGTTCTACGGAGATAAGGGAACTCATGAGAAAATCAAAGGGAAGAACTTTCAGTCTGGGCAAGTGAGAGTGAACAGAGAAGGAGAAATTGGAGCACTTATTTCTCTGTGTAGTCTAAGGCACTCTGGTTCATAACAGGAAAGCTATTCTGGTATATCCAGCACTCCGCTTACAGTTTTGTTGTTTTCTGTACAAGAATACATGAAAAAGTTGTTGGTATAGCCCACAAAGAATTTTTCTTTCTTTGAATTTGTTAGAATGGAGAAAGGACTTATGCCTTCAAACACATATGCTAATCTGTGGGTTTTTTTTTTTTTTTTTTTGTATTAAGAACAGTATTTACTCTTGAATAGTGTTTATTTTTTTTATTTTGTCTTTTAACATTGAGGCTAATTCATGACTAAAGATCTCTGTAATAGGAAAAATAAGAATGTTTCCTCAAACTCTAGTGTCTATTTTGTGCAGGTAAAAAGTGATAAAAGCCTATTTTTCTATAAATGTATTAACATATTAAGCATCCAAGAAATAACCCTTCCACACATATATAGGCACATTCAGTCAAAATCCTTGAGGCCCTTGAGAAATCAACAGAAATTCCAAAGTATTTTGAAAGACTGCTATTAGCAATGTAGCTGGAAGAGTGAAGAAAGCAAATTCATTAGCGGGTTTTTGAGGTAATTTCTCTGACTACAGATTAGCTTATTCTGTTTATCAGAATGCAGAGCAAAATACATGAATATATTTAACATATCTTAATAGTTTCTCTAAGTTTAGGAAGGGTTAATGAGCAGATAAATCAATCTATAATGTACCACAAGTGGGCTATAAAATAATTTTTATGCTAAATTTATGAGTACCCTTTATATAAAGGTAATGCTAGCTTCATAGACTGAGTTGAGAAAGCTGGAAAAAGCTGAAAGTAGGAAAATACAACCTTTGGTGAGGGCAAATATCACCTAATAAAAAATGACCCATAATGGACAGATATTGGATATAAGCAGAGAGAACATTAAATGAATTGTTATACCGTTAGCACATACATTCAAAGAAACACTTTGTGTAATGTTCTGTGAATCACCAAGTTTTCCACTATCACTGAGGGGAGCAGGCACTATTCCTAGCTCCGTGCAAGCATCCATCACTGTTATTTCTAATTCTTTCAGGTGCTTTTTTCCTGGCCTTGATTAGTTTCCTCACATGCATGCCTTGATAAGTACTCAGCTGAATATTCAAGGGAACCTTCTACTGATCTCTGAAATTCACTCTCTGGAACTCTTTCCTCACTAGATTCCGTGCTGTGAACCCCTGCTGCTTTGTCTCAGGTATTGCTAACGCAGAGACCTACAAGACTATACCTGGGTTTCTCCTCTGTTACACCTCAGACTGAAAACTCTTAATGCAGTAAGCATGGGTCTTCCTAGGGCTCATGTTCCTCCCCACTCCATTTCTAAGGGATCCTTTTTCTTCATTTTGTGATGCCCAGTGTCTTGAAAACCACTTTTTCATAATCTCGCTCATTTCTTTTTTCTATAGTTTCACTTGAAAGCATAGATCTGGTTCCTGTTATTCCATTCTGGCCAGAAGCAGAATTTCTGTATTGGCTATCTTGCTTCTTACTGATAACTCATTTATTTCTTATTGAAGACATTTTCATTCTGTTAATGTCAGATTATAAGTAATATTGTGTCTTATTCCTGAAAAATGTCTTCATTTGTTCTCGTGTTTGGCGTTTTCCTAAGCTAAATACAGAAAATTACATAATTTTTTACTGTTTGAAAATCAAAGATGTATTTACATGGACTCCTGACCTTTTATTTATTGCCCTATTGCATCTACGTGTCATTCCCTTTGGTTTTAACTGTTACGTTTCTGGGTATTTTATCTGCTTAGTTTGTGATTCTTCAATTATGCATTCAGGTTTTTATTTTAGTTCTTCAAACCCATAAATTTCTAGTCCATTCTCTTCTGCCGTAATCTGTCCCATATTCTGTGTATTCTTCCATCTGGAAACGACCATTATAAATGTGCAAGAACTCTCTCTTTTCTTCCTATCTCTCATATCTTTCTGTTCTTATGCATGTGTATTCCCATGTCTAACAGTTCCTTAATTTTCTTCATTTTTAAATTTTATTTTAAGCTATTTATTATATTAAAAATCACTCTATATTTTTCATATCTAGATATTCATTATGCTTTCTCATGTAACATTTTAAAGTTGTGCTGTCTTATGGAATTCTGATCTCTTCTCCTGTGTGGTCCAGTACTGGAGATTCAAGTTTTCACAGATCTTTTATTTTTCCCATGCATAGCATAAAGAAAAGAAAAACTCCTTTCTGTAGCTTGTCTCCTTCATTTTTAGAGATTATCTATCATTTCAAGTGCCCTGGCTTTATGAGTGGTCTTACTTATTGCTTTCAGCCTGCTTGCAAGTAAGACCACATCACTATCCACCACAGTCCACAGAGAAACCAAGCCTTCAGTGCCTGGCAAGGATCACCAAGGTCAACTTGATTTCTTTACTCTGAGGTTCTTCTTCCTCTTTCTAATTTGAGACAGAGCTTCCTTTTTACCATTTTTTGGAAAAAAAAATTGACATATAATGAAGTTTGGTCATGGTTTATCAATAGTTTTTATGGAGTTTTGCCTGGATAGTGATCCACACTAGATCCATCTGCTAAGGTTCTCAGAAAACTTTATATAACTTTCAACATACATTATTTGATTTATTCCTCATAATGACCTGATGAATACAGGTGGATAGAGACAAAAAAAAAGCTAAGGCTTAGGCATTTTAAATGACTTGACCAGCATCACATGATTAGTAAATGTTTTGACTATGATTCAAATCCAGGTCATGATGTCTCTTGGTTATGCACTTAGCCATTAACCTCTATGACCTATCTTTAAGAGACAGGACATCTTGACATCTTACAGATGTATTTTTCTAAAAGGAGAAAGGACTTCAATTATTTGACCTGCACTTGACAGTTGAGTACTAGTATATCCTATGTTCTTTTCAATTTAAGTATCTTGTGAATCTTTTCAAATTACTGGAATTGGAGAAAAAGGAAAGAAAAGAAGGAAAAATAATGTTATGCTATTAGACACTGGCAGGTGGATCAAGCTTATGTCTTTTCCTTTGCTGAAAAATTATATTTCAAATTCCATGGATGGCTAACAGAAACCTTCCTCTCGTGAAAATTCTGTAAGTTTACTTTGCGATGTGCTAAAATCAGACTATTTGAAGTTACCCATGATCAGTCCTTGATATTGATTGTGCTTTATCTATCAATCTTGACTTAAAAAGCTTACTTAGCGATGTATTATCCTCAATTCGGTTTGCTATCTCAGCACTACTTATGTTATTTGCCTTTAAAAAAGCAAACACTTAGAGCTCTTATGAAATTTCTTCTTTCAACAGCAAAAGCATTACTTACTCCATGAGTGAGGTTAAGTAGATACATGTCATTGATTTATTATCATCATCATCACATCCTTGTACCACAAAGTTCAAATTATTTTCTTTAAATGTTGATATTGTCTCTATAATGTTTTTCTTCTAGCCTGTAGAATTTCCCAAGGGGTTTCTCAAAATCACATAAATTTTAGAAACTCCCACTGAATTATACAGACATAAGCATTCGTGTCTCTGATACACACAGATTACTGCTTATCTGAACTGAAGTTCTAAGTCAGATTGAATCTTACTCTTTTTCATCCAGTCCCAATTAATTTAGAAAATATCTCTATTTTGTAAACACAATGTCCTAATAAGATAGAAGTTTCTATCTTTAAAATTTTGTCCTAAGTATTTTCCAATTCTCTGACAATTGCTAGAGTTGCAGAGTACACTACCCGCAAAGATCATTGTATCAGTGATAAAAAGAAACCGAAGGACACAGGGGATGGGATTTTTTCACGGTGACAAAAGTTATGGATGCTTATGGGGATGACTAAACAAAAGGGAGGAATTTGTCCAGGGGTCAACTTCTAGACCCCCAAAAATAGCTCGCTTCAGGTATGTGAGGCATAAGTGGTATGTGAGATATAAGTGATTCATTCCACTTAAGCATGGTGAGAATTTGGCCAGATTTTAGAAGCCTGCCTTTACTGTTTTGTACTCCCATGCTCTGCCACCCACCCCAATAACCTCTGCCTGACTCTGTCTTAGCTACTCTGGATTCTTGAGTATGTTTCTCTCTATTGCACCAGGTTCTAAGCACAAACCAATTACTGTGAACACTCTTTGAGATTCAATAAAGTTAAAGTTAGTCACCCAAAAACATTGTTCAGTGGGTCCTGGCTTTAGACCTTTGTGAGATCCATTCCTGTCTGGTCATATAAAATTCCAAAACTTTATCAATTCCAGTGGCAAGCCTGATCATCATGCTAATTGCCAACATAGTCTTGATAACTTTTTCAGAAATTAGTCTGAATCTTGTTTAGTCTAATCAATTACTGTAACAGCATAATTCTTGCCAGTTTATTTGTAGACAGGAGCCATAGGCCAATATGAGAATTAAATAGAAGTTCTTCAATGATATGTATGATCCACTGAATTAACTGATGCTGAATCTACCCATTTTAATATATTTAATTTGAAATAAGTCACTCTATTAATTCAGGAACTTTTCACTGGTTATTTGCACTTACCTATAACTTAAGTGATATATTTTCTCAATATTGACCATTAGTTATCCTATTCTTGAATATGTTTTTACGGTATTCTTATAATTTCTTAATTATAAATTTTTAGAGGTAGACTTTGTATGTATTAGTGGTTAACTAATATTCATACTGTTAAAGCTTCGGTGTTTACTAAACAAGTGCCCTCCAGGAAGGCTATATTAATTTATGTACCCAACAGCATTACATAATCACCAATAGTAGGATGAGGAGAAAGAGGAGGAAGAAGGGGAGGTGGAGAGGATGGGCAAAGACTACTATTACTACTTTGTAATTTTGGTCATGGGTAAGGCTCTACATCCCCTGAAAAAAAGTTTTTGCTTCTAAAGTTCAACAATTCAAAGACCTACATAGATTTCTTTTCTTGAATGCACTGGATCATGATTTTAAACATGATTGACAAAATTATTTTAAAAAATTAAAATCAAATATAAGGCTTAAAGAATTAACTAAATATTTCAAAATATAGATACATAAGAGAGTGACAACAAAAAGGAAAAGGCTCAATGGAGAATCTAATACTTTATAGAGAGACTCATACACAGACACATCATGAAATTTCAGAAGGATCGAAAGAAAAAGAATGTAAAAGTGGAGAGAATAAAAGATATTTACATATAAACAACATTCAAAAAGTAATATCAATTACCTAGAAAGCAATAAAAAATTATTCAACATGTACTTTCATCAGCTACCAAATTGTTAACCATACAGGTATAGAATAAAAACATTTTCAAACAGGAAAACTCAGAAAATTTACCTCTTTTATACTCAGGGAAGTTGCTTCAAGTTGTGCTTTGGCAAATTCAAAAGGTAAACGAAGAAGTAATAAGCACACAGTGGATCCAACCTAAGAAATGAAACAAGAGACATTCCAAGTGAAAAATCAAGAATCAGAAGCATAGACATGATGATGACTGTCAAAAAAAGTCAACGTAATTTAAGAGTTACAAGCTGACTTTGTAGATAGTGTTTACTAGGCACATACATTACTTTTTTTTATGGATTATAAAATAAATTTTAGAAATAGACCCCTTTAATTACAATTGATATTAATAAAAATGTGTTCATTATAAAAGAAAACAATGTCACTGAAAATTTCTGTATCCTAAATCATAAGCAAATGTATGCGTGCACATACACAACACTTAGTAACGGTCTTATTCATCAATAAATATATAGGAACTCAAAAGTTTTGTGGAATCAATGAATTTCCTCGTTCATTGACAACTCTGTGGATTTCTAGCTTGATGAATCCTAATATACCTGAACCCTTCTTATAGAATAACTTATTAGTCAAAAATTCATGAGAACATGTATCTTTTCGAATAAGTGTTTTTGTTTTCTTTGGGTAAATACCAACTAGTGGAAGACCTGGATCCTATGGTATTTCAATTTTTAATTTTTTTGTAGTGTTTTTCACAGTAGCTGCACCAGTTTGCATTCCCACCAACAGTGCACAAGAATTCCTTTTTCTCCACAACCTCGCCAACACTTGTTATGTCTTGTGTTTTTTATTGTATCCATTCTGACAGGTGTGAGGTGACAGTTCACTGTGGTTTTGATTTGCATTCCCTGATGATGAGTGATGTTGAGCACCTTTTCATGTCTGTTGGCCATATGTATGTTGTCTTTGGAAAAATGTCTATTCAGCTCCTCTGTCCATTTTTAATTGGATTATTTTATTTGGTGTTGAGTGGTATCAGTTCTTTATACATTTTGGATATTAACCCCTTATCGGATATATCATTGCAAATATCTTTTCCCATTTAGGAGGTTGCCTTTTTGTTTTGTTGATGAGCAATTCAAGTGTCCACTGTAGTGAATGAATAAAGAAGACGGGATATATATGTACAATGTAATATTACTCAGCCATAAAAAAGAATGAGATCTTCCCATTTGCAAAAACATGAATGGACCCAGAGGGAATAATGCTAGGTGTGATAAGTTAGTCAGAGAAGACAAATATGTCATTTTATTCATATGTAGAATTTAAGAAGCAAACAAAGAAAAATAGACAAAAAAGACTCTTAAATAGAAAAGACTGGTGGTTGCCAGATGGAAGTGGGAGGGGGTCGGTGAAATAGATAAAGGAGATCAAGAGTACACTTCTCTTCACGAGCACTGAGTAATGTATAGAATTGATGAATCATTATATTGTACACCTGAAATATTAGGCTGTATGTTAATTATACTTCAAAAAATTCATGAGAACACATGATTTTAGAAAAGTAGTATATGGCACTACTCTATAGTGGACACTGACTGTGGCGCCAAGAAAGATAAGAATTTGTTTTAGTAAGACTCAGACCACCACTCTCTACTTTTTCCTAAACCTTCCCCAACTCTTGTTGATTTTCTTTTTATTCGCCCTCTGAATAGCAGGCAAAAATATTAGAAATTCCCTTATCATCATGAGGCAGGGATGGTGGTGGCTGCATCCATATTGTGATCTAAATTATGGCACAAAGTCTGAATGCTTTTAAATATCTGGCTCCACCTAGTCCTATCCAAGCTCACATTTTAAGAGAAAAATGGTATTAAAGTGAACATCCATTTTGGGAAGGCACAGAGAGATACCTTAGGCACTTCACATTATCCTAAATGCAAATATTGCTTTTTTGGGTTATATTAAGTGGAACTCAGTCTAATTTGACCTGGGGTACATAAAAGGGGGGTGATCAGGAGTTTTCCGCTGCTCATAAAGGAAGTTGTGAAGAGTGTCCAATCAAGGCTGGTGGTACTGGGGCAAAGGTAGGACAGCGGTATGCGCAAGTCTTCAAAAATGTCAATTTTTTGTTTTTGACAAGGAAAACACCTTTATTTTCTTTATAGTTCCCCAATGACCCAAATCAAATCTTTTATGCATGTTAAGTATTTCATAAATATTTGAGATTCTGATTTTATTTCTGAACACAAAATAATTAAACAGATGGCAAAAAGTTGTAATCCAGACTCTTCTCAAGCTCAAGTGTGTACCTTGAAGATATACGTTCACCATCTTATATCCTTCAAAGAACTTGGATGAAACAAAAAAAAAAACAGTAAGTCAGCAATTTTATTATGAAAATACCAGAGAATTTAAGTAATTTGCTCTTAATCATCCTGAGTATTTGAAGGAGGCACTGCCATGTTTAGGAACTTATTAATGCCTTACATAACACATTGTTAATGTCAAATGACTTGGCTAAGAAGAAACTACAAATTCAGATATGGACACTTTTTTATACTAATGTTTATATTTATTTTTATGAAGAAGTTATCATAAGCTTTTAGGAAGGACCTTAATGTATTTCTTAGTCAGAATAAGCTAAGTTATGCTGCAGTAACAATCAGGTCCATTTCTCAAATAAACGTTTATTTCTCCTTCAGGCTATAATTCCAGAGTCAGTCTGCAAGGATGTTTGTCTCACCATGTTCACTAAAGGACCAAGACTGATAGAGTGGCTTCTACCTTAAATAATAACAGACATTGTTCCAGAGAGAAGCAAACACTGAGAGTTTCTGTAACAGCAATTAAATACTTGTCCTCAAAGTGATATTCCATTGCTTGCAGTGTATTGGCCAAAACTAACCACAACAAACCCCCTCACTCATAAAAATCTACTATGTATATGTATAAACCTGCATACCAGATGTATTTGGTAGACAACCATATTATACTACTGGTCACATTTAATTCAAAGTATGAGATCCTTTACAAACTTTTTACACACACACACACACACACACACACACACATATACATATATATATATACACATATATATATGTGTGCTCATAAACACATAACCATAAATGTCAATCTTAAAAAAAAAAATCATATGATAAGAGGAGAGGGATCTAAACAGTAGTAATGGTTAAATTCAAGCTTCCCCAGGGCTCTAGCATTTGCCCAGGGACCTGAAGTGGAAAATTTAAAAAGATACATGAAAGGAATAGCAACAACTGGAATTCCCTAGAAACATTTGGAGAAAAGTAGTCCAGAGTTTGATTTTTAGAAGGGATGCATTGGTTTGAGTTCAAAAACAGGATTCTCAGTTAATTGGTACAGTGTGTCTATGACAGGGAGATAAATAAAAGTAAATAAAACATGAAATTACAAGCCCTTCCCAAATGTGACTAGATAGCTTAAAGTTTCATGTTACTTTGATTAAATAACCTCTGTGGGAGATCAGATTGCAGGACATGAGGTGCTGAAATGCGGCTATTTAAGGAGCTCTTTATCATTTAACCAAAAAATGAAACTAGATGGAAATGTTAAAAATAAACTTGTTAGTGGGAGAAAAGCACTCAATGTCATTATGCTTATGAAAAGAACATTCTCAACAAAACAAATATTTCCTACTCCAAAAAACTAATATTTAATCAGAATAAGCTGCTTTAGCATTTTACAAAAGTTCCATGTGGTCTCTTCTATTTGCATGCTTCTGTACTTAGTGTTATATATTCTTCCATTTTTGCCAAAGGTATTATTTTTGCCCTTCTATCTAGTCATAGTGGAATATGATTCCAAAGAGTCAGAAACAAAGTTTTCATTTTGTTTTCCATATAATCATTCTCTCATTCCGCCTAATGATACTGCATAGCATGTTTTTACAGAGCAAACCTCAAAGATACAGTCTATGTTCCAAGCAATCTGATAAATTAAGTGTCTTAGAGATTTTTTATAGAACAATTTAGCAAATTTTCACCAGATGAATACATGGTACCAATAAAAATGTTCTTTTTGCCTTCCTGAGTTTGGCAGCACTGCACGCTCATATTTCCAATGGGATAGTTCATCATTTGTAATGAATTAGCATCATACAACATGATGGGTGATACAGAGAAAATTGGCTGGAGTAAAATAAGTCAATAAACATTTACTATTAGAACCATGTTAAAAGTATGATATGAATGATTCCATCCCATAAAAGCCATAAAGGAGATGTTTATCATCCTAAGAGACCTATGAAAAGTTGCTGTTATATCTTTTTTTTATACTTTCCCATATACCAAAGGAAAACGGGAGTCGTACAAATTTTTTTTGGAATTATTGGCAAACATTCAGAGAAGGAGAATGTAATACTTCTTCATACAGTTTGCAATATGTGTTTGGGGATATGTTTTTTTTGACTAGTCCTAAATGTTATTAAAATCCTAAAGAATGAAATTATTAGCTTTAGGGAGAAACTGCTTGGTAAAATTTCCAAGAATCTAAGAAGTAGCAATCATCCTTATACACAGCAGTCAACAGAAAATCATACAACCGTACATACAGAAAGCCACCCAGAGATCATGAAATTTAGTCTTCTACTCCTGATACCATGTTCCCTCTCTCAGCAAGGGACACGAGATATTCTACTAAGGGTAAAACAACAGTGATACATTCTTTTTCCTTGATAACCTCTCCACTCCCATAGCACTAATGGCTATATGCTGACGTAAAGCCCATTACTTATAATTTCACAAGTATTTGGAAATTTTAAAAGGAAATTAAGTACTATATTAAATACCAACTTTTTTGCTAAAAATAACACACATTTATTCGTACAATTACATGCCAAGTATATCAGTGTTATGAAGTTTTTATTTAAGCCTCTATTTAGTCTAAATATATCTTTGAATCACTTTTGACTATGGTAGTTTGTTAAGGCATCACCATGACTGACTGATATTTATGGCCTGTATGAGTGATCAATAATAATTTACTACCTTTTGTGTTAAGAGTAAAATGTTGAGGCATATTGAAGAAAACCCCAAGGTTCCATTTTGTTTCATTTTTAACTACAATCGCATTTTTTTCTCCATCTTGATCTCCTTTTCCCTAAGTAGATTATATGTCATTTAACATCATACCTTAAAAGCATTTCATCAAAATTGAGCCAGAAGCAAATTTCAGGTTTATTAATTCTCAAAACAAAAATCCATTCAGGACCTACTATGTGCCAGGTACTTTTCTTGCTCTGGGGATTCGGTGGAGAATGAGGCAGGCAGACTTCTCTTGGGACTTACATTCTTGCCCTCAGAGTGTGCATATTTGGCTTTTCTCGAGCTCAGGGAAATTTTCTTTTAGCTAACTCTGATAGCCTGTCCAATTCTTTTCACTATCTGAAAATCTGAGTATTATCATTTTTGGTTTTCAGAATTTTTTCCCCAAGTCTCATATTTTCCTTCAGGTGTTTTATATCATTTTTGACACTTCGAAATATTATTTCTACTTGATTTTATGAGACAAGAGGTTTTGTCTCACCATTTGTGGACTTATATTTGTTAGTCTGGAAAACATTTTTCAGCCCCATAGTGTGCTTTGGTGGGATGTGATGTGCTTCATTTTCTACAAGGAAAAGACTTCCCCTGAGAGGTGGCTGGGCAGTGGAAGCATCTGGGGGAAGCTCTCCCCTCAACCAGTTCCTAGAGCTCTCCCAAACCCAGAAAGCAGCAGCAGGACCAACCCAGGCAATTGTTAATTCCTTATCTTCCAGAGGGCCAGTCAAGCTCTTACACAGTCCAGTCAAGCTCTCTAGAACAGCACTCTCCAGGCTCTGAGCGGAGAGAAAGACCAGCACCAGCTCTCTACTGGAACATGCTTGGAGCTCCATGCCTTGCCCCACTCCTTCAGGTGGTTGGCTCAGGAGAAGTGATAAAGTAATGTGTGTGCAGCTAGATGAATATATGTTCAACACCGTGTCTTCCCAGAACTTCTCTAGCAGACACCAGAATACTATTTTTTTAAGAGAAATCTCATAACTTTCTCTTATAGAACACATAAATAGACTCTCACTGCCATTAAAACTATTCAAAATGACCTTTGCATCCTTGTGCCCTAAGAGTATGGATTATTTCTAAATCTTTTCTGCCCTTTTCCTGTCAGCCAATCATACTGGACTGGACAGATTGCTCCCAGGTCTGCATACCACATTCCTTCTCACCTCAAAGCACACTTTTCTGTTTTCCCCTCTGCCTACAATTCTCCTCTCTCTCTTCCTTTCATTTGGCTCCTGCTTACTCAACATTTCCCTTCTTCCCTCTTTCCTTCAACTTGTACTTTCTGAGTACCTATTATGTGCTAAGGGCTAGTGATACACTGGTGATCAAAATTAATATGGTTTAGGTCTTTGAGGAGTTTTCACTTCACTAGGAGAAGCAGACCAAAAAAGTGTATATAAATATATAAAACTTAAACTATCATAAATTCAATGAAAAAATGACACATCTGTCTATGGACACAATTAACTGAGTAAAGGGGTTGAGATAATAAACTCCTATCTGTTTTCAAAAACCGTTCACAATCACAACATTATTCTGTATTTGATAATTAGAATTGTATTAGTTTACTTCTCATACCATCATTTTTCTTTTTAATATTCACTACTTAGGATATATCCTGAGCCAGTTAGAAAAACACAGCAAATTGTGGGCGCCTGGGTGGCTCAGTTGGTTAAGAAAAACACAGCAAATTGCAACAGCAGGGTAAAAAATGAACTGCATTATTTTTCACACCTTCCTATTTTTGTCTACCAAGTGCTTTGCAGTCTTGCCTACTAACAGTGGACAGCATTTCTCCACCTCATGGATGCTGGGGACAAAGGTTAATAAGTGGTTTGTTATGTAGCATTGTTTGTGACAATAACTGACAAAAACTTTATTTTTTTATTTTTTTAAAGATTTTTTTTTTATTTATTTGACAGAAACATAGCGAGAGAGGGAACACAGCAGGGGGAGTGGGAGAGGGAGAAGCAGGCTTCCCACTGAGCAGGGAGCCTGATGTGAGGCTTGATCCCAAGACCCTGGGATCATGACCTGAGCCAAAGGCAGATGCTTAACGACTGAGCCACCCAGGTGCTGCTGACAAAAACTTTAGATACTCCCGAGATCCTTCCACATTTTAGAATACCTATTGGTGTATTATATCTTCAACGTAAGGAGGCATTACCTCAGAAACATACAAAGAAGAATTATAAATTGCTTGCTTAAAATAATTACGGATTCACATTTTTAGTCATAGGAACCTCAGTTGCAACACTCCCACTATGTCCCCAAAAGGTATGACTTACTGGTAACAAGGAAGCAAAACTACTGATTAAAACAGAGACATCCCCGTCTTATACTACCTTTCGGGTTTATTTTTTGAGATATAGAAAAAGGGAGTTTAGATCTCTGCATTTCCTATTTAGAAAGACATTTGTATTGATGTTAAGACTCTCCCGTACTCCAATGAAAGCAGAGTTTGGAACTCAAAACTTTATTGATGGTTTGGCAGTATGAGTAAAAAATAGTAAAATCACTAATTCCGGAAGATTTTAACAGAGTTGTTAGTGAGACAGGTGGATGATTAAAATAAAGTGTAAAATTCAGGTCAAAGATGGAATGAGTTTATTTTCATATGGTGCCATTCCCAGAGAATACAATTTGCTTGTGATATGTGCTATCTTGAAACACACACACACAAACATACTGACCCCATTTCTCCCTAAGCATCACTCTTTCTCTGCTCTATTTAACAGACAATCTTCTCAAAATAATTGCTTATACTTACTCTCTGAAGCCTATTCTCCTTGAGAATATTCCAATGAGACTTTCATGCCACAACTACTTCTATCAAAATCACCTAGAAACTTCACCTTGTTAAATGCAGAAGCAGCCCTCAGTTTTTGCCATCCTTTACTTATCATCAGTATTTTACATATAAATCACTCCCTTTTTTTAATTGAGAGAACTGACATTACATTATAGTTTTAGGCACAGCCACTTTCTAAAAATACTTCTTCAGTGGTATTCCAGGACACTTCCCCCTCCCATGGTTTCCCTTCTGTATCAGTGTTTACTCCTTCTAGCTTCCCATTATCTTAACATCAAAGAACCTTTAAACAAAATATTTGGATATTTGTCCCTTATTTAAACCCACTCCTTGATAATCAAAGCTTTAACTATTATCTAAATATGAATGGACTCTAAAAGTATTCTCTAGCCTGGATTTCTCCCATAACATCCTGTATTCCAGACCTGTATGATACCACCTATTATCTTTACCTAAGTAGTCAAAGACACCTTGAACTCACCATTTCCAAAGCAGACTTGTCCTATCTCCCAAAGCCTGCTTCCCCTAACATCTTCTTTGTCTTGATTATAGCCACACTGTTCTTCAGCTGCCTAAGCTAAAAATCTTGTTTTGTCATCTTTAATTATTCTTCTTTTATAGCCAACATTCACTTTGGCAGCAAATCCTATCAGCTCTACTTTCAAAATATATTTAAAATTCAATAGCTTACTACATCCGCCACAGTGACGTGATCCAAGCTATCCATACTTCTAGTCTGGGTAATTGTGATGGCCTCCTAATTTGTTCCCTGATTCTGATTTCGACCCAATTATCTATTCTCCACACTGCAACCGGGGGAAATTGTCCATATCTATATTTATATTGACACCAATATATATAGTCTTTTAGAATGTCAATTATGTAATGCCATTCCATGCTTTAAAACCCAGTAATGGCTTCCCCTACTACTCAGAAAGCAAAAATCATTACAGTAGCCTATAATGTCTCAGGAGGTCTACATATCATTCTTCTCTAACCACATTACCTCTCTGACCACATGTTCTATTATTATCCCCCTTATCTGTTGTGTTTTAGCCACATTGGACCTTTGCTCTTCAAACACACCAGGCAATATACACTTAAGAGCTTTTATATCTATAGGTGTTTGGGTTTGGGTTTTGGCTTTGGCTAGAAAGCTCTTCTATCGGTAACACTCATGCTCACTTCCTGAGGCTTCTATCCCCAGACACTTCCTCACTAAGGTATTTCCTAAACATCTTATTTGAAATTGAGCCCTATCATTCTGTTGAGCAATTCTTTTCCCTATTTCCTCCTTTGTTTTCATCTATGGCACTTAATGATAACTGACGTCACATCTTTTTGCTAATTTTTATTTTTTTGTCTTTCTTTTCCTATTAGAATGTAAAATTCATAAGAGCTGGGATTTTTTTGCTGTTTCTCGATTGTATTTTCAGAGCACAGTATGAAATAAATATTCAAAGAACAAATCAATAAATGAATGCATCTCATGAATCCTGTTTGGCTGAAATCATTGGTGAATAAATTAGCTAATTAGCTAAAACTGTCAGAGCAGATTCCAGCATAAAACAGGAGTAAGGATATAGGTTTTCTAATCTTTAGATACCACTTATACCTTAATGTCTTAAGGTTCTCTGGGGACACGGCATGTATTGGGTAAGAAAAAAATTACATTAGTGCTTACTTTTTCTTTCTCCTCCTCCAGATGGTGATAGCATAGGAAATATAGTTGATAATGCAGAACAATAGCTTTGCCTCATCACAGCAGAGTACAATGGGCCATAGGAAACTTGACACACTGAAGAATTACATATGTCTTCCTAAATGTTGAGTGATCACCAACCCACAGATCCCATGCTGTGTAGCCTATGTCTGCCTTTAAAAAACCATGATAACCAACTGATAATCACCCTGATTAATTTCATATATTACGTATAAATTTGAAGACAGGATGGTTTGGTCTTGCAGATAGCACTTGTAAAGACAATCTCATATCACTGAGTGGCATTGTTGAAATTCTATTCCTGTCAAGAGCTAAGCCCACATACATTTCACTAAATACTTTGGGGATTTATAATGTTAGCTGCCTCAATGCAGTATTCATCTGCTGTGCATAGAGAGAGATTTGAAACAGCAGGAGCGCATAGTCCATCGGCACTGAGGAACAAAGGCAAAAAAGAGCGTGCACGCGTGTGTGCGCATGCGTGCACATGCGTATGTTAAAGGC
The DNA here is from genome assembly GCF_002201575.2 of Neomonachus schauinslandi. Classification (NCBI taxonomy): domain Eukaryota; kingdom Metazoa; phylum Chordata; class Mammalia; order Carnivora; family Phocidae; genus Neomonachus; species Neomonachus schauinslandi. Next base: position 29,561,465 of record NC_058414.1, on the reverse strand, counting down.
AAGGGAACTAGAAAGGGGAAGTGCAAAAATATACTTGACTTCTTAATCATTTTCAGTCAAAAAAGCATATGTGAAAATTGATTTGACTGCCTGTGTAGAGAGCTTACACTTCCAGATTCTCAAATTCCTTTAACTTTTAAAGGTTCACTATTATATTATGGCTTTATTAAAAGACTGGAGAAACATATTCCTGATTTCTTGTTTAGTCATAAAGGCGAATGGGTAAAAACCTTTAATTGTATAGAGGAATTTGACAAAAATGGAAATTCACAGAAGTGCACAATGAATATTTTCATTTTCATGTAATGCCAAATAACACCTGTAACCATCATGAAGTGAAGCTAGCCAAGGCGTAGACAGCCAGTCTTACGCTACACGGTAAATCTTCTTCCTGCCTTGATACCATAAAATAGTTAACTGCACAATGCTTACAAAAATCAGTCAACAGAGAACTATTCAATATCAGGGGAAAGCTGCTGATTCGGAAATCGAATGGTCAGGAACTAAGAAAACGTATGGTAATTCCTGCGCCTCCCCTCTTACTTTTTCATAAAAAACACCACAGGTCTCAGAACAGAAATGTTGAATTTGAGACCTCAGTGCGATACGTAGATAACAGTGTAAGATGTCCAGATGACGAAGTACTTAACACAGGTAAAAAAAAAATAAAATAAATAAAAAGTAAAAAACAAAAACCTAGGCCAGAAGACTGTATTTTCAAACAGACTCAAGGGAATAAAGCAGCAAGGGGTTGTACACATATGGTAATTGAGAGCACAGCAGAAAATGGCACAATGAAAACACGATTAAAAATGAATATGCCCAGCAGGAAGAACACCACTATGGCTCAGAAAATAGAAAAGGTGATAAAGTGGTTGTAAAGATCAGTATGTTCCATATACTGCACCAGTATCACCTCCAATTGAACCTAGGTTACAGGGATGCTAGTATTTTACGGAGGAAAAGAAATTCTGTGTTCTTATCCTTGAATACTATTGTGTTTGATATCTGAACCTAGAAAATTAAGTTCCTTTGGAGAAACTTTAATCACTGATGTGGTAACTATTTTCCACTCAACAAAGCAATTTCATACAGAATATAGAGGCTCATGAAATGCATTTTTTTTTCAAAGATTTTATTTATTTGAGAGAGAGAGAATGAGAGACAGAGAGCACGAGAGGGAAGAGGGCAGAGGGAGAAGCAGACCCCCCGCTGAGCAGGGAGCCTGATGTGGGACTCGATCCCGGGACTCCAGGATCATGACCTGAGCCGAAGGCAGTTGCCCAACCAACTGAGCCACCCAGGCGCCCTCATGAAATGCATTTTTGAAAGTGCTCTAAGGATATGTGGACTTACGAGTAAAGATCATATGGTAAAATGGAGTTCTGATTGTAGCTTATCAGACCAAGAAAAAATTTTGATAAGTTTATTCAATAAGTGATATATAGAATATTATATTTGTGACAGACTCAAGACTCATTTTTTTGGTCAGTCCTTTTTTCTGTTGTGCATTTAAGAGTGAATGTCTTGTGCGGTATTTTTTATATATAAATTATTCCTCAATAAGCTATTAAATAGTAATAAATAAAATCATAAAGTAATAGATAATTCACCCCAAAAGAAGACTGAATCTCTAGTTCTCAAAATATATGCTATGGAGGGCACCTGGGTGGCTCAAATGGTTCAGGGTCTGCCTTCGGATCAAGCCCCACATAGAGCCCCAATTCAGGCTCCCTGCTGAGCAGGGAGCAGGGAGTTTGCTTCTCCCTCTCCATCGGCCCCTCCTCCTCCTCCCCCAGCTCATGCTCTCGCTCTCAAATAAATAAATAAAATCTAAAAAAAAAAAAAAAAAAAAAAAGAATATATGCTATGGAAAAAAATTAGAGGAGCCTCATCTTGTAAGCTCTACCTCCTAAATTTATTTGGCTGCCACTTTAAAGTGGTAAAGAAAATTCTATGGACTCATTGTCTGTTGTAGTTATTTGTGCATTTTTAGGAAGCTTGACTATGTGATGAGGCTGGGGAAAACAATGATAAGATAGATAACTCTCCAGCTCTCAGAACTTTCAATCTATTAAAGAATATAGAAAATAAATATATAACTACATCACACAGTTTTAAGTGTTCTGGATGGAAAAATATAGAGAGGACAGCAACAGGAACGGGAGCTAGGCTAAGGTGAGCTAGGGGAAGGGAGACAGAAAGGGAGGCTTCCCCAAAGCAGTTTATGGATGGTGACACAGAGCAGGCCACAGAATGGGCAAGTCTCTTGGATAAAGATCATGACATGTAAGGTAGCCCAGAAGCAAGTGAAGAATTTAAAGATATGAAGTAAGTTTGGGAGTGTTTTCTCTGTTTTTTCTTTTGTTAGTTTTTCATCAAAGGATAGTGAGAGCTGAAATAGAGCAGAGATGTGGTGATTTTATTAATACGATGCTTTTCTAAAATGCTCTGTATTTTTCAAAGATTTGTCAAACAAGTGCTCTCGTTTGACCCCCTTGAACAGTGAAGTAAGTGGTGCTGTTCCAATTACACTCTTTCACTGCTGAGGAAACTGAGGCTGATATGGTATCTCATGGTTATTAAGGAAGCTAGTGCCAGAATGGAAATTAACATCTTTATCTCTTGGCTCTTAGGTTATTGTGCCATGTTCCCTTCTTTCCACTTGTCTTCTAGAGAAGGATAAGCCATGGATCCCAATATATTTAAATTATCTCATCAATGAAGTACATAAAATCCATTACAATTTAATGGAAATTTTAAAAATGGAGGAAATACAGTGATGTCTCTCTTGAGGAAGTGTCTTATATTCTGCTCTACTGTGGTTTCAGTGCGGTAAGTGATGTTATTTTATTGCATTGTAACAGTAAGGGAAAGTAGATTCATGGCAAGTCCTTGAATTGGGAAAAATCTTCAGATTCTGAGCATAACCTATAATTTGCATTTGATCTTATAATTCTAGGATGAAGTAATTATAGCATGTTGTATACAATGAAGAATAATTTCATTTTACATGCTAACAATGTTCAGATAGGAAAAGATGTCAGTGAAAGCCACACTGAAAAAGTCAGCAAAAAGTTGGCATGAAAAAAAAGTATTTTACATCTGAGGTAGAGAGTGATTTCAGTTTGAAGATGATGCCAGATTTTATATGTGGAAGGGAGGAAAGAGAGAAGTAAAAAGTCTATATGTAATATCATAACTTAAAATAGAAAGCTTATTTTCTTATATTGGCTCTATTAATTTGTATGAACCAACAATGTAAACTCATCATACAATACTTTGTTTTCATCTGTACAATGGGAGGAAAATGACATTCTTACTTACACAGAAATTGTGGATCTCAAGAATCTCTTAGAGCATTTCTAAACAGGAAGTATTATACAAATAATAAATTTGAAAGAGATTAGAACAACTTGAATGAAAAACAGGGGACAGGAGAATTCCCCATGTGGACTAAAATTAAAGAGATGGAAAATAAGAGTTTCCTATAAAATCTTAGAAATTATCTTCTAAGTTACTGGGGTTTCCATTTAGAACTTCTGGAAACCAAAATTTCATCTTGGTGCTTCAGAGTCTAGAAAATAATTTGAGTAATGGATCTTGCCAGATTTCCTTTTGTGTATATTATGTACTTCATATTTTGTGTACTTCAGTGGTACTGTGTATTCCCATTTTACCAATTTTTCAGTTTTTATAGGTTTTAAGGGTCAACCTGTTTCTCCATTTATATCTATTAATCTTGAATTCACTTTTACTTGTTGAATAAAGGCTTATTTTCATGGTTTAATCAATGGACAATAAACTATTTTTTGAGTATTGGCATAGATTCTGTGTCTGAAAAAATAAAATGCATAGTTTAAGAAAAATTGATAGCTGCCTCCATTTAATTCATTAGCCCTTCATTTACAAAAGCAAATTAATGAATGTGGCAGCACTAATTATAACAGATGGTTTTGATTATTCCTGAAACAAGGCTTAATATATGACAACTTTCATGGCTTATTTGAGATACCTTACCACAAGTTCTGAGCAATTTGGCCACACAAAAACTGAGACCTTTACAGTCTGAGTTTGATCACCCCTCCAAGATTCTCATTAACACAATTCCTGTTTATTATTCACTTTCCTTTCCATGCCGCTATCAATTCCATGCCACTGTGATTTTGTTCCTATATTTTTGCTTCCTTCATCTCATTTACCATAGGAAAACTCCACCTCCCTAACACCACATTAGGTTTTGTATCATTATTTCATTAAACTGCTCACCTCATTATGCCCATCTTCATAGCTATCCCTGGGCTTTCCAATGAACCCAAGGTAACAGTATGCTATTAAGATACCTTTTTCTTGTATCATCAAATATTTCTATAAACAACAGTTCAATTCTTTGCTTTAACTGAAATTTTACTTTTTCCTCCAGCTCTCTTCACCGGAGAGTATTGTTTTCTAACTTTCCTAATTCATTAGAATTCTGAGTAGATTTCCATGCTAATTGTGGACCATGCTTTTGCCACCACCAGACAGCAATCCACTTTTTGGAAATTTTTTCTCAAACCTTGACACTAGCATCTTCACACGTGGTGTCAGCAACTAACACTCAAAATGCAATCCCTCTCGTTGATGACTTCATCAGCAAGCTCCTGGCTTTTATCACCATCTCCTACCTTGCCAGATTGTTTTACAATTTCACCATCAGCAGCAATGACCCTTCTGCCACCCGAGATGTCAATCACTTCTAGATATTGCAAGGCCATCATCATAACACTCAATTCACCCTTGAAGAGATGGGTCATGCTTTTCATCTTTGGAAATGATCAATTTCAACGAGCTCACATGTTGTGCACACTAAAATCATATATTTATTGAATCTTATTCTTTACTTTTTTGCAATTTCCCATCCTATGTTTTTTCCCCATTCCTCAATTAATTAGCGTGGCCACCATATTACCTGACAACTTGTTTGATTAACTCAATTATTATTAATTATCGCAGATAAGTACTATACTAGAGTATTAGGATTTGAAGAATTTAAGACAAAAACAATACAGGTTGATAAACATAGTACCTCCCCCTAGAAAATTTAATTCAGTAAGTGCTAGAAAGTACAGCTGTGATAGTTGGGTATCCAGCATGTGGCAAAACAAAAACCCAACAGGGCCAGTTGAGGTGGCTCAGTAGGTAAGATGACAGCCTCTGTCCAGAATCCAGAAAAAATGTGTGTGATGATAGAGTAAGATATTCCCAAGTTTTAGTGTGGTAATGGGGAGGTTACAAAGTTTATAGTCAGACTGAAAAAGATTCAAAGAAGGATTTCTTGACTGAGGACAAAGAGTTTACACCATGGCATCTAAAAGTAGATGCCTGAATACTGCCCCCCCAAAGACCAGCCAGAAAGTCACATCTCACTGATCACAAGCAGAGTCTGGACTACACCAGGGACAACACAGCACGGATGAGAGGGGTGCTAAAAATCAAAAGGAGATTCAAAGTCTCCTTATCCTCTATTACTGTAAGAACATGGAAGGACTTGTTAGGTCATGACCTCATCGTGAAGAAAATGAGAACAAGATGAGAGCATTTGAAAGGCAGAATTCTCCCTCCACCCCATTTTATGAAGAAATGACTGACATACATCGTTGTGTAAGTTTAAGGTATATACAGCATGATGGTGTGATTTACATGTATAGTGAGATGATTACCACAAGAAATTCAGTTAACATCCATCATCTCATATAGATCCAGGAAAAAGCAAAGAAAAGAAAAAAGAAAAAATTCTCCTTGTAATGAGAATTCTCAAGATTTAATCTAACAACTTTCCTATATATCCTACAGCAGTGTTAGCTATAGTTGTCATGTTGTAAATTATGTCCCTAGTACTCATTTATCCTATAATTGGAAGTTTGTACATTTTGACCATCTTCCTCCAATTTCTCCTCCCCCCAAACCTCTGCCTCTGGTAACCACAAGTCTGATCTCTTTATGTTTGTTTAGATTGTGTATTTAGATACATATAATTTAGATCCCACGTGAGACAGCATGCAGTATTTGTCTTTCATTTATACGGTATTTCTCCGTCTGGCTTATTTCACTTAGTACAATGCCTTGAAGTTCCATCTATGTTATTGCAAATGGTAAGATCTCCTGTTCGTGTGTGTGTGTGTGTGTGACTGAATAATATTCCATTGTCTATTTATATACCACAACTTCTTTATCTGTTCAACCGTCAATGGACATTTAGGTTGTTTTCAAGTCTTGGCTACTGTAAACAATGCAGCTATGAACATGGGGGTGCAGCTATCTTTTCAAGTTAGTGTTTTCATTTCCTTTGGATATATTCCCAAGAGTGGAATTGTTGGATCCTAGGGTAGTTCTATTTTTAATTTTTTGGATCCTCCATACTGTTTTCCATAGCGGCTGCACCAGTTTCTAATTCTACCAACAGTGCACTAAGGTTCTCTTCTTTACATTCATGCTGACATTTCTTAACTCCTCTGTCTGATAGTGGCCATTCTAACAACATTCTTACAGTTTCAACTTGAACATTTTTACATGTACCTATTGGCCTGAAAGACAGAGTATTTATCTGGAAGTGACTAAATCACTGAAAATAGAATTTTATACTTGTGAAGACTGTGAGATCATATGCTGGCAGGTTAAACTACACAACTGACCCTTGAACAATGTGAGGGTTAAGGTCACTAACCCCTGTAAAACCGAAAATCCAAGTGTAACTTTTGACTCCCTAAAAACCTAATTACTAAAAGCCTACTGTTGACAAGAAGCCTTATGGATAACTTAAACAGTCTATTAACACGTATTTTGTAGGTTATAGGTATTATATACTGCATGCTTCTAATAAAGGTATAGAAAATCTTATTAAGAAAATTACAAGGAAGAGAAAACACATTTACAGTACTGTACTGTATTGAAAAAGTTCGCACATGAGTAGACCTATGCAGTCTAAATCTGTTGTTCGAAGGTCAACTGTGTTTTTTCTTCTTTTAAAACACAGCAAAATGGAAAACTGCTAGCAAATTTGGATCTTTTACAGAAAACAGAAAATGCTAGATTTCCTCCACATGTTTAAGGAGTATTATGAGTAAATTTTTAATCTTGCTATTATTCTATATTTTCTCTTCAATATAGATCTCTGTAATAGGTCATCAGTGAAATGGGAATATGAAATAAACACTTTGAGACATACTAGAACTTACATAATCAAATGTGAGTTGACTTCCTAAGTCATCGGTTACCTGGCACTTATTATCAATGGTTGACAGATCTTCAGAGTAGCAGCTCATTTGGAATTAGCTAGGAAGGCATTTCACCAGTGCCATAAGGAAAGCAGTTGCATTACTCTGTGACCAAACCTTGTATTTCTCATAATGTCATCTCTTTCAGTGTAACTATCTACCGGTGACATTTCTGCAGCCATGCGTATTTTTAGCTTGAAGGGAGAATTAGTGATATCCCATCTGTCAACTAACACTCAAGAAAAATAAAAAGCTCTATGGAGAAGGTTGGGTTTTGCAAGGATGATGACAACTTTTATCAAAACCATCAACAGCAAGGATCACACTACTGCCCTGCCGTGAATTACAGACTTGGTCTGTGCCAGGAAGAGTGCAAAGCCATTTACATGTAACTTCCCAACGTATATAAAAGATAGAAATGTGTAACATTGTTTCTCCCAATGAAACCAGAAATGGACAAAATAAGGACGTTTGGAAGATACATAGGCTGTGAGTGGACTTCCAAGCGAATTCCAACTGATTTCAGTCTCTGATTTTGAGAGTTTTATTTTTAAATTTGCTGTTGGAATATCAGCAGATGCCTGAGTTTGATTAATACACTCTAGGATGATCCTAGAAAATGTGTGAGGCTCATGCAAATGAAATATTGTTTTTGCTGGATTATGTTCTGAAAATCGTTTCAATAAGCAATTGCCTTCATTTTTCAAGGAAATTTTCAGTGTTCCAGAAGGAAATGCTATGGCTCTGTACCTTGAGGAGTGCCTCCTAGCTTGAAGATAGAAAGACATAAGATGTTTTATAATGAGTTTTCTTTAAAAAAAAGAAAAGAAAATCAAAACATCACAACAACTGGCATGTGTATGTTAAAGAACCAGGGCAGAAAAGGAGATTGTAAATATAGCAAAACAAAATTGTTCAGGTTTTGAAAAGAATATAGGAATATGTGATTTAGGGAACCATTCTGTGTTTTATTTATTGATATTTCAATTATGTATGATATTTGCCACTGCCTTTGACACTGTGAGTAGGAGTGTCAACAAATTTTTGAAATGACAAAATGCAAATTATATTAGTGATAGGTGTACAAAAAAATCGGCTTGAATAATTATCAAAATAATCTTATAAATGCTTAAAAAAAGCAGGACTTTTAATAACAAAAAATTCCCCAACCAGGATTCCCCTTTAACCCTTTATCTAAAAACTGAGTGCTGCTTGTATCACTAATTTTGGTTCACTGATTTTTCTCTATTATGGTAAAAGGTTATTTCTCAAATATCCTTAATTCTTTCAATTTCCAGATTTAATTACTATTTTTAGTTAAATCAGGACACGTTTTACTCTGATAAAATTTGTAAGTTTTGTTCTTTGCCCAAAATTCATAAAGTGTTCTGTAACTATTATTTATTTCTTGTAGAGCTCTTTCTCCCTGTGATTCTCCTGACTCCCAACTTGCATTGTGTGTCTTAAATTGTTCTAAAAACTCAAAAAAAAGAAAAGATGAATCTCCTGAATATTCCTTTTTATTCACCAAACACCTCCCTTTCTCCTGGAAACTGCAGCCCTCCCTCTGCAGTCTGGACTGACTGCCATCTCTAGATCTGCTACTCCAGGGGACTGGAACTCTGATGTCATTTCCTTTATCACCTTTTATTTAATGGTTTATTTCCTTATACTGCTAAAACATCTAAGTAATCTCCTAGGATCAGATATGTGGAAAGAAGTTTTCTGATTCCTCACACATCTGAAAATACTTTTTATTCTAACTCAAACTTAATTGAAAATACTTAAGTAGTGAACATCTGGTTTAAAATCATCTTGCGAAATTAAAAAAAAACAAAAAAATCAGCACTCCTTTGTCATCTGTTATCCAGTGTTGCTGATAAGACAACCAATGCTAATTAAAGATCCCTCCTTCGCAGGTAATTATTTCCTCAGCCTCTTCTGCCTCCTCACTTCCCTTCCTCCAGACAAAAAAAAAAAAAAAAAAAAAAAAAAGAAAAAAAAACAACTTCTAAATTTCTTTAGTTTTCCTGCAATTTCACAACAATTTATCACAGTACTGAGATTTATATTTTCATGGGGTTTGGGATGCTCCTTCAATATGAAAACACATTTCTATATTTTGCCCTTATGAGAATCCCTGTCAGATCGATGTTGGATAGCCTCAACTGATATTCTCTGTTGTCACCTTCCTCTTGCATATTCCATGTCATCCATTTCTCTTTTCTTGGAATATTGTCCATTGCCCTTTTTACTAATCGCTATTCAGCTAAGATACTTTCATTTATTTTCACCTTCCAATATCCTTCTGTCTCTTACTTCTTTTGAATAGCATCACACTCTGTATATACTTCTTCTGAAGATATATTTATTTGAGAAAGACTTTGCTGATACATCTTGTTCTCCCTATCTCCCTCTGCCATGTGTCAGGTTTTCCTTGAATCTATGTTGGTCTTAACTATCTGTTCATATTTAACAAGGAGACAATGCAAACAGAATCCAGGAGCACTATGTACTTTGTTGTGGTTTATTAATGAAGATTCAGTGCTTTAGTGTGTGACTGGAGGATAGGGCAGGCTTTTACAGTGGGGCTGTCTAAATGCCAGTATGTGAATAACTTTCTCCCCTGGGGCCATTCATTTCTTTCTCTTTACTCAGGTGGCAGAATATAGTTTTCTATGTGGAAGACTTTTTATCAGTATTAGAGGGGAGAGGTCTACTGTTCCAAATACTGTTTCACTTATATTTAGGTTTCCTTTTGTGTCTCACATCTGCCCCAAGTTATTACCGGCTTCTCAAAATACTGATCTCCAAGGTTATCCATGGGAAAAGGCCTTACTTTTGGCTCCATAATTCTGTATCAGAACCTAGGCTAAATCTTGTTTTTCTCCCAGTTATTGGTTAACCCTTACTGATCTGTTCTTTGGGACTTAAAACTGTGTTAAAATGTTTTGTCTACTACTGGCACCCCATTTTTTCTTTTTTTTTTTTTTGTTATGAAATTATACCCTTTTACTTCATTTATTTTCAATTTAATATATCTTCAGAAAAAGGAAAAAGATATGTATGACCAATTTTTCTTTTTGATAAATGTTACTGTTTGGAAAATTAATGCAAAACTTGGCAGAGAAAGAAGGTATAGCTTCTGACTTTTCAGACCTAATATTATGATGGTCTAAATTATTTTTCTTTATCTAAACATACTTGGAGTTCTTAGAGAAATGTCAAACCACACAATTATCTAAATATGACTGGCACTGACATGCAATGGGTTATTTAAAAAATTAAGGTATGATTGTGTGAATGTTTGTGTGTGAAAGTGTGAGTGTGAAAGTGTGTGTGTGTATTTTCAAGCCTGGGGTATACAGTGCATTAGGTTCTTCTGATAATTTTATTCACCATATTATTTGAAGTCCTAGGCACAGCAATTAGGCATGAAAAAGAAATAAGTATCCAAATTGGAAAAGCATAAGTAAAACTGTCACCATTTGTAGAACATAGGATTTTATATTTAGAAAACACTAAAGACTTTACCAAAAAAAGTGAGAACTTATAAACAAATTCAGTAAAGTTGCAGAGTACAAAATCAGTATACAAAAATCTGTTCCATTTCTATCCATTCTTAACAAACTACCAAAAGAACTAAGAAAACAATTTCATTTACAATTGCATCAAAAGAATAAAATGCCTAGGAATACACTTAACCAAGGAAGTGAAATATCGGTTTCCTGAAATGTGTATACAGTGATGAAAGAAATTAAAGTAGACAGAAATAATTTGAAAGACACTCTGTGCTCACAGATTGAAATAATTAATATTTTTAAATGTCTATATTACCTTAAAAAATCTACAGTTTCAATGAAATCCCTATCAAATACCAAATGACATTTTTAAACAGAAATAGAACAAACAATGTTAAAATTTGTCTGGAACAACAAAGATCTTAAATAGCCAAAGCAATCTTGAGAAAGAGCAAAGCTGGAGGAATCATACTGCATGATTTCAAACTATATTATCAAGCTGTAGTAATCAAAACAGTATGGTGTTAGCAAGAAAACAGACACATGAATCAATGGAATAGAGAGAAATATAACCATGCCTATATGATAAATTATGTTAAAGAAAACCAGAATATAAAATGGAGAAAGGACATTCTCTTCAATACATGACATTTGGAAAACTAGACAGAAATATGCAAAAAAAAAAAAAAAAAAGTGAAATCAGACTACTATCTTATACCATATACAAAAATCAACTCAAAATTGGTTGAGGACTTGAACCAAAGACTCGAACCTATGAAACTCTCATAAAAAACATAACAAACAAACAAAAAAACCTAGGTGGTAAGTTCCATGACATTGATATTAGTGATAATTTTTTTATGTGAATCCAAAAGCAAAAGAACAGAAGCAAAAATAAACAAGTGGAACTATATCAAACTAAAAAGCTTCTGCACAGCAAAGGAAACCATCAAAAGAACCAAAAGGCAACAGATTGCAATAATTTCTTCCATTCATATCATGTATCTTAATAAAGGGCTAATATCCAAAATATATAAAAAATTCATATTCAATAAAAAAATCTGATTAAAAAATGGGCAGAGGATATGAATAGACATTTTCCCAAAGAAGAGGTACAAATGGCCAACATGAAAACATGCCAACATCACTAATCATCATGGAAATCTAAATGAACACCACAATGACATATTATCCCATACCTGTTAGAATGGTTATTAACAAAAGACAAGAAATAAGGGGGCATCTGGTGGCTCAGTCATTTAAGCGTCTGATTTCAGATCAGGCATGATCTCATGGTTGTGAGATCAAGCACCATTTCAGGCTCAGTGTTGGGCATGGAGCCCGCTTTAGATTCTCTTTCTCCCTTCTCTCCCTCTGCAGAACGCCCCCCCCCCCAAAAAAGACAAGAAATAACAAGTGTTGGCATAGAGAAACGGAAACTTTTGTGCAGTGTTACTAGGAATATAAATTGGTACAACCAGTATGGAAAACATTACAGAGATTCCGCTAAAAATTAAAAGTAGAACTACCATATGATCCAGCAATTCTACTGCTGGGTATATATCTGAAGTAAATAAAAACACTAATTTCAAAAAGATATATGCACCCCTATGTTTACTGCAGCATTATTTACAATAGCTAAGATATGAAATAACCTACGTGTCCATCAAAGGATGAATGCATAGAGATGATATAGAGGGGTGTGTATGTGTATATATATAGTGGAATACTGTACTATATATATATATATGTATATATATATGGAATATTAAGAATACATATATATGTACTATATATCTATATATAGATACGTAGGTATATAGGAATACTACTCAGCCATAAAAAGAATGGATGAAGCTTGAAGGTATTATGCCATGTGAAATAAGTCAGAAAGACAAATCTGTATATTACTCATATGTGGAACCTAAAAAACAAATGAACAAACAAAATGAAACAAAACTCATGGATACAGAGAACCAGAAGGGTGGTTGCCAGAGGAGAGGAGGGTGAGGGGTTAAATGAAATGAATGAAGGAGGTCAAGAGGTATGAAATTCTAGTTATGAAATAAGTTATGGGGATGTAACTTATAGGATGGTGACTAGAGTCGATAATATTGCATTGCATTGCATATTTGAAAGTTGCTAAAGGTAAATGTTAAATGCTCTCATCATAAACAGAAAGATGTTTTGTATCTTTGTGTGAAGACTGATAGTAACTACTTATTGTGGTGAACATTTTGCACCACATTGAATCATTATGTCCTATAGCTGAAACTAATATATAATCTAAACTATATATAAACTAATATAAACCCACTCACCCCTAACTGGGGTTATTACACCTCAATAAAAATACTCATAAATGGTGAAATTAAACTTTTTTTTTGTAGCAAAATATTGCTTGCGATAAGCAGAGGTAGAAATCTACTATTTTTGTCTTTCTATCTAGAAACAAAACACCTGTGTGGAGGGGCTATATTGATAGCTGTATTTATGCTGTACTCGTCCATTGTTTGTGGCAGAAGATGTTTCAACTGTTAAAAATAAGGGGGGGGGGAGTGGTGAGGGGTAGAGAGGGGGATCCTTACATTACAACATAGAACTACTTTCTTCATAGAGAGATGTTGGTGTCAACAATTCTTGATTATAAAACAAAAAACAATTTTAGATAATGCTATAAAATGGCTATTTCTCAAGGACCAGCTCACTTGAGCACATCTAACAATGGTGTGAAATGTTGACAAAGAGAACATAAATCCTCCGCTAAGTAAAGAAATCAAATGGTGTAGCAGAGGAAGACTTTGCAGCAGGATGCGTTAGCCAAAAGGTGCATTGCAGGAATACTTTCAAGAAAATGGGAGATTTTACTTAGTGCTTGGAAGATAAAGAGTCAGTTCAAAAACTGAGTAGAAAGAGTTAGGGGTCCCCAGAAAAAGAAAAAGGAGACATAGCTTCTGTGACATAAAGTCATTTTAGGCTCCCAGCTATTTTCTGCGATCTACACCCTACTTGCCCAAGCACATGTCTTGCAGAACTTCCTAGAAAGTGTCAGAATTACAAAAAAAAAAAAAAAAAAAAAAAATGCAGAAACCTTGGTAGTTAAGGACTTTAAGTGGAAAAGGTACTGTAAAAATGAACAGTCTCTATCAGACAAGGAAAGAGCCTAGCCATATCAGAGACACTAAATGAGTAGCAAAACGCCCAGTGTGTGTCAAAAGTAAGCAAGGCCCTGCATTCCTTCCCTGAGGTAAGGAGCTCCAAACCCCATCTAGTTTATTATTTATTTTTTATTTTGCTTATTTTCTAGTGTCAATCTTTTACTTAAATTCTAGTTAACAGACAATGTAATATTAGTTTCAGGTGTAAAACTTAGTTATTCATCATTTACATACAACACCCAGTGCTCATCACAACCAGTGCCCCATCTAGTTTATACTGTCTCTCAGAACATGTCCATAGCCCCCTTCCCATCATCCAAGAGTTACCTCTGCTTCATTATAATGTTAAAATCTCTGCTCAAGGAGGAACACAAACCTCATGAACATAACATACAATGCATGTATAGGCATGTTTCCTAAGTACTCATGCATGACATCATACCCATCTGTACATGCTATGACAAAACTCCCGTTTGTGCATATTCATCCTAAACCTAAATAAAAGAAACCTACTCACCCCTAACTGGGGAGTCACAGCTTTGTAACTTATTCCCCAGGATCTTCTTTGCTGCAAAAAAACATCCTTTGTGTGACAATTCTACCTGGTATAGTCTCTTCCTGTAACTCACCAAGGAGTGAACTCATGTTAGTTCTGTTACAATATCACTCTTATGAGACAGTTTTTAATACACAAGCCAATTAAACAAGTCTATGCAAGGCCTTGGAGAAAATGTTGTGGCTTCAGATGGCAAGATCCTTTGATTTAAATGGAAATGAAATCTTAGGGAAAATCATGTTGCCAAAAAAAAACTTGAAAATTTTTTTCTTTTGGTTAGGCTTGAGAGTGAGGAAGGAAATCAACAAGTCTCAAGTCTTATTGAAAGATGGGAAGCACTCAACATCGCTTGGCATCAGGGAAATCCAAATCAAAACCTCAATGAGATACCACCTCACACCAGTCAGAATGGCTAAAATTAACAAGTCAGGAAATGACAGATGTTGGCGAGGGTGCGGAGAAAGGGGAACCCTCCTACACTGTTGGTGGGAATGCAAGCTGGTGCAGCCACTCTGGAAAACAGTATGGAGGTTCCTCAAAAAGTTGAAAATAGAGCTACCATATGACGCAACAATTGCACTACTGGGTATTTACCCCAAAGATACAAATGTAGGGATCCAAAGGGGTACGTGCATCCTGATGTTTATAGCAGCAATGTCCACAATAGCCAAACTATGGAAAGAACCAAGATGTCCATCGACAGATGAATGGATAAAGAAGATGTGGTATATATATATACAATGAAATATTATGCAGCCATCAAAAGGTATGAAATCTTGCCATTTGCAATGACGTGGATAGAACCGGAAGGTGTTATGCTGAGCGAAATAAGTCAATCAGAGGAAGACATCATATGACCTCACTGATATGAGGAATTCTTAATCTCAGGAAACAAACTGGGGGTTGCTGGAGTGGAG